>NC_058519.1:318978136-319306886 GCF_904849725.1 Hordeum vulgare subsp. vulgare | reverse complement strand
GCGCACCTTCCAAGGTAAATAAATCCCATTTTTACAGCAAGTTAGATCTAAAATTTTACATCTTCTATGTGACATCTGTTTTTCCTCAAGAAACGACAAGCACTTGATTCCTCAAACACTGCCTATCACCACATCATTGATGAACTATACTAAGCATCTAAGATTTTCACGAAATTCCTCAATTGTGTGAATTTTCAGATCTGTACAACTCTAGAACCCAAGAACAGTATGCTTCGGCAAATTCCTCAACCACTGGTTATATTCCTCAAACTCTCAAACTTTTTCATTTTCCTCAAATCTGAGAATGCATATGACCTCTCCAAATTCCTCGCAACTATACCCTGTTCACAGGTACACACATGTCAGCTGATGAATCTCTCGGTTCTCATCACATTAACTCATTTGCAGCGTTTCTGGAAGAAAATCTTCAAGTCTCATCAGAATCCTCAAGAGTTCAATCTCATCAGCAAAATCTTCAGCTGAAGCAAATGGAGGATGACAGAAAACAAAAGGGAGGAAAGAAACTTGAGCAAAACACAACTGTGGATATCCCTGAGGATATTTACTTGGACTATTGCACGCCTGATGAAAATGAGACAATGGCCAAGAGAAAAATACGGCTGTAGAAGATAGAACGCCGATGGGCAAAGGAATGGAAGGAATACAGGTTTGTGACTGCCAAGTATGCGAAGAAATTCGCTCTGAAGCCCCCTAGCAGACGGGCCCCACTTGAGGATCATCAAGTAGCACATCCCTCAAGCCTCAAGACCATTGATGACTATCCAGATGAGAAGGAAAAGCATCTGGCTAAGCTCAAGAAGCAGGCAGAAGCTGCAGTGAGGAAATTCAATTAATCCTCAGCTGCTGCCTCAGCTGCTGCTACTTCCTCTGCCGCTGAGACCTCTGGTTCAGCAATTCCTCAACCACACTCTGTGCCGTCAAAGCCAAGGGATCCAAAGCCTCAAGAGAAGTCTGCTTACGCTTCAGTCACAAAACCCTCAGCACCAAAACCTTCAACACCAAAACAATCAGCGCCAAAACCCTCAGTGCCAATCTCCTCAGCTTCAAAATCCTCAGCACCACCACCAAAGCCTCAAGAGAAACCAGTACAGAAGCAAGTCATGAAGCCTATGACCGCGAGCTCCAGCTCCTCACTCCCAGCTGCAACCAGCTCGGAGACAAAGTCTTCACCACCTCCTGTGAAGACTCAGGTGTCTGCTGAACGTGCAACTCTGCCAAGCCCTAGCAAAATCGTCACTGTCCCGTCTGCATCAGAGGGCAGTGATGAATATGATGATCAAACCATGCAAGCCATCATCAGAAACAAGCAGGAAAGAGTAGCTCAAGCATCAGGCAGTGCCATTCCTCTGGCCATGGACCCCAAGGTCCTCCTTGACTACATCAACATCTGGTATGAGGAACCAAACACTCCGCTTGATGATTTGAAACTTCCCCGTGGCATTAGCCACATGGTGGCCACTTTCATCAATGAATCCAAGTGGAAAGAACAGCAGGCCAGGCATGCCAAAGTTGCAAAGATTAAAAAGGAGAAATTCCTCAAGCAGAATCTCCTCAAATTAACTCCTGATGCACTGGTGTCAACACAGGCAGAGCTGAAGAAATTGACTGACAAGTACTCCAAGCTGTCAGATCGCAAAAGTCTCAAGAGCAATTTCATCAAGCTGGCCACTAGTGTTGTTGATGAATACAATAAGAAGGCCGCACCCCCAGCACCAACTTCTCAGCCCCTAATTGAGGAGCCAGCAGATGAATCTCCTCATGATGAGGAAACTCCTAAACCTGAGGAAGTACACCAAGAAAGCCGTGTGCATGAACCGGCTATTGAAGAAATCATCATGAAAACTCCTGCTGATGAATTTTCTGCAGCTGATGAGACTGCCCCTGACCCAGTTGCTTCGCCAAAGCAAGTTGATGATTCTGTTCCAGCTGGTTCCTCAGTACCAGCTGAAGAATCTGTCAAGAAAACTCCTTCACCAAAAGCTTGAACGGTGAAGAAGATGACTCCGTCTGCATCATACATGAAGAAAACCAGGGCTGCTGAGAAGGAAGCCAAGAAGAGAAAGGCCTCCTTAGCAGAAGAAGAAACAGAGGCCAAGCGCCTCAAAACACTTGAAGAAACTCCTCCTCTAGACCGTGTGTCACTGAATGTCGCTCCTTCCTATGAAATGGTCATCATTGATGATCCAGCGAAAAAGGCAGATTAGGAAATGAAGGATGCCGCCTCTGAGGAACACACTGATGAGGAGATTCAGATAGACGAAAGTCCTCAGCCTCTCATTTCTCAGAAAGACACTGTTCAAGCATCAGCTGCATCAGCTGATGAAACTGCATCTGCCACCAAGCCAGCTGAGGAAGAACAAACTGAAAATCCTCAAGCTGATGAAATTCAACGCTCTGAGCAGAATCCTCAAGATGAGGAACATGCTGACCCAACTCCTCAAACTGAGCAAGAAGAAGCTATTCCTCAACCTGATGCACAGTCAGAGCGAGCCCCTTGGCCTGAAGAACCAGCCGCTGAAATTCCTCACCCTGAGGAAAATGCTGAGGAGAATGCACCTGACCAAGACAATGCATTCATCATGCTGAACCCAGACACTGCCATTGTTGTCTCCCCTCCAATTCCTCAGCAAAATCTTAAGCCAGTTCAGCGTCAGCCATTCTCCAAGCGTCCTAAGTTTCAAAAGGAAAACTTCTTTGAAGAACGCATGTACTTCATTGGAGAAAACCCATATGACAAGCCTCAAATGAGGCATCTGAAGTTTTGGACTAGGACTCAGATGAACTACTATGCCTCTGTGCTCTGTGGACGAAACAAGATATTCCAGCACAGGCATATTCCTCATGTTGAACTTGAAGCTATACCGTGCTGAGAGCCAGTACTCAATGTACTCCATGATGCTGGTTTACTCCCAATGTGCTCCGACATCTCTGACTGGAACATCGAGCTAATTCTTCAGTTTTATGCCACTCTTCACATATTCGGCAACCCTGAAGACATTAACACTTGGGTGTTTGATTGGATGACACAAAACACTCACTACAAGGCTCCTGCTACTGAACTCCTCAGAGAACTGCCTGTACCAATTCCCTCAGAAGAGGCTGTGAAGCTTTATGGTGAGCGTGACCTGCCCAATGGGATGATGGAAGTCCTCATGAAACCTTTGGCTGAAGGAAAATCTCCGAGCACAACCTTCCTCGTCCACGAGCTCAAGTACACACCCATGTCTGTTTACAGAATCCTCTGCAGTGTGCTCGCACCGATCAAAGGCCATGATGATGAAGAACATGTTGTAGGCCTCATGAAGAATATCCTCTTCAACATTATCCATGGTATTCCTATCAATATCCATGATTTCTTCTTGAGGACTTTGGCCGACAATGTTATGTGTCCTTTTGATCACAAGATATATGCCCCATGGATCATGAGATTCATTAGGACAAGGACATGCATCAACTTCCACGCTGAGTGCCAAAACCATGTTGGTTATATGCCTCCTATCCGGGTCAACAAGAAGACTTTCGATCCCATTGAAGGAAAAGGCAAATTAGTGATTGAAGAAGGCAGTAGGCCCTTGATGGTTAGTTCAGAGAGCCAGAAGCTTATTCCCCATGGGATGATACTGAGACTCGTCCGGCAAGCCCTGTTCCTCCTCGCGTGATGAATACAAGAGAGCTCGTCCTCAGTCTTCACCAGAAGGTGGATCGCAATCATAAGTGGGTCAAACGCCAGTTTGGCGCCATTGTGAAAACCCTCACTGAAACACAGAACTCTGTGAAGCTCAACCATCACTATCTGCATGAGGTTTTTGATCGCACCTGGGCTACACTTGCACATCTGAAGACTCAGACTGAGCTTGAAGAAATGGACTTTGAGCAAGACTTTGAATGGTCGTGGCCTCCCAAAAAGAAGTTCAGGCCTATTCCAGTGCCAGACCTTGAAGACAGCTCCTTTTCTTCATTCCGCACTACTGAAACTGATGAAGAACAGCTCGACACTGCTACCGGTCCAAGGAAGAAGACTACTCCCAGGAAGCATCATGGCTCTTCCTCAACTGCCATGAAGTGAAATCTTCACGGACGTTAGTCCTCAGTTTGTCCCTTTTTGTCACTTGATGACAATGGGGGAGAAACTTGAGAGTTAGTCTTCAAGCGGGATATTTTTGGGGCTTATGAACTATATTTAAGTTACAAACTCTTGGCTCTTCTGAAGTTTTTATGTAATGAGTTGTAACTTAAGCCCGATGGTACTCTGACGCTTTTGAACATTTTTCTTCGCATGCTTATTCCTCAAGTTTTAATGCACGCATGCTGGAATTCGTTAGATACCATTTGTCATCATGCATATTCATTTTCTTCATATGCGATGTTACATGTATGCATGATTTACAAGACTCAGGGGGAGATCTCCATGATATAAATCATCAATGTGCATTTGCTGTGAAAAGCAAAATCTTCAAGATATGCACATCTTCAGGGGGAGTCTCTCTGAATCTTGATTTCAAATTCCTCAAATGAGTATTTACACTTCATATTTTTGATCCCTGTTGAAGACTTAACCTAATTGTCATCAACCACCAAAAAGGGGGAGATTGTAAGTGCATCTAGTGCCCCTTAGTGATTTTGGTGGTTTGAAGACTTATAGGTTAAGTATCTAATGTGTTTGGGAGTGTACACAGGATCTATAAGTCATTGAGGAGTTTGAGATATTTGAAGAATATCGACCCCTAAAAATGTATGTCTTCAGTTGAAGAAATTGGTCTGAAGCTAAAGAAATGAATCGCGAGGAATCTGCGATGAAATTGATATTCCTCATGAAGATACTGATATTGAGAAGTCCGGTGTGTCCTGAAGAAAATCACTCTAAAGAATTTGAAGCATGAAGATTAACACTTTCTGTTTTATTTTCTTCGCATTTGAGTAATAGGAACACCGTACTGTCAAAGGGGGTCGAAGTTACACTATGGAATGAATTTCCTGATGATGCTCAACCCAAGCCTAAATCCTACCAAAAGCCTCAAGTGAGGAATACGAGTGACATGAGGACTCTCACAGTTGAGGGTCCCGACCGTTTCGAAAGCCCCGCCAAGTCATTGGTCTTATCCACTCCAATGGTCATATTATTAAGGGCATTAGTGTCAAATCATGTCGGGATGCTCCCAGGCTATAAATAGCCACCCCCCACAACCATTAGCTGGTTGTACTCCGTTAGAAACTGACACTTGTCATAAGAGCAACCCAATTCCTCAGAGTCTTCAAGAGTAATTCATCAGTGAGGAAATACACCATACACCGAAACCACAAACCAAACCTAGTGATTGAGCATCACTAAAGAAGTTGTTCCTGTGTGGGACTGAAGCCTTTTACCTCTGAGGACTGTGCATCATCCAGACGGTTAGGCGTAAAGGTCTAGAGCTTTCCAGCAGTCAATTGTGGATCGTCGGGTGACCAAGTTTGTGAGGGTTTGGAAGTTTGCCCTGAAGACTTACCACGAGTGTTGGGCGAGGACTGTGTGTCTTTAGCTCAAGGAGAATACAGTAGGGACTGTATGTCCCGGGACTGTGTGTCTTTTGGTTTCAATACCAAGCCGCTCTGAACCAGATGTACGACTATAACAGCAGTTGGAACTGGGTCATCGACGATTGTCTTCACTGAGAAATGGGTTCTAATTCCTCAACTCCTTACTTTTCTCGTATTATGTGTTGATGACTTTCACTGCAACTGTTTGAAGAATTTGCTGAAGACTATCTCTGAATTTCCTCAACCCCCAATTCTTCACGTCAGTTAATCCACATATGTATTCTGCGTGCCTGCTCAGTGTGCAATCTGTTTTCACATTCTTCACTCTGAAAAACTGCTGTTGTGAAACTTTGCACTTCTGATTCTTTACTGTTTTCGCTGTAAGTTACTCATCAGTGAGGAATTTCCTCAAAAGGAATTTCCTTAGTGATGAAATTCTAAAAATCTCCTATTCACCCCCCTCTAGTCGATATAACGCACTTTCAGGGTATGATTCGGTCCCCCTAGGAATCGGTCTATCTTCCTTTCCTTGATGGATACGTCGTGGGTAGGTACCGTGCGAGATTGTTGAACTTGTTCATATACTCAGCTACTGACATACCTCCTTGGTTTAAGAGCAAGGAATTCTCTTTGCTTCACCTTCATTATGGCAGTAGGGATCTGATATTTGCGGAATGCTTCCTTGAACTTTTCCAGAGTAATCTCTTCTTCAAAGGGCCATGTTGCCTTGGTGTCATCCCACCATATAGCTGTTGGCCCTTCTAAGTAGTGAGTGGAAAAAGGAACCTTGTCTGCTTCATCGCAACGGGCTATGTCTAGCTTCTTTTCAATGGTCCTTAGCCAGTCATCGGCTTCTATAGGATCCACGACTTGACCAAAGTTGGGTGGCTTAGTGCGCTGGAAGTCTGACAACTTGGAACGTGACCCATTATTGTTGTGATTCTGACCTACCATAGCCTGCATGCTTCTCAGAAATTACATAAGATCTTGGTTCCTCTTTTCTTCAAACATGCTCATAATCTAATCGGTAGTTGGTGCTTGGGGTGGTGGAGGTGGTAAGTCTTCTCGTGGTTGTCCTGCCTGTCTGGCGGATCGATGAATAGGGGTTCCATCGCCGCCTTGGTTACAGCTTCTCTTCATCCTAAATTGTTGTTCCCATTGCTAAATACCGAATCGATGAGCAACATCCATAAGGGAAGCATAGTCATAAAACACCAAAAAAGAGTACACGAGAAAAGCGAATAAGCAAACAACATAATTATACAATATGACCCAACATTATTCATGGCAAGCTAGTAGGGTAAATATCATGACTAGACTGCTCATACAACAGTTGACATATGCAAAGCTGCATGCTCAGCAACTCCAACCTCTACTCTAGTGGTACGGATGGCACGAACACTAATAGACTGTAGAGTCCTCGTCATCTGATGCTGAGTCGGAGTCGGAACTGTTGATATTGATCTCATCCTCCGGATTAGAGGAAACACAACGACGCTGCTGGGACGATCCTGCTTCCGAGGAAGAAGGAGCAAAACGCCTCAGCATCGGAGCAGTAGGAGTTTCTAGGAGTGAGGCCCACTCAGAGGGAGTCTCACGGCGGCTGCCAGGCAAAGAGCCTAGCGACACTGTAGATCTAGAAGGAATATCAAATCCGTGTGGTGGTGGAACTGGTGGTGGATATGTGGGTGGAATGGTAGGCTGGGGTGAAGGTGGCACTACAATCGCGTATACAAGTGCCGTCTAGACAGGGGACAACTCCTCAGCCAGGGACTCAATCGTGCGATAGCTGGCGTTCAGGTAGCGAGACAGCACATCAGTCACACGGTCACATGCCGGGTCAACAGGAGCAAAAATTACTCGCCCTGTTGAAGGTGACAGGGTGGGATAGTGGAAGAAACCTAGATGAGTCTGCATCTCGACCTTGTGGAAGCGCAAGTCAGTGAGAGCCTCCATCGCATCAAACTGGATTGCCAACTCCGGAGTAGAGCGAGAGTAGCTACCAATGTACGAGCTTGCAACCAGGTAAGCCTCTAGGTGGTACTCGTACACGGTCTCAGCAAGCTTCTCCTGAAACACCTGGTACACTTGATCTTTGCCGTGGGGGTACAGCCAAAGCCAGGCGTTCCAGAGCAGTACTAAAAAGGTGGATGGTGTAGGCTCAAACTGGAAATGGTATGGAACTGGTGCCATCTACACTCACAAGTTCAAAGGTTAGTAAAACAATAAACCATGGTGAATGCCATGCAGCAAACAGATGCATCAATCAAAATGTAGCAATCAAATGCATACTGAAGACCCTATACTACTCGTTGTGCTAACGAGGGCTAACTAGGGTGTCCTACAGTTAGCATGGCTCTGATACCAGGTGTTCTAGCACCCCGCCTGAGAGAACCGGATTACCAGTGTTTACAACCCAGAGATCATGTCTTCTGGAAACACTCAACAACTTGGAACAAAACTGAACTGACTTTATTGACAACATACGGGTACAAGTACATATCTTACAATGATAGAGAGGCCAAAGACAATATCTACATTATTATAAAACATAGCTAGGCCTCGAGACTACTGAGTACTACTACGGTGTAGCGGAACATAGTGGCAACTCCATCCACATGGACACTGCTGTGGACACATCCTAGTACGGACCATCATGACCTCCATCCTCAGCTTCTCCTGCATCTGGCATGATATGCCAGGTGAGTACTTTTAATGTACTCGCAAGCTCACAACAACCAAGTAATGCAGCAAACCATAGAATGTCAATCAATATGATAAGTTATTAAGCAACATTACTAATTGTACCAGTTATCTACTTACTCATATCTGGGTTGTCTCACAACACCCAGAATACTTATCGAGCATCTCCGATCATTTGAAGAGTTCTTCTATCATTACTAACACATATATGGGTGACCACATACTGAGGTATGGACGGCCTGTCCAATACCATGGACTCGGCTATTCAAAGAGATTTGACACTTTGCACAGGTTGCTCCAACGAAACTTGCTTGACCCGTGACTCTCCCATCGTACCACCGGCATTTGTTCTACCCCGGAGTCCTGCCCTGGGTGGCCCCTGTATCCTCATGACACCTGCCATCGTCTGGCCAAACTACACTGTCCCAAATGGGGACGGGCCTAAATCAACTCAACTAGGCTAACACGGTTATCACCGCCTACCTGATCAGGGTAGCATGCGTGCATAACCCTCCCTCTTTGGAGGTACCGGTGAAAGAGCACGCGATGAGCCCAAGTCACGACCGTCCCATACCAGCAAATGTGGTTGCACGGTTAAGCCCGGACAGGTGACTCTAGATCAACCACTAATTTATTCCAAATATAGTGGTTTATAACAATAAGCAACTAATTATTTTAAATGATTTACTATGAATTTATCCTATAGCAAATAAATGATCATAATATATGGAAATATGTGATGCTATGGAAATACTACATAACATGGGTATCATGGCTTGCCTTGCTCAGTTGGGTTGTTCAAACACTCCTGGTCTTCAAATTCACCAAAGTTTCCTTCTGAAATATTTTGAATTTACAAAAATAAAATGTCTACCTTTTTGTTAACCAGAAATTCTGTTAGTATAGGAAAAATACAAAAGTTTATCAGAAATTAGAGGGGCTTAGTACCAACTCAATGCAAAAATAATCAATTGATTTGGACGTGTAAATAAAAAGTTAGAAAGAGTCAAAGTTTCTGGTCAAATCTGTATTTTAAATAAAAATTTGAAAACAAAGGGGAGCGCCACGTCGAAGACGTAAAGTGGAGGAGGCGCCTCCACTTACCGCTTCGGGCGCGGGCTTCACACGCCGACAGGTGGGGCCGGTCGTTTAAAACAGAGAGAGGGAGAGAGACAGAGGAGAATGGCGGCTCACCGGCAGCGCTCACCGGCGATGGGGACAACGTCTCAGATAGGAGATGGTCGGAATGGATCGGGCGTTCGACGGTGGTCCTTCCTGTACCCGCAGTTCCTCCAGTGGTTGTCGGATGGTGTCGCCCCCTTCTTCTCAGGCTGGTGGGTACTTCCATGAACGTCGGCGGCGTTAAATCCGGTAGTGGGTGGGCTAGCAGAAGGCTCTGGGAGGACCAGGGAGACCAGGGGATCTTGATGGTGGCCTTAGATTGGGCTGGGGCAGAGCGGAGGTGGCTGGCAACAGGAGGGGTTCGGGCGGCGGAGCCTTTGTCGGAGTTGAGGGAGACAAGCTCCCAGCTCTAACTTGGGCGCTATAGATGCGATTGGAGGAAGGCTAGGAGGGGTGAGGAGCGTGGAGGGGCTGCGCAGGGCTTTATATAGGCGGAGGCGAGGACGGCGATCTCTCTGGAATGGCGGCGACGTGGCTATGCTACTAGAGCAGAGGAGGCGAGCTGGCCGTCGCGACGCGGGGCGAAGAGATGGAAGAGAGCAGGGGCATTCAATGCTTGAAGAGACGGCACGCGGGGGAAGACGACGGCGGGGACGACACTGTGGCTGCATGGGTCTCGCAGTGCGGCGCTGCGGTGGCGGCCGGTGAGGGCTTCTCCGGTGAGGGGGAGAGTCTGGAGGTCCTAGGAGACTTTCCGGAAGCGTTTGGGCACTAGCTGGCGAAGTGGGCGTCTCCCTCCAACGAGACCCGAGCCTGACGTCGTCCAGAGCACGGTTTCGGCAGGCTAGCTACATGGTCACTGCATGCACTGGCACTGGTGGTGCATGCTGGCCAACCAAACCTTGTATGGTGCGTCGTTCGTGCTCTTTAGAGTTTCCTCGTGTCATTGCCTTGCCCAACAAACCACTGGTGTGAGTGGTAGCATCACCAACAGTTCCTGACTCCAAACTTCGGGAGGTTCTGGAGATTGCTTGGGATAGGGATGGAGCTAGAGGAAGTGTCTGGGTTGATCAACATTGGAAGGACTACAAACTGCTAAAGTTTGAAAGAATTTGAAGTAGAATTGAGCATAGCTCCTTTGAAAACTACCATTTTGTTCCAGAATAGTGATGAGCTTAAGGTGCTCACATGCTTGTTCTGCTGAGGCTGAAACTTGGTATAGGAGAGTTATTTGGTAGGGCACACATGCCCAAAAGTTTATAGATCATTTGTGCACCCCTAGCTAGTACTTCCTTCACAAAGGTTCAGAATCAGCAGAAAATTAACAGAGTTCTCATGCTCAAAAATTATACTGGACCACATGATATTTTTGGATATTGTGGCTAGATAGGCTCCCTAGAGGCTTGAGGAATTTATTGGGAATTTTCCAGGGTGGGAAAGATAGGGTTGCTTCACAATGGGGCAATTCTGGTCATAAAAGAAATAATTATTCTGGCCAAAATTTTGCATTGGGCAATGGAATATTCTTGGATATTTTGGAATCATATGATAATCTGAAGGTGGGCGGAAAGTTTAGGGTTTTCTAGATCATCCAAACTATAGGTTGCTTCACAACCCATGGCGGTGCCATAATCCCCAAATAAAGAAAAGAATATTGGAAACAATTTAAATATTGGAAAAATAATCTAAGAGAGGTGTAAAAAGGTTTTGGCAAGAGGTGGAGGGTTTTGGGATACTTGGAAGAATTTAGAGATTCACAAATCCTACTCAGTTCAAAAAGTTTTGAAAATCAACCAATTCTGCAAGTAAAAGATCAAATGGTTTTGGAAGTAAAAGGTTGCAAAAATCAGGGTGTCACATCTTCGGAGCTCCGTCAATCTCGGGCTACATGCCAGCTCTCGTGCTCCTCTCACCTCCTCCGTGACTTACCTTGGGTATGTTATATATCGCGAGTCGTGGTTGACTTGGAAGTTTCTCGGATCTCATGGGTACAACGTACAACCTCCGCAGAGTGTAAAACTATTCGAATAGCCGTGTCCACGGGCAAGGAGAGTTGGGTGGTGCTACTTAAACTACGTCCAGTCATTTCCGCACAAACCAAGTGTTTGTGTGTTCAAAGGTGTTATCTTAAAGAGGTGATATCACCAAGTTTGGTGACTTGGCATATCGGGTGAACCCGCAGTGTTCAGCCCACAACAGATATGTTGATATCTGTAACCTGTTCTTCTGAATACTATCTAGCTTATGATGCATATCCATGCCCGTCTATGGTCATGTTTATTTTCAGTCAAAGTTGCTTTCCACGAATGTTGCATATCATTTATTATCATACCAGTTGCATTATCCATATCATGGGCTGTTTGCGAGTACATTCAAAGTACTCATTGGCTTGTCACTGGTTATGTTATTGACGAGACATGGAGCAACCGGAGTTTGGAGATGAATTCGTCATCGGAGACGGACATGCGAACTAGGAAGCTTCCCAGTCTGAATGCTTGTTGGTGAAGGCTGATGGCATGGGCTCCCATTTAGTACCAAAATTTCCGCTAGTATTTGTATCGGTGTGATTGGCCTTATAGGCCCTACCTGTGTTAGACTTGACCTTGACGGTCATTTGTTGTATCAAACGGTATGTTGGATGTAAGACTCTTATTATTCAGTTTCTGTGTGTTCGGTGAGCATTGATCTCTGGGATAACTGAGCACGATCATTCGGCGATCTCGACTTATAAGTCGGGGTCCCCACAGAGCTGGTATCAGAGCCATCCTGACTGTAGGAAGCCTTAGGTAGCATGGACGTTAGCCGAGGCGATTAGCACACTCAGCTCCTACAATTGTGATTTTCTACACCCTACTACCATTTCATACCACCCACAAATTTCTAACCCTCTCCTAAAAACCTTGTAGATGGTCGTTGTACCTAAGATGCTTTTGGAAACTGGCTTTCCACTACTTTTGGGAGACAACCTGGAGAGGTGTCAAGTACGCCGCACACCCATTGTTTTCTACCACGAACACTAGGTAAACGCCGATACAAAGGAATATCAAGTGGACGTGATAGTGAAGGCAAACGACTCCCCAACTATTTGGTTCTTTAAAGGACCACAGATGGAGAATCTGATGTTAAAAGTGGTCTAGTGGAGGCAGCAACACGAGAGGCACTCTTGTATCTCCGCGATATCCTTCCCGAGATGTCCAACAAGCCGGCTACTCGTCACCTGCCTTTTGTCAAGGACGGGATTGATGGGAGCTGGACACTCAACCCATCCCCGGAAGACGGGGCGCCACTTAGGTTTCAGACCTACTTCAGCCTCTCTGCCGAGACCTTGACTCACCTTCTGATCAAGAAATCCGTGACGCTTCGCCAAGAACTACACCAAGTCTACGACCTACTTCGCCTGGAAAAGATGAAGACCCACAAGGTCAAGAAGTAAGGATCACCCGGAGGGCAGTCAGCCATTGCCTTACGAGGAGGGATACCTCCACTCCAGGCCACTCCTATACAGAGCCGCCGTCTGATCATGGAGGAATACACTGAGCTCCTCGCCGCTTCGCCAACAAAGCGACTCCGTGATGGACCTCTTCCATATCCCACACCTATGAAGGAAGAAGACACAAACGAGGATGAAGACTAATACCCTGTAGAACCTGCATACGAGACCGAGAAGTGCGTCGCTTAGGGTTATGTCTTAGGCAAGTTAGGAGTCTCCCCAGCGAAGTCGAGTCCGTGTATCGGTTCATCAGAACCATGAATGTTGTGTGCTTCCTGTTCATGTTTGATGCAAGCCTTATTTCTGCCTTAGGCAACATGTAAGAGACTACATCACATGTTTTAATTAAGTAATTGCCTTAGTCTTCTCAAACCTTTTGTTGTCTCACACACTTGTATAGTACCGAACCCCCTTATCTAGGAGCGTCATCCCTTATGATTCCCCGACCAGTTCAGTATATTGACCTATCTGCTCCCAAACAGGATGGTGATCTCTACCCGCACCAGCACCTTAGGCAACCCTAGCAATGGCACTTCTAGCCACCAGCCAGGAACCGGTGGGTCTTCCCAAGCTGGAGAACACCCCCGAGCAGCAGCAAGGTGACATCCCCCCGCCACCACCTCCTCCGGAGAGCATGACCATGGCTCAGTTCCTCCAGGCTCTCCGAGAGGAACGTCAAGCCAACAATGCCGCCATCCAGCAGTTGGCTCAAGTCTTAGTGAACAATCCGCCGCAGAACGGAAATGGAAACAGTCGCTCCACTCTGTCTGAGTTTATGAGGATTACGCCTCCCATATTCATGGAGATAACTAAACCGTTGGATGCTGATGACTGGATCCGCACCATCGAAGACCTCTCGCACTGGTCAAATGCACCGAGAACCGCGAGAAAGTCATTTATGCTTCTCACTGTCTTGGAGGCACGACCAAAGCTTGGTGGGATGGGTTCCAGATCATCTGAGCAGGTCAGACTATCTCCTGGACTGACTTCAAGGAAGGATTCCGCGCCGCCGACATTCCCCCTGGAATGATGACCATTAAGAAGCGGGAATTCCAAGGTCTGAGGCAAGGCAGTGGAACCGTCAAGTAGTACCTGCAGAAGTTTAACCTTTTGTCAAGGTATGCACCGAAAGACATCAACACTGAAGTTGCGAAGGTGGAACGCTTCATGGAAGGACTTCAGCAGTCGCTTCAGTATCAGTTGGTTGTGTGTGAATGTCAGACCTTCTGCGATCTGGTGAACAAGGCCCTCATGGTGGAAGATAAGCGTCGTACGATGGATGACACCCGTAAGCGTAAGGTGATGGGTAATGGAGGTTCCAGTAACCAGAAGGCACGTCTGTGGCAATTCGCCCCGGCAAAACCCAACTATTAGCAGCAACAGTATAAGGCACGAACGTTCCGCCAAAACTACCAGCTCCAGCAGCATGCCAACCCCAAGGCAGCGATCAATCTGGCCGACAGCAGTGGATTTAAGCCCAACATTCCAGGGCAGGTTACCTGCTTTGGATGTGGTCAGACTAGGCACTAGTCCATGCAGTGCCCTAACAACGTTGCACAACGCCCCAATGCAGCTAATCAAGTACAAGGTCATGGAGCGCCACGCAGGAACCATGCTCCCCGCAACCAGCAGTATCACAGCAGGGGACGCATGAATCACATCTCCACAGAAGAAGCTTGGGAAGACCCGGGTTGCATTCTAGGTACGTTCCTCGTCAACTCCACCCCAGCAACAGTAATGCTTGATTGTGGTGCTTCGCATTCTTTTGTCACCCAAAATTTTGCGAAAAAATGTGTTTTGAAGCCTACCCTCCTTAATGGACAAATGGCAGTACATACCCCGGGAGCAGTGCTAAGGACCAACCTAGGATGTAGAGGAGTCGGGATCAACATTAATGGGATAAGCTTCATAGCAGATCTCATCGTCATTAAGTCGCAAGGCTTGGACGTGATCCTTGGTATGGATTGGTTGTCCATGCACCGAAGCATTCTAGATTGCGCCAAAAGGGCTATTACCTTGACAAGTGACCAAGGGTTCAAAGTCAAGTACATCCCTGAACCTACCTCCACTCAAGTTCCTCAGGTCAATTGCCTATCGGAAGAAGAGTTCGACCATGTACCAATAATCTATGAGTACCCGGACGTCTTTCCCGACGAGCTGCTTGGGATGCCTCCTGACCGAGACATCGAGTTCATCATTGAGCTCATGCCCGGATCAATGCCTATCTATAAGAAGCCCTACAGGATGGGATCCGAAGAGCTAGCAGAGTTTAAGAAGCAGTTGGATGAGCAACTAAGGAAGGGATTCATCCATCCGAGTGCATCACCTTGGGGATCACCTGTTCTATTCGTATCTATGAAGGATGGGACTATCAGGATTTCTGTCGATTACCGTTCTGTCAAAGAAGTCACGATCAAGAACAAGTACCCACTCCCCAAGAATGAAGACTTATTTTTCCAATTAAATGGTGGCAAGGTATTTTCCTAGATCGACCTCACGTGTGGATATTACCAGCTGAAGATCCGACCAGAGGACATACCTGAGACGACATTCGTGAGCCGGTACAGTCTATACAAGTGCACAGTCATGTCATTTGTGTTGACCAATGCCCCAGCATACTTCATGTACCTCATGAACAAAGTCTTCATGGAATACCTGGATAAGTTTGTCGTTGTCTTCATTGATGACATATTAATCTTCTCCAAATCCGAAGAAGAACATGAGCACCACTTGAGGCTAATGTTGGAAAAGCTTCGAGAGCACCAACTTTATGCCAAGTTTAGCAAATGCAAATTCTGGATGCACGAAGTTGGATTCTTGGGTCATACCATGACGACAAATGGATTGGCAGTCGAACCTTCCAAGATTACCACGGTAACCAACTAGGAGTTGGGAATGGATGTGAAGGAAGTGAGAAGCTTCCTCGGACTCGCGGGATACTACCGCAAGTTCGTAGAAGGATTCTCCCACATCACCCGACCAATGACTCAGCTCTTGAAGAAGGGAAAGAAGTTCGAATGGACGCCGGAGTGTGAAGAAAGCTTCCAGGAGCTGAAGAAGGGACTGGCTACCGCCCCGGTATTGGCTACTCCAGATATCAACAAGGAGTTTGTGATATACTGTGATGCCTCAAGGACCGGACTCAGTGGCATCCTAATGGCAGACGGCAGGGTCGTGGCTTACCTATCGCGGCAACTGCGCCCGCATGAAGAGAACTACGGCACTCATGACCTCGAGTTGGCAGTCGCTCCGAAGACATGGCGACATTACCTTCTCGGTAAAGTGATGTGAAATATACACCGACCACAGGAGTCTGGAGTATATTTTTACTCAAAGGGAGTTGAATATAAGGCAGCAAAGATGGTTGGAGCTGATCAAAGACTACGACGTCAGCATTCAATACCACCCCGGTAAGACCAATGTGGTGGTCGATGCCATAAGCCGGAAGGCCTGCACCTTGAATGCTATGCTCAAGGAAAGGCTATCCGCCTTATATGACGAGATAGACAGCTTCAGGTTGGAGCTAGTTGAACCAGGATTCCTAGCTATCCTTTAAGTCAAACCCACTCTGGCAAACGACATCAAAGAGGCCTAGAAGGGGCAGAAGAGCATCGAAGGCATCAGGAAAAAGATCCAGGAAGGCAAGCCCCGAGAATTCTAAGTGGATGAGCAAGGAGTCGTGTGGTTTGGGAAATGTTTATACGTAATCAAAAAGGTTGAACTCAAGGACTTAATCTTGCAAGAAGCCCACGACACGCCCTATTCGATTCACCCCGGTGGGACCAAGATGTATCAAGACTTCCAGAAAAAGGTTCTGGTGGCATGGCATGAAGAGGAAAATAGCTTCCTATATCGCCAAGAGCGATGTGTGCCAGCGTGTCAAGGCTGAGCAACAGCGACCTGCTGGACTGCTACAACCCCTCCATGTGCCCGAATGGAAGTGGGACACAGTCGGCATGGAATTCATCACCGGTCTTCCCAAGTCGAGCAAGGGACACAACTCCATATGGGTCATTGTTGACCACCTAGCCAAGGTGGCCTATTTTATTTCGGTCAACATCACTTACGATGGTAGCCTATTGGCCAGCCTGTATATCCATCTTATTGTGAGACTCCATGGACTCCCCAAGGATATTGTATCTGACCGAGGCACACAGTCCACCTCAAGAATCTGGAAGAAGTTCCAAGAAGCTTTGGGACCCAAGCTCTCTTTCAGCACCGCCTTCCACCCACCGACGGGCGGACAGACGGAGCGAGTGAATCACATACTTGAGGATATGCTCCCCGCTTGTGTCTTAGCACATGTGACCAAATGGGAAGACTGCCTGCCATTCGCTAAGTTCTCCTACAACATCAACTATCAGTTCAGTCTCCAGATGGGCCCATTTGAAGTGCTATATGAACAGAAGTGTCGCACCCCTCTCAACTGTTCCGAAACTGGTGAAGGATTGATTTTCGGGCCAGAGGTTCTTCATGAAGCATAAGATAAGGTGCAACTTGTCAGGGAACACATGAAAGCAGTCAAGTCGCGACAGAAGAGCTATGCGGATTCTCACCGCAGAGAAGTGGAGATCAACCCCGGAGACCAGGTGTACCTTCGCGTCACACTTCTCAAGGGAACCAAGCGTTTGCACGTCAGGGGTAAACTTGCTCAGATGTTCATTGGACCTTTTAAGATCACGGCAAGGCGTGGAGAAGTTCCTTACCAGTTGGAGCTACCTCCGGAACTTTCGGGTGTGCACAACATCTTCCACGTGTCACAACTTCGGAAGTGCGTGCAAGCGCCAAACCGCACAGATCTTTATAAGGACATTGACCGTCAAGCCATTGACTTGCAGCCAGACCTCACCTATCGCGAGAGGCCAATTCGCATCCTAAACTATATCGAATCTCGGAGAAACCGAGCATTGTACCAGAAGCCGCACCATCAAGTACTTCAAGGTTCACTGGAGAAACCACATCGAAGCAGAAGCAACATGGGAGCGTGAAGACTATCTCCGATCCTAATTTCCGGACCTTTTTAGCACCTAGCTTAGGAATCTCGGGGACGAGATTCTTGTAAGGGGGATAGGTTTGTCACACCCTGTTTTTGCCTTACTTCAACTATAGCCTTTTCAAAACCTGAGTCTATTAAAACTTTTTTAGCAACTATGAGTGCTATGGTTGCCATTGTTTGTATGTATGTTTGAATGAGTGGATCCAAAAACAATAATTTTTATAACATGGTATTTTCATAAAAAGTTTTTCTCATTCTTGACTATTCCAAAACCTTGCTTTGGGTTTGCACTACAAGTCCCTGATTTCAAGGGAGTGCCTCCACCCAAAGATGGTAATCTGGTTTTACCACTATTTTGACTCTCCAAAATCATAAAATAATTATTTTATAAAATGTTTTTCTATTTTATTTGAATCTCCTTTTTTGAGGCCAGAAATGATATTTCTGGATGGAAAATTACTTTTCCGCCTTAGAAAATTTTGAGAAAATTTGGAGATACTCAGAGGACATATACTTTCGATACATAAGAATTTCAACCCCTATTTATGTTCAAAATATTTGAGCAAATCCTTGAAAACCTATTCTGTCTGTTTTGACCTTTTGAAAGGAAATATTTCCAATTAATTCCCAGAAACTTTCAGCATGCTTCCCAAGCTATATTTGGTGTTCATGCCAAGTTTCACCCCATTTGAAGGTGATTTGGTTCACCAAATAATCCTAAAACCCTCTCTGTCCAGAATCAAGTTGTAGCAACTCTACATAGCAAAGCTTGTTCAAATGGTGAAACTTTGCCGGAATTCTCAACACCCCAAATGAGGAGTCCCTGCCATAACTTGGATTTGTGGGGATTAATTTACCCACATTCCCTTTTGAAAGGGCATTACTGCTCATTTGGGGGTGATTTCAAGTTTGCACTGTCAAACTTGTCCAATGGAGGTCAAATTTGGTGGAGCATCCTACTTTTGCCTCAAAACCAATCCTGCTAACTCTCAGCACCACTGGTGAAGATTGTCTACCCCAAACACCTGTCGAACACCTTCTGCCAACTTTGTCAAACAACACTTAACCCTCTCTACACACACACCCTAGTGCAAGCTGCCAGCACCACTCCTCAACTGTAGACGAGTGGCCCCTCTCTGGTTCCAAGCAGAAGAGCCCAAAATCTCCATTTTAGTATTTGGCTCAAGACTGGCATCCCCTCTTTAATCATCTCCTTTGACCACGAGTGAGACCCTTGGCTCTCAAACGGTTAAGAAGCATCCAACCCAACCCCGGGACACGCTAGACACAACCAAAGCACCCCAGAGCGCGCTGGCATGCCGTGGCATGCCAAAACTGCGGTCTGAGCGCGCTACAGGATGCACCCGAGGCAAAGGTGGCCAGCCCCGACCGATTCTCACCTCCCCTCTGTGACTCTCCACGTCTCCGACAACCGACCTGAATCAGGGCAGCCTCAGGGCCCCTCCTCCCCCTCCCTACTGATCGGGGCGATGCGTGCCCGCTCGCGCCAGTTTCGGCCGGGAGAACGCGGTCATGTAGCACGCGCGCACCTCGTGCCCTCTCTCTCTCTCGTTGAGTGTCTGGGGTCTCAAACCACGTTCGCAAACCATGGTATCAACCCTGAGCTGTCTCTCCCTCTCTAGCAGCCGCGGTGAAATCACCAGCGCGCTCCCATGCGGTGCACCATTGCTGGCCTATAAATAGGCCTCCCCCTCGCTCCAACACCCCCACACCTCTCCTCTAGAACCTCAATCGAGGCCCCAACCACCCCATTCGAGCACAAAGAGCTCCAGTGCTCGAGATCGACCGAGGCCCCGCCGCTTCGGAGCTCCGACAATCTCGGGCTACATGCCAGATCTCGCGCTCCTCTCACCTCTTCTGTGACCGTAGTGAGCTCAGGGAGCTTCTCCACCTCTTCCCGAGCAAATCCCTGTCCGTAGCACCCTTCTCCTCCACCTCCCGAATCGGCTCCGTCGTGGCCTCGTCGTCGCCGGTGACCCAGCGCCTCCCCGTCGTTCCTTCGACCACCAGCAGGTAGGGGGCGAGGTGTTGGTTCCATTCCTGCCGTCGTTGGGGGCATGAGGGCGTCGGTGTCATCGCCGGCGTGCCTCCCCTCCCCTCTGTCCAGAGGAGGAAGACGACCCCAACAAGCATGCCCCACCTGACGGTGGCCAGTCTCTCCCCCTCTCTCCTCTCTCTGCCGCTGACTGCAGGGGGCGCACGTCAGGTTTGAACCTGACGGTGCGCGCGCCTCGGCTGCTGGATGGCTAACTGCCCGGTTGGCTAGTTGGGCCGGCTCAGCCACTGGCCGAGCCAGGCCAGTGCTGAGCCCCTCTTTTATTTTTATTTTTATTCTGTTTTAAAAATATTTTTGCAAATTTTGTTATTTAATCAAATTTAATTATTTTTCCACCACAATTCTAAAAATGTGTAGAATTTAATAGAGTTGTTATACAATTTTTTATGAAAACTTTTCTGCATATTTATAATTAAAAGGCTCAATTTGAATATTTTAGCTTCTGTTAATTGGATTTTAAAAATAATCTTCTCATCAAAACCATAGACAAATATTTTTAAAACTAAAATATAGATTTATGAGAATAGGATAACATTTTTAAAGTGAGTTTGCGCTCTACTTTTGAGTGAGCTACTTATTTTGTTACTATTGTTACGACGATAGATTCCTCGTTTGACGAAGGAGTTGGACTCGAAGACCCCGGATACCTAGCTGATCAAGGCAAGCAACCCTTTGACCATCTTTGAGAAAAATTGTTTATTGCAAGCCATGTAGAGTAATTATTCCCGTTGCATATGATCACGAGTATTCGGTAAACCATCAATACGGTGTTACCGATGGCTCCTCCAGAGCACTTGCATATGAGCATGATCCCACCACCTATGAGGGTCACGCTGATATTATGTTGACATGTAGACAGTAGAGCTACGCTTAGTAAGAGCATGTGCATAATGATGGTAACATAGTTGATATCAAAGGTTTTACATAAACCCCGTCAGGTGCCACTAATGCCCGAGGGTGATGATGAGTTAGGTGGCCACTCATGAAGAAGTGGTGCACCGGGAATATTTTGTGTGAGTGGTTTCGGAAATGGGATTAGATTTATAATGTGTCGACCGTCCCAACCTTACATGTACGACCACAATACCCATTTATGGGATGGGGCTTTGTTGACTACTTTGGTCGGTGCTAGCAATTAAAGAGCCACATTACTAGTGGCGGGAGTGATATGTGGACACTCTCGTGACGGGGTCGTACCAGGTAGGTCGACTATGCCGTTTTTAGGTGTTCCAGGCACACCGTTGGTCCCCGCATGGATGATACGGTCCAGAGTTGGTGCTCGTAAGAAGTACACCATGTGGGTTGGGTACCAACCGAGTGGAACTCTTTGTCTAGTATCGTCAGGGGAAAGGAAATGATCGGGTACTTACCTCGGGTATGTTGTATACCGCGAGTTGTGGTTGACACGGAAGTTTCCCGGATCTCGTGGGTACAACGTACATCCTCTGTAGAGTGTAAAACTATTCGAATAGTTGTGTCCACGGTCAAGGACAGCCGGGTGGTGCTGCTTAAACTACGTCCAGTCGTTTCTGCACAAACTAAGTGTGTGTGTTTTGAAAGGTGTTATCTTAAAGAGTTGATATGACCAAGTTTGGTGACTTGGCATATCGGGTGAACCCGGAGTGTTGAGCCTACAACTGATATGTTGATATCTGTAACCTATTCTTCTGAATACTATCTAGTTTATGATGCATATCCATGCCCTTCTATGATCATGTTTATTTTCATACAGAGGTGCTTTCCATGAATGTATCATATCATTTATTATCTTACCAACTTCATTATCCATATCATGGGTTGTTTGCGAGTACGTTCAAAGTACTCATTGTCTTGCCACTGGTTATGTTATTGACTAGAGATGGAGGAACCGGAGTTTTGAGAAGAATTCGTCATCGGAGACGGACACACGAACTAGGACACTTCCAGTCAGAATGCGTGTTTGTGAAGGCTGATGGCATGGGCTCCTGTTTACTACCAAGATTTCCGCTATTAGTTGATCGGTGTGATTTGCCTTATAGGCCCTACCTATGTGAGACTTGACCATTATGGTCATTTGTTGTATCAAACGGTATGTTGGATGTAAGACTCTTATTATTCAATATCTGTGTGTTCGGTGAGCATTGATCTCTGGGATCACCGAGCACTATCGTTCGGCGATCTCGACTCGTAAGTCGGGGTGCCCACATAAGCGATCGAATCAACAACGGGGACATATTCGTCCTCGGGCAAGTTCTCACGTTCGGCAGCTTCACGCTGCGTGCCGAACCGATTGACCACCTTGGCTAGGTCGGATGTCTCATCCTCGACGAGGAGATAGGGTTCAGGAACCTTGAGTTCTCCACCCACTCCTGGGAAATCTTGTCCCTGCTAAGGTCACGGATTTGCCCGATGAGCTCCAAAATCCCGAAGCCTTGACTTCAGGTGTCTTGTCCGTCCATGAACACGGTTCCCTCTTGGGAGAGTTGGCTTCGAGCATAGACTCGACCTCTACGCCTGGACAACTGCAGACGGCCACGGCCGAACTCACTTACCCCGTGGAAGCTACGGAGGTCATCTCGAAAGACCTTCAAGAGATCGATCTAAAAAGCCTCTCGATGTGAAATGAAGCACCCGCCCAGATCCAATCATTGTAAATCGCGGATGGACGAGACCCGAGCTATACTCGGACTGGTCCAGAGGTGGATTACGAGGAGTTTTACATCCTACGCACCACCCATTCGGCAGCCACCGTCGAAGAATTAACCGACGTGCTAGATTACGCCTCCTAGGAGGTCAAAGACATGGATTACGCAGCCGATGATCCCGCTCTTGTAAACACCGGGCGATGGACATCCACCTCCACCTATTATGTCTACATGGTGGACACGCGTAACGGCAATGGTGACCACACCCCCGTTCCAGAAAATGGTGTTAAGTCTGGGGACAAGCAATCAAAGGGTCGAAAGAAGCGCAAATAATCCAAGGCAAGCAAGGGAAGGGGGACCATACAGGGCATCGGGGAGAACACGACCCAATAGGACACCGGCAACCTCGGAGCTCCTAAGCAACCATCACAGGATTCGAAGAAGCTCGATGGGCAGTTCGATCTCAATGACCCCAACGATTAAAACGATGACAACTACCTCCCTTCCAACGACGTGGAGGACAACTTGGAGGCCGATGACTTCATAGTTCCCGAGGACCCTGAGGGTCAGGAACGATTCAGCCAGTAGCTTATAGATTCCGCCCGCAGCCTCAAGGCGAAGCAACAACAACTTCAAGCCGAAGAATATACCATCAACAATAGATGGACAAAAGTATTGGAAGCAAAAGAAGGATATGACACCAAGTGGCCAGCTCAAAATGAAAGCTACCCACGCCAGCGCCTACTGCCTCAGTTCGATGACGAGGCCCCAGAACGTGTGTCCCCCAGGCACACATAGTATGACGATCCCAATCGTTCACCTTGAGGGCCCGACAAAATGGTTGGAGAGGTCGAGTATAGACCAGAGCCTCCCCTCAAGAAGGGAAAGGAGCATGTACATCCCAGGGGCAAATATGACATACTACATGATTTAGACAATAGAACAGGCCGCAACAGATCCATCTACGGATCCAGAAGGTACTCTCCCACTCGATGAGATGGAGACCAACCTTGGCTTACATACAACAACAGAGACCGGGAATCATACCGGGCACAACCAATAGCCGATATTTGGCATAGTATAGCCCAGGTTAGAGGCACCGCTCACCCACTATGATTCACACATGTGGTAATGCAACACCAATTGCTCGAAGGGTTTAAACCCGTGAACATAGAGGAATATGACAGCACCACAGATCCGGCCGTGTGGATAGAAGATTTCCTTTTCCACATCCATATGGCCATGGAGATGACCTCCATGCCATCAAGTACCTACCCCTAAAGCTAAAAGGGCCAACACGGTACTGGCTCAATAGCCTACCCGAAGATTCTATCGGAACTTGGGATGAGCTCGAAGAAGCCTTCCTGTCCAGTTTTCAGGGAACCTACGTCCGACCCCCGGACTCCTCCGACCTCAACAAAGTCGCCCAAAAGGTGGGCAAGTCGGCCAGAGAATTCTGGAATAGGTTACTCACCAAAAAGAACTAGATAGCGGACTATCCGGATGCCGAAGCAATAGCCTCATTCAGGCATAACATCTGGGATGAATGGCTCGCTCTCTAGCTCGGTCAGGACAGGCCAAGAACAATGTCTTCTCTCACTTTCCTCATGACCCACTTTTTTGCGGGTGAGGACAATTGGCTAGCTTGGTGGAGCCATAATGCGGACGATCCTAGTACCTCTGAAGTTCAGAATAGGAACGACAAGCCAAGGCAAAACAAAAGCAAACGTCGTCACCGTAATGGTGACGCCGATGACACACCGTTAATGCCGGCTTCCAAAATTTGAAATCCATATAGCGAAAAAAAACCCTTCAAAGGGAATAGGGATGGACCGACTCCATTAGATAAAATTGTGGAGAGTCCTGCCAAATCCACGGCACCCAAGAAAAGCCCGCCTCCCACACCAACTGTAACTCTTGGGTGTTTAAGTATGCCGACAAACTAGCAGCTGGAGAACAAGGCAAGGGCCAATGAAGCAAGGACGATGAGGAGCCCCACAGTACGAACACTAGGGGCCAGAAACAGTTCCCCCAGAAGTAAAATACGTGAACATGATATATCCCACTCACATACCAAATAAGGAAAGGAAGCGAGCCCTTCGGGAGGTCTACGCCGTAGAGCCTATAGCACCAAAGTGTAAACCATGGTCGGCTTGCTCGATTACCTTGGATCGTAGGGACCACCCGACCAGTATTCATCACGGAGGGTCGGCCGGCTTTTCCTAGACCGCGTCATAGATGGGTATCACCTAAACAGAGTACTTATGGACGGAGGAAGTTGCCTTAATCTGATTTACTCAGACACTGTGAAAAAGATGGGCATAGACCCATCAAGAATCAAACCCATGAAAAGTGGAGGTTGTGTTCGGCTCACTCGACAACTTCTGCACCGAAGACTTGATCATCGACATCATCCCTTTCTACAGCGGGTACCACGCCCTAGTCGGCCATACAACATTTGCTCGCTTCAATGTTGTGTTTCATTACGCTTACCTAAAGCTCAAGATGCTCGGACCCAGAGGTGTTATCACGGTCAATGGCAATACAGAGCAATCTCTACAGACCGAGGATGACACAGTGGCCTTGGCAGCTGAATGCCAATACAACACGGAAACATCAAGTAGCAAGCTCGTCATCGAGGAACGGCAAGCGGGCAAGCAAGCCCGTGCTTAGTCGGAGACCACAGAGGAGTCTCCGGCCCAAAACAAATAGGGATACGACCCCACGGCACAACCCAGTCACCCATCAGGTATGTCCCTCGTAGACATAATTTCGTTCTCAAAATACCATGGGCAGGTGTGGGGAACCACAACTAAGGACCATATGTTCGGCTCAAGTGAACTATGGATCACATGTCTTTACACACAAGAACGAGATGCCGTTAAGACTCTCTCGAGCGTCAAGCTCACCTATAGCACGTAGCTTCTCAAGACCACCTACTCAAGGTCCGCCGGTCGACAATAAAGCAACCTTTAAAGGATACTACCCCTCCTCCCTAAGAAGCATAGGAGAAACCGAGCAGCTGGAAGCAGGGCCGACGTCAAGTCACCCATGATAGGCCATGGACAAAAGGTCGCCTTGAAATATGATGACCCGAACAACAGTTCCTTGTAACAGCTGCCTTGGCACCATGAATTACAATAAATATTATTCATATACCTTTTTACAACATTTTTAAATTTATATGCATTTTTGCTCATTGACGCCGAAGGGTAAATTTGTTTAACAAGTATCGAGTGTGGTCGGCTAATAGACTCGGGGCTTGGATAAATACCTCCCCGAGCACCATCCCATCACTACTTTTTTATTGTTCAGTTTCTTGGATATTGCTTTATATGCATCGGTTCTGAATTATGTCTTGGGTCAATAGTTGGGTTACCCCGCTCCTGTTCTTACCCCCTTATGTTCCGCTAGTTTTGCTAAAGGGGTAAAGGGAGAACCATTGCGATTGTATTGCTAGCTGGCCTGGCTAAAAATACCTCAGTGGAGAAAGCCGAAAACGGACTGTCATAATAACCGAGAACCAGTCTGCAATCCGAGTTAAAAACTAAAGACCCATGGATGTTTTATTCCTTATTATACGAAGAGATTTTTACCTTTTGCACACCTAGTGGTAACCATTTTAAAAATTCGGTTCGTCCTACTACCACAAAAAACTGGGGGCTAACCCTCGCATTCAAGCTCCAATGAGCAAGGGAAAGCACTAAAGCCAAATAGTCTGATTGCCTCATTTCCTTGACGCACTACCGCCTTCGGGCACCATTATATCGGCTAAGGTTCATAGTGCAGATGTCGAAACACCGTTTGTAGCCTCTACATGGTGGCTGAAGCCGATGACTGGAAACTTTCAGATAAAATGACCAAAATAGGAGTCAAAAAATACTTCAAAGTGCATTGCATCGGACAAGTTTCATAGTAAAAGATTGTTCCTAGGCATGATACAACATCCCTACTCAAAAATTACTTCTTTAGGGCATTGGGTGCCGACCACCCGAGCACGCACCATTGTGGCAGAGAAATAGAACTCTGGCCGGCTATGCTCTTTTCCAGGAGGTAGAGGCATGGTTGCCATTTTCAGGAGCTTCACTCCTGGCCAGTGCATCATTGTCCTCGCAAAGGCCATCCAAGCTCCCTCTATGCAGACATAGCACTTCAGGACTTCGAGACGAGGCGCAACATCGTACAATTTCTGCACTAAGCCAAAGTAATTACCCGACAGAGGTTCAGTAGGACATTGCCGGACGCAGAATTCCTTCATGGCCGACTCTGCCATTCCGTGCAGCTCCAAAATCTGCTTCATTTGATTGACAAGAAGGGGGTTGGCTTCAGGAGCTTCAAACTGCGCCCAGAATAGCCTCTACTCGGCGTCTCCGTCGTGGACCGCGTAGTGCTTGGCCGCATTGGCCTCACTCCACGGGAGGTCCATAAAGGCGCCTGGGTAACGCCATAGTCGTGTAAGAAAGGCAAAATTGTTTCCATCAAAGGCACTTTGTAGTAAGTATTTCTTACCATGTGCAATCTTCTTGACCAGGTGCACTTCTTCCTCGAAGAAGCGCCTTTCCACCCGCTCCGATTTAAGCGTGGAAGATAGCTTGGAGAGCTCAGACGCTTGTTCCTCAATTTTTTTCTAAGGCCTCATTTTTAGCACTCATGTCGTGTAGCTCTTGCTGGACTTCGACCACTCTAGCCTTGTGTGTGCTACTCTCAACCTTGAGAAAGTTCAGCTCGGTGGTGGTATTCTCCGCCACCATATTCTGAGTGACAGCCTCGTTCTTGGCCTTCTCCAATTCGACCCGGAGTTTCTCCAGCTCCAGGTCCATGGGTGCTGAGATAATCGGAATCACGATATCGTGTATAAATGCGAGATAGTACCAAACTATTCAAGTACTATATAAGTATGAGTGGCATGTGTTAGCTTACCTTTCTTCTCGTTAAGGCAACTATTAAGTCGGCTAAGATCCTCATCGGACACTTGGAGTTTCCGGTTCAGCTCGACAAGTTCTAGGGCCTTGGTAGCCACGGTCGAGGATGAGGCCTGCAACAATCAGATAAGGTTTTATAAGCATCCATGTCAACAGGACTGGGTCATTTGGCCAAAGTACCATACTAAGCTATAATAGTTCATGGGTCCGTCGAACCGATTTTGCTCAAAGTTGGTACATTATGTCGAGCCACGGGCAAGCTTTTCAACTCACGCACGGCTCGGGGGGCAATCATACCTATAAGGCATATAAAAACCTTATAAATAAATAAAAACACTAACCGTTTTACCCCGAAGCGTGTCAGCAAACTACTGAAGGCCCCCTTTAGTCTGCTATCAATGGACCGAATGCTTTGCAGAATCGCACACATAAGGGTTGGATGTTCATCGACGATGGATGCACCGGATAGGGCCTCTGCCATCCTTGTGGGCCATTCGGCCGTGGCCCGTCTTGACACAGGTGCCGTCGAAGGCAACGGTGAAGATGCGGGAAGTGGACAACATCTTGGATCTATATCCGGAATAAGTCCGGACGAGCCCAAGTCCCCTTCTCCCCTCATTACGAGGGGATCGACTTCTTAGGTCCCGGTGACCGAGGCATAAACCTTGGTTGGGACCTCCTGGTCTTAGGTTATCGGGGGACGAACCTCGGCCGGGACCTCCCAATCTTCGGCGGTCGAAGGGTTTACTTCGGCCATCACCACCTCGTCCCACATGTTCGATGGGGTTTGGCGGGACATTACCTCCGGATCCTCATCGGATGGAGGGAGAGTAGTGAGGGATGCATTCCCATTCTCTGCTAGTTTGGCTGGTAGTGAACCCCCCGAAACTTTATTCGTTGGGAGGTCTCACGCAGGGCTTCGTTGGAAAAAAGAGCGCATATGGTTAACAAAGAAAGCTCGGCGTAAGTCATTAAATACAAGTCAGATTCCAAACCTTTGGGCCAGGGGCTTGACCCTGGGGATCCTTCAGGGAACCCTCTCAAGGGTATCGAAGTCCTCCTCAAAATCCCGGCTGTCATCGGAGAGGACTACCTTGCCTCGGCATGGTTTCTTCAGGGACTAGGGAGGCAAGCCCTCCTTGGCGTCCTCTAGCACTGAGCTTTTCCTATTTTGGAGGGAATCTTTTCCCCTCCATCCTCTTCCTCCTCCTCATCGAAGGCGGAGGAAGCATGGATCTCGTTGGACTTAGTTTCTAGAGGAACCCTTGAGTGGAAACCCCTGTGGGTCTCCTTCTTCTTCTTCTTCTCCTTTTTACTCGCACAGTGTACGACGCCACCACTAGCATCGAGGTAAGCAATTGCGACCTGGGTTCCTCGGGCAAGGGGGCCAGGCCATCTATTTTCTTAGCCTTTTTCGGCGAGCCCTGAAAAGATGATGGGGGAAGAAAATGAGATCTTTGATAAAGTAAAAAAAGCTTTAATAACTAGAGGCTTGATCATACCTCCAAAGGGGGTTAGCAACATCCAAGCTGACGTCTCCTTCCTCGGCTGGCCACTCCTATTGAGGTTTGAATAACACCTTCCACTACTTCTGGAGAGTGATGTGGAAGAACTGTTTGACCACACGAGGACCGCTGAGCTTGTAGGACCACATTGGGGTGTTCCTACGCTGGTAGGGAAAGATGCGTCAACGGAGCATAACTTGAACCACATCAGTTAGCTCAACATTCTTCTTCACCATCTGCTTGACGTGCTTCTGCAACGCATCCACGTCCGAGGACGACCCCCAATCAAGGCTCCTTTTCACCCATGAGGTTAGCCTATCGGGAGGTCCGGATCTAAACTCCACGGGAGCCAGCCAGCCCGCCTCCCGAGGCTCGGGTATGTAGAACCATTCCTTCAACCATGCTTTGATTGTGTCGATGAAGGTGCCCTCTGGCCATTCAACTCGGGGAAGCTTGCTGATCACAGCTTCGCCGCAGTCAGCGCGTTGGCCGCTGACTTATTTTGGATAGACCTTGAAGGTCTTATGCCTTAAACCAAAGTGCAGGTGAACCCGCAGGAAGGCCCGACACACGATGATAAAAGAGGAAATCTGCATGAAGGAGTTCGGGGGAAGATCATGAAAATCTAACTCGTAGTAGAAGATTAGACCCCTGACGAAGGGGTGGAGTGGGAAACCAAGTCCCCATATGAAATGAGGAACAAACACCACTCTTTCACTCGGCCTTGGAGTGGTCACCACTTGACCTTGCTCCGGCGCACGGTGAGCAATATTTGGCGAGAGATAGCCGGCCCTCTTCAGCTCTCGGATGTCCTTGTCCGAGATGCACGAGATCTTCCACTTGCCGTGGGAACCTGATCCATCCATGGTTGGGATTGGGGGAGGACGGAGGGGAGAGGACGGAAAGAGAAGCGGATCTTAGCTCTTGGAAGCTGGGATGGGAGGAGGTCAAGTCTGATACGCACGTGGCTGTTCTATGGATCTTTTTCCCTTTTATGGAGAGCGCTTGTCCAAGGGTTCCCGTTTATTGTGCCACAGGCCCGGCCACTTCCCGAAACGAGCGCGTTGGTGAACGCGCGTGGGATTAGCCATACTATCGGGAATTACCCCGTGGTGTAACCCGGCTTGAAGTATGACTAGGTCGATCTTGGGGACTCACTAGTGACTGACCGAGCTTGGCAACTCACTGGTGACCTGGTAGGCAGGCCAGACGAATGACAAGACTAAGGGCCCAAGGCCCGACGTGCACCCCGACATAAGGCAGCTCATAGAGAGGCCAAGAGGGTCGACTCACAAGAGAAGGCCCAAGAAGAGGAAAGACTCCTTCACAAAGGAAACAAGACTCGGACTAGGATTCAAGAGAGACTAGTCCTAGTCCTACTCGTAGTAGGACTCTAAATGTAAACCTACCCCTTCCACCTATATAAGGAGGGGTAAGGTGCCCCAAGAGGGAAAGGCTCAAGTCATTAGAGATAAACAAATTAGACACCCTCGAGATTAGAGGTAGCGATTCCGCACCCTTGTAATCGAGATCATCATCTTCATCAATGAAACACAAGAGGACGTAGGCTTTTACCTCCATCGGAGGGGCCGAACCTGGGTAAACTCGCATCTTTCGACCAACCCCTCTCAAGCCACAACATAGCTGTGATGGCTCCACACCTAAGTCCTTGCATGAGGACATATTCCGTTACAGAACCACGGTACTTGGCGCCCACCGTGGGGTTTGTCGTGCGGTGGTATTGTGTTCTTGGATGAAGATCTTTCAGGAATCGAGAAGCTCACGATTGACCGGATCAAGAAGAGCCGGCACGGAACAACGACACGGAATAACTCTACACGAGGCAACCTTGGATAGAGGAAGCACTATGAGAGCAACTCCAACGGGCCGACCCAAACAGACGGCGAATTTGTCCACTTTTTGTCCGTTTGGGTCGACGGCCCACCCGGGGTGCTCCCTGTTTTAGATTTGGGTCGGCAGTGCGCCCAACGCGCCGACCCATTTCATGTCCGCATTCAACATATTTAAAAAAAGGGCCCACCGCCGACCATGCCAGCGACCATGTTTCATGCTAGCACCATGCCAACGGCCATGTTTCATGCCAGCAACATGCGAGCGCCGACATACAATGCCGGACTCAAAAAATAGCACCACAGTCATGCTGGCGCACTCACCAGCCGGCCGGCACACATGCCAGCACACGAAAAAGGTGGGACTTTAGTTCGACCATGCCATTGCGGCCTCGTGGTTATGCCAACACACCTGCTAGGATTCAAAAAATATGGCGCTCGCCGCCATAGATCACTCGTTGTCGAAGTTGAGCATATTGGCATGCATCTTCTCAAGCCACGGCCTATTCCTAGGCGACATGGTATTGAGATCCACCTTCATGATCTCCACCCCGGTCATCATGCTCGCAAGAGCCTCTTCTTTGGCCTTGGTCTTGGCGTTGGCGGCCTCGATCTCTAGCATCTTGGCTTGCTTCTCCGCCTCCATCTCAAGCATTTGTGCTTGCTTCTGCGCCTCCATGTCAAGCTTCCTCCTTTGGAGCTCCAAGAAGGCATTTATTTACTCATCTCTTTCTTGTCGGCGCTTCTCCTCCCTTGAGTCCTTTTTGGTGATCATGCCCTCCATGGTTGCGATCAAGGCGATTGATGCCGCATCCCGCTTGTCTTCCTTCTTGGAGTTGGTTGTACCCCTCGGTCGAGCCTTCTCACCGTCCCCAACCACCTCCATGGCTTGCTTCCCACCACGCGACTTGAGGCCGGCATATTGCGCCTTGAACTTATCCCCGTCTTTGATCACCCTAAAGCAATGGAGAGGTTGAAGCCTTGAATGCCTCCAACACTTGAAATGCCTACAAATGTATTTCATGCAAGTCTATTGACAAAATGATATGCAAAAGCATGTACATGATGACACAAAAAGATGGCGGCTTGCTAGCATACCATGTCTTGCACACCAATGCCGCTCACGGGGAGGGTCTTGACGCTCTCAAGAGTGGCACAAAACTTGTTGCACTCTTGTTGGATCACCATACAACGCTTCGAAATGGACACCCATAGTGAACATTTGATACGGCGGAAAATTCTTGCGCTCATGAAACTCACAGTGAACACGAATCCATAAGGTTGAATGCTTTTGTTCGGCGCCCGTCTTGGGATCTTGCCCAATGTCTCTCCAACACTCATAAAGAAGCTTGTCCTCGGCCGCCGTGTATGCCATGGTCCACTTGCTCTTGCGCTTCGGTGCCGTCCCGTCCGCTTCGTTGCCGAGCTCGTCCTCAAACAAAGGCTCTGCTTAGATGTCACACTCGTCCTCTTCCTCTAGCCCGTAGTCCTCCGGGAACTCATGATCGAGAGGAAAGCCATCCAGGTCCAGGCCGACGCCGACCTGATCACGCATGAAGGCGACCTAATGTTCATTGTAGCCTCGGCCATCCTGGCTTTGTGTCTCGTCGGAATCGAAGCCAGCGCCTGCGCACCACCCTCGAAGATCATGTTATGCATGTTGTCGTCCGCGGCCGGCATTCTGTCGAACAGGTTGCGCGCGCCCCGCAACTGGTCGGCTGGCGTGCGTCTTGCACGTTTCCTCGCGCCTCTGGATGACGAGCCACCGGCCCCTGGTGTGGCGTTGAGGTTGATGGTCGTGGGCACGGGCGTGGAAGGCCCGACCATGCTCACCTCGGGTGAGCACTTCTCCGAGAGCCGGGAGACCTGCGGGTAGACATGGAAGTCGGGCACCGGGTTGCAAGACGATGCGCGGGGCTAGTCGGGCAGCAGCGCACGAGGGAAGGCGGATGAGTCGGTGCTGACTGCGGCGGCCATGGAGGCGTTGACGAGGCCATGTAGGCTAGGGTTTAACCCCAACATGCAGAGCACCTCCCTCATTGCCTCCGTGACGCGGGCGTTGGTGACCTGCTGCTGCACGACAGCTGCCACGATGGCTTCATCCCTCACGCCCGCCACGTGCCTCCGGTCCTTCCTCTTGGCCGACTCCTTTGCCCGTTGTTCGGCCGTCAGCACCTTCTTCGGCTTCGGCTTCGGCGCGGCGGCCTTCCAAGAGGTGCGAGGCTTGCCTTTGTCGGACGCGAGGGAGGGCAGGCCGGCTATAGCGTCGAGGTCGCCGTCCATGGCGGGCGCGGGGCGGGAGCGGGCGTGTGGCGGGAGTGCGCGCGGGCGGGAGGGGTTTTGGGGGGAAATGGGGGGAAATGGTGGTGGAAGCCACCGACCGGCGGGCCCGGGGAGAGGAGTAGGCTCACGTGCTAGCGTCTGTCTCGTGTCCGCGGTCACGCAAATCCGTCCCAAAATTGGACCGGGAATGGGTCGCCAGACGAACGAAAACCGGACGTGCGTCCGTTTGGGTGAGCGCATTGGCCGACTTTTGTGTTCACACCGACCCAAACGGACGGCGGCGGAGTTGCTCTGAGATTAAATCAAGTTCAAGGGAAATTTGCGATGCATTGAAGCGCTGCCGCAAAGTCGCCGAGATCGACCTGCTTCTCATTTTTGTTTCCAAATCGATTGATATACAGTCATGGAGATCAACTCCAATCCGGGCGATCCACCAAGGCGGACAAAGATTTTTGCTACGCTGTCGCTGTCAAAAGGGGAGCACTCTGCGCCGGCGCGCCGGCGCGACTGTTGGGCCGGTCGACCTACAGCCGTCAGATTCCCCCCCCCCCCGAGCCGTCAGATCCCGTCGTCCTCATCCCTTCTCTCTCCAACGTCTCGCATGGGGAAAAGGGGGAGGCCCGCCTCGCACGCGCCTATCGCCTCGCCTCACCTCCTCACTGCTAGCCGCCCTTCACTGTCGGTCGCCGCCGGTCGCCGCCCTCGCCGCCCTCACCTATGTCGCCTCCTATGCATTTCTAACCTCCGTGGATGTAGCAATGTGTGCTCATGGTTGCAACCCCTTGTAAAAAACAATACGGTTGCAACAAAACAAAACGACAAATGTAGCAAAAATGTATAATGGTTGTAGCATTTCCCATCATGGTTGCAACTCGCCCATGTCAACGGTTGTAGCAAAAACACAATACGGTTGCAACAACAAAAAATGACTGATGTAGAAAATTTGTATAATGATTGCAGCATTTTTCATCATGGTTGCACCTCGCCCATGTTAACGGTTGTAGCAAAAAAACAATACGGTTGCAATAAAAAGAATGACTGATGTATCAAATTTGTATAATGGTTGCAACATTTTTTCATCATGGTTGCAACTCCACCTACAAAACTCCGGCGAAGTTTGGTTGCAACTCTCATGGACGTGGTTGTAACTTCTTTTATCAATGGTTGAAGCTTTTTTTATGCCATTTGAAGCTTTTTGCACACCGCTTATAGCTTTTTTTAATACATGCATACACACAGATCAGTCCATGGCAGGAGCCAGCCATGTCATCTCCCCTGTGGCTCGCCCCGAGCACCGGCGATGGTGGATTTGCAGCAGCGCCAGCGAAGGGTACGAGGGCGTGCGGCGGTGCCTGCAGGGGAGGGGGCGACGGCGACATGCACAGAGGAGAAGCAAACGGTGGCGGCGCCTGCGTGCGGGAATGGGGCGACGGCGACTTGCGCAGAGGGGAAGCACATGGCGGCGGCGCCTGCACGCGGGGGGGGGGAGCACACGAAGGCGGCACCTGCGCGGGGGGAGGGGGCAACGGCGACCTGCACGGGGGGAGCACACTACGGCGGCGCCTGCGCGGGGGGAGGGGGCGACGGCGACCTGTGCGGGGGAGGTGACGCGCGCGATCCGCCCAGTTCGGACGAACGTGGTGCATCCGGCCGAAATGGTTCGGCCGGCGCACCGTGTATAAATGTTTCCCCTGTCAAAACACCAGTCACCTGTGTGGAGGCATGGATTGGTCTGCTTGAAACCAACTGCCAGTAGCTCGTGACATGGAAGACATTATCATAGAGACGATTTTTGTCACGCACTCAGAATCGGAGAAGGACAAGGAGGTCCAAGACGTAGTCGGCCCTAATGTTGCTCTCGCGGGCGCTCAGGTACACCAGCACGCGCCCGATGGGAAAGTCACATGGGATGATGATTGTCCTGGTGCGAGGTCGATCACCTCCTGCGCAACAGCTGTGGGACACGGCTGGCTCCGCTTCGCATCCCCCGTTCGCCACACACTACATTGAAGTCGCCCATGCGTCTGATCTATTTCGTAAGAATTCCACTGGAGATCATACTGAAATGGTACCAAGTCAAACCGCCGAGTGAAACCACGAGGAAACAAAGTTTGCCCAGAGCCACGTCAAAATACCACACAATACGATCATCGCTCGTTGTTGTCCACAACCCAGAATTAAAAAGAATGGTTGTGCCTCAACGCATGAGCGTCCAAGAAAAGAAGGAAGAAATACAAAAGAAGATCACGTGGTGTTGGAGCTACATCAGATCAACCAAAAGTTAAATGTACTTCTATTATTCGTCTAATCACATTCATAATTAACTAAAACCAGCTTCCGCATTGCACCCCGCAAATATAAATCATGTGCTATTTTTTACATTTATTTTTTCATACATGATATTTATTCGAAGACAATTACTCTGTACTGCAATGTATTTTTTGCAGGATAATTATTCTGTACAAAGGTGGCATTATATTACATGCATGGAGCCCGGTTGTAACGCTCAAGATGCGGTCCTATCCTTATTTTGACACGAGGGCCTTGACAGGGTTAGAAACGCATCTCGTCATTTCGGAAGAATGGATATCGTTACAAGCACATGTACTGAAAAGTTGAGTATAAGGAGTTGACTTACACTCGCCACAAGCTACATCAATATAAAATCAATACAGCAACAGACAGTCATGAAGAAGAGTAGGGTCCGACTAGGGACGAAAACAAACGATAAAAGAACAACGTTCATCCTAGCTATCCCAGGCTGCCGACCTAGAACCCATCCTAGATCGATGAAGAAGAAGAAGAAGAAACTTCAAATAGAACAATCATCACGCTCATGTCAAAGTAACCCTTTACATGTACCTGCAACAGGTGTCGTAGGAATCTGTGAGCCACGGGGACTCAGCAATCTCATTTCCAAAGGTATAAAGACTAGCGAAGCTTAATGGGTGAGGTATGGTTAAGTGGTGAGGTTGCAGCAAGCGACTAAGCCTTTATTCGAAGTGACTAACTTACTAGTAGAAGAATAAGAGGGGGATGATCTACGCATAGCGAATGTGAACTACTGATGATCAAAAGAATGATTCTGAACACCTACTTACGTTAGACATAACCCCACCGTGTCCTCGATCGGAGAAGGAGATCACGAAAGAGACAGTCACGGTTACGTACTCAGTTGGTAAGTTTTCATTAAGTTTACTTCACGTCGTCTAGAACCAGATGTTAAACCAAGTTTCCACGTTGCCACATAACCGCGGGCATGGCTTTCCGAAAGATTTAACCCTGCAGGGGTGCTCCAACTAGTCCATCACAAATTACCACAAGCCGCATAGAATGCCTCGATCATGGAACCCGCGATCTGCTCGGATTCCTTAGTGGAAAACCTCAACTCTGAGATTAGCCAAAGCATCACCGGAATCCCGATGCACAAGATATTTCGTAAAAGGTAAAACTAATCCAGCAAGGCCGTCCGGCGTGCCTAAAAACCCGATAGGAGCCATGTATCTCGATCTCAGGGCATGAACCGATGGGCAGGACGTCGGGTTGGCTGAAACCCCGGGTGACCAGGGGGCGCCGGACATCGCCTCACTACTAGAAAAAAGCCTATAGCTAATATGGACATTAATGGCGCACCATGCATGTGGTGCGCCACTGCTATATAGCACTGGCGCACCACATACTGGTGCGCCATTAGTGTCCATATTACTATAGGCGCACCATGTGTCTGGTGCGCCATTACTATCTTTGACCTGGCCCCCACCCTTTCCTACAGTTACCAGTGGCGCACCGTGGGAATTGCACCATTACTAGTTTTAACTAGTAATGGCACACCACGTCCATGGTGCGCCACTACTAATATATATTTTTTCAGTTTTTTAAACTACTAATGGCGCATTCTCACGAGGTGCGCCATTCGTAACCCTGGTTACAAATGGCGCATTCTTATGTGGGTGCGCTATTGATAACCAGAAGTGAAAAAAAACTCCCGCTCCCCTCCCCTCGTGGCTCTCCCTCCCGATCCAAATCCAGAAACTCCCGCTCTCGTGGCTCTCCTCCCTCCGGCCGCCCCTCCCACCGCACCTGCCGCCGCCGGCTGGCCCTCTGGTCGCCTCCCCCACCGCACCTGCCGCCGCCGGCTGAACCCCCTGCTCCCCCTCGCCGTTGCGCCACCGTCCGCCTCGCACCGCGCCCTCCCCGCTCGCTGCCTCTCCCCACCGCCGCCAGGAACCCCTGATGATGGGCGACGACAAGGGCGCCACCGCCTCCCCCTTTGCCTCCGCCGCGCTCCCCTCCTTCGGCTGCGAGGTTCACCCCGAGGTTCGCCCCCTCCCTCCCCCGCGTTTTTGAGCATAGATTGAACATAGATTGAGTGTTGTAAACTGGGGCATATAATTTGAACTGCATAAAATTAGGTGATGTAAATAAAACCTTTGGAGATGAGGCTACAAAAGAAATTTTTCATCATCTCAACTTCCCAATCAGTTGTAGAGACAAAAGAGATTTCATCATCATCATCATCATCCCAAGTAGTTTATTCTCATAGATTAATTTAGCAATCCTTGGATGTGAGGGGTTTAGTTTTGGGACTGGAATTCAGATCGGGAGATGCCACTGGGGTTGCGACCGCCTTGCTCTTGCTTCGACAGTGACAAGAATAATAATAATCAGCTGGCCGCTGGATAGATGATATACTTGGTAAATACAGCAAAGCAAAGCATATTAGAGCCACCTCAGTCAGCCTTAGGCCGTGCTGAAAAAAGATGTGTGTGTGTGTGTCTGTTTGTAGATATGTACTGTCAGAAGAATGTTGTTTCTTCTGTTAACATGTTACCTATGGTGTCTTTTTGGTCGTAGAAGGATGATCACCATTTGTTGATGTTGGTATCGGTCTCTTGTTATGTCACATTGACTCAGTTTTTGGGTCCAAGATATGTAGCCTTGGTCGGTTAAATGCAAGTATTGCAACAATCATTGTTTTTAATGTGATGATTCTAGTTATGCTGTTTGCTTGGCTTAAGATGAACCTTGCTATCTTGAACTGACGATTATATTAGGTCTGTTTTAGTGTTTTTGAACAATAATTGTATTTGGTGTGCCTTAAGATGAACCTTGCTATTTTGATGCTATTTGAAGCTATTTGAAGTGACATGATTATATTTGAACTGCATCAGAATAGCTTCAAATCGCAAAAACACATCAAACATCACTTTAAAACAGCATAACTAGAAGCTATTTGAAATTACATGATTATATTTGGTGTGCTTTAGTGTTTTTGAACTGCTGATTCCAGTTATGCTATTTGGTTGCCTTAAGATGAACCTTGCTAATGGCTTCATGGGTCACGACCATCTATAGTTGCTGAGTCGATTGTTTGAACTACTGGGGTTCTAACTTCGAATAGTATACTCACTCTATTTTAAAATTAGTGTTGTGGTTTTAGTTCAAATTTGAACTAAGATAATGAAACTTATAATTTAATCTAAAACCATGACACTTTAGTTTGAAGCATGGTTACCAGGCAAAAGACAGTTAAGATGTAGGTGAATCGTTTCATCTTTGTTACTCATGTGCCGATGATATCCATCCCTGCCAGATTGTGAAATAAGCAAGGAATATAATGTTACCTGAATTCTCAATTATCATCTAGTTGATGTATATAACTAAGTAGCTGATGTTGTCAAGTTTGGATGGTTGCAGCACGCTCACAGCTGCACGTGCCTTTTGATACTTCATCCAATCCTTCATGATATGAAACAAATGCATTTTCTGGTTGATGTAGATAACTAAGTAGCTGCTGCTGTTAACTTGTGATGGTGTTGTTTAATCCTCACATTCCCCTCCTATGATATGATGTTTGCCAATTATTATTCGAACCAATTATAATCTGACAAAGATGAAAGTAGAATGCTGATGTTCTTTATTCTTGTTCATTCATGCTTTTCCTTTTTGATACTTCCCGTGCACGGAAAGAGTGCTCTTCATGTTTGGTAGCTTTGCTTGTTTTGCCGGAATGTTGATTCATTTCCATTCCGACAAATTTTAGGCGCTCCATATGTCCACTTTTTAGTAAATGTCATGCCCAAATTTTCTCTGTTTTAGGAATTGTCGTCTGACTACGAATACGTTATGTGCGAATACTGCCAAGACAAGCACGACCTTTGCGACACGCCTTTCCTAGTTGATGATAGGCGCTTCAGCATCATGCTGGATGGGGACTTCGAAGTGGATACAGTAAGTCACAACGACAAGTCTTTTTTCGTAATTAAGCATGACTTCTTTTGCTTCAACTTATAATTTTTATTTTTTACTATTCTACTAGCGTATCCCCTGCCATGCAAAACATTATGTGTTGGATAAGATTGGTTTCAGTAGTGAAGAAACTATGGAGGTAAAGATAGTTCACTTGAGGACCGAGCATGGTTATACTTTTGCCGTAAAATTGTACAATGTAGACACCTACTCCTTTTTTGAATGCAAAACTTGGGTAGCACTATGCGAGGCTCATGCATTTGAGCCTAATATGCTTATCACCTTTGATATTCGTCCGGAAGATGAAATTGAAGGTAATATCGACATCTGGATCGATGTGGAGACGCCTCCAGTTCTACCATTATGTGAGTTTCCCAACCACATTTATTAAGTAATTTATATTGTTTATTTACAATAGCTGACGACTTATTTCCATTGACAACTTATTTTCATTCTTCAAAAAATGTACGGAAAATGGTAGACAGAACCTATTACTACAATGATGAAGCAGAATTAACTTGTGAGGAGATACATCATCTTGTCCATTTTATCATTGATCTTGAGAAATACAATACCAATCAACAAACTTCCCCACATTATGGTACAATATGTGCCACTAGTGCACGTGGTGAACTACAATAACATGCATGTAGATTACATGGTAAGATTTTCTACTATTACGACATCCATGCATCTTTTGCATAAATTCTTGTAACACTAAACTACATTGTTAGCTACAAAGCTAATACTATGTTTTTCAACAGAAAATCTCGAAAGATTGTGTGCCTCATCTGATGTTACCAAGAGGTCGCGTTGAGTTATGATGATACGACCAGTGCGGCCAGGTCAGCCTAGGTATCTGATGTACTCCTGTCCATACCGAATTTCTAAAACCGATGAAGTCATGACAATCAAAGATTGGAAAAAAATGTATGGTCTATCCTAGAGAGCTACTTGGAAGCAACATTGTGCGTAGGCCAAGAATTGGAGACAAGATGATCTCCATTCTCCATAATGGAGAGTCAGGGCCTATCTTGTTTTTTGATATTCTACCTAAGTAGAGGAGTAGGTCCTAGGTTCAATGTGTTATTATGTGCTACAATGTGATGGTGTGCTACAATGTGTTGATGTGCTACAATTTATTAATGTGATGATGTGCTACAATGTATTAAATAGTATTGGTGGTAATGACTATGATGATTACTAGCTATTTCCGAGATGATGTGATGATGTTCTACAATGTGTTAGAGTTGACGATGATGATGATGATGTGCTACAATGTATTTTGTAACATGTGCACCATCTAAAAGTGCACAGGTTACAATGATGATTATGATGATGATGATGTGCTACAATGTGCTAAGAAAATCATAATATTCATAGTAGTGGCGCACCATCTAAAAGTGCGCCATTAGTAAACTCACAGCAGTGGAGCACTTCTGGGCCTACTAATGGCGCACCTGGTGGTGCGCCACTATTATGTATATTAACAGTGACGCACCAGGGGTGCGCCATTACTATTTATTAGTAGTGGCGTGATAATAGCGGTGCATCTATAGTGCGCCATTAATAGGCAAAATACGTGCGCCACTAATAGCCTTTTTCTAGTAGTGCCCGATTCGGACCAACACTCATGCGGAGCAGTGGCCGAGGGTTGATTAAGGGTGTGTTTGGTTGGAGGGATAGTCTAGGGTGGTTGTGGGTATCCCCAACCAGGTGGCTGGGGATAGCCCTTTTTTTTGTTTGGTTGGAATGGTAGGGTTATCCCTTTTTTTGTTTGGTTGGGAGGATGGGATCCTGCCGCGTCGTCCTCCTCCCGCGCCGGCCGCCACCCGCGCCGGCCGCCTCCTCCCGCGCCGGCCGCCTCCTCCTGCGCCGGTCGCGCCTCTCGCGCCGGCCGCCTCATTCCGCGCCGGCCGCGCCTCCCGCGCCCTGCCGCGCCGGCCGCCCCAGAGTGGTTGCCACTGCCCGCCCATTTTTGGCGGTTGGCCACATCCCTTTTTTTGGAGAATATTCCCAGCATCTGGTTGACTCTATCCACTCTATCCCTCCTCGCCCCAGATCCAAACGCATGGCAACTACAGAAAAAAGTGGTTATCCCTGTCCCTGGGAGGATATCCCTCCAACCAAACACACCCTAAGTTTCCTCAGGTTAATTACTCCCTATGTGGTTCATTAGTTATTAGGCAAATGTAGTACGAAAGTTGGGCCTTGCTAGAGTAGTCTTAACTTAAAAAAAATTATCAAGGGGGTCCCCATAACAACCTCGATCGTGTTAGGAGTGCTCAATCATGGAATATAACACTGGTAGTCGAAAGTAAGGCGGAAAAGGTGGAACAAAACACCAGGCTAGAAAGGCGAGCCTTCCACCTTTTACCAAGTATATAGGTCCATTAAATCAATTAGCAATTATATGATGATATAACAAAGAACCCATGTTATCACATGGACGCAACTGCGCCTGCAACTAGCAACACTAACACATGGTTAAGCAAGCGGTAACATAGCAAATGGTGATATAATAAAGAACCCATGTTATCACATGGAAGCAACTGCACCTGCAACTAGCAACGCTAACACATGTTTAAGTAGGCGCTAACATAGCTAATCAATGGTTTGCTAGGTTGTGAACAGGTTGAATGTCCTCATGGCAATTTTCAGAGGCTGACATTTAAGTGGTAGGCAGCGAGACATAGCGAATGAAACAAGACAACTAGCATGACAATGATAGTAATGGTGTCTAGGGAAATGATCATCTTGCCTGAGATCCCGCTTGGAAGAAGAACGACTCCGTGAACCAGATGAACCGACGTAGTCGAATGGGTCCTCACATTCCGACACGCTTGCAGAACTCTATCGAGATGAAGCAAACCTGAAACAAGCATCAACATACGATATTCACCACACACATGCATGAGATGATGCACACCCTAAGATGATGCATGTCGAGTTTAAATTATGCAAGGCATGGCATGGCAATTCACAACACTCAAACAGTACACGAAACTCCATGTTTAGTTATTTATTTCACTCCCGTTTATTTCCACGACAATATTAAATGTTGCTAAACATGGCAAGGGGTGAAGCACAAATAAACTACCTATCTAAGCATTTCAAATGAGGTCGGAAACGACATATAGCATTTCCGAAATGACCCCATGCACTAACTTCGTAATCTGTCCAGATTTGTCCTAACCACATTTTATGTTTATTAAAAGGAAAAACAAAGTGGTTCACATAGTTCTACTTATCGTTCTAGTCCATTTACATATATGGCCCATCTCCAACCGAGCTACGATTAAATAACTACGAGCTAAACCATTTCTGACGCGTCGACACACAAACCAATGCAAACAACACGACTAACAGCTTTCAATATGCATGGGAGTTGGAAAACATTATTCTATGCAAAAATATAATCACTTTACATATATAATTTGCCGCGATCCGACACACGATTTAAAAATTACGAACGCTTGAAAATATGATTTTTCCTGAAATTAATAAAACCTAGAATAGTAGACAAATCGCGTGATAGAAAAAAACTATTGGGCCAAATCTAGCTCTGGCCCAACAGATCAACGGGCGCAAGTTAACTAAGTTGCGCCTGGGCGGGCAATATGGGCGCTCACCCTCGGTGGCCCTGGTCCGTGGGGAGGCGGCCTGGTGGAGCGTTTGATGGGCCTGGAGCGCGACCCACGTGAGGCGGTGGCCCAGCAACTCCTTCTCTCCCGGCCGATCGGGTCGATGCAGAGGCGAGCGTGGCGCCACCATGCTAGCAGCTCGAGGGGAGGTGCTACCGGACCTGGTCGAGGCCAAGCGGAAAGAGGGCGGTGGTGGTCGGGGATGGTCCCCTCGGACCGGATATGGCCGGATCCAGCCGGCTCGGGGCTCGATGGCGAACGACAGCATGGATCGGGGGCCGGCAAGCTTGGGGTCCGGCCATGGCGTGGCTTAGAACCTACAGGGGGGAGAGAGAGATTAGCGGGAGAGAAGGGGAAAGGAGAAGGAGCAGGGGCGGCGCCGTACTCATCTCCGGCGAGGGCGACGAGGCTCTACGGGGAGTGCTACGGCGGACGGCCACCGGAGGCGGGGCAGGTGGGGCACGATCTAGATTCGGGGCGAGGCCAGGCAACACGACACGAGGTGCTGCTTCCCTCGGGCCCGGCACGGCCCGGGGCGGGCCTGTTTCGGGCTTGGCAGGCCGGGGGAGGAGGTGGAGGCCTCCTATTGGTCGCGGCTGGCGGCTGCGACGACACTGGATGGAGCTGGCCGGCACGGAAAAAGAGGCAGAGACGGGGAGGAGCCAGATTTGGGAGGGGTGGCCTTCCTTATATAGGCAGGGATCTAGGGTTAGGGGGGTTGGGGGTTTTTCGACCCTCCGATCGCGATCGGACAGTCCGATCAGAGCGGTGGGTTAGGGTTAGCTTAGGTGGGCTAGTTGGGCCATGTTAGACAGGATAGGTGGGGAAGAGAGGGAATGTTAGCGGCCCGTGACACGCTTTTTAAAATACCGAAAACGTCCGACGACAAACCGACGACGGTGCCGCTACGATCGACCGTTGGGGTATCAAACGGTCTTCGATTCCTACAAAATTGGCACGCGGCCTACCTACATTAAAATAAGACCGCACACCAACTTTCAACCCAATCCAAAAATATTTTATACACACTTTTAAAAACAATATTTTAATGATGCGGCGGGCGCGTGCGTGTTTGGTCGGTCTCGAAACGGTCAACGATGAAAACGGAGAGAACCGGTAGCAAATAACGGATGCATGTTTGAAAACTGGCAACAACGGAGTGCCGATGCAATGCAGATGATGGGCATGATCCGATGATGAGTGCAACAAACAATCTAATAACACGGCGGCAATGGAAAAAGGGGAATCTTCTAGAGCGTCGTGTCGGGCTGTCACACTAGTAAACATGAACAACGTCGCGGCCGCCACGTGTGTCCGCACCAGCTTACAACACCGCCGTCGACTCGTGCGTTCATGCCGGCTTACAACGCCGTGGCCGACTCGCATCCGCACTGGTTTTCAATGATGCAGTCGACTTTCGCGTCTACATCAACACGCCAGTGCCATGCCTACTCTCTCGAGCGCCCCAGTCCGGTTTACATCATCACGCCGGTGTCGTGCGTGCTTTCCTGAGCTGCCCAACGAATGCAAGCGAGCCGTCGGCCCCGCGGTCCGGTCTATATCAAATATGTCAGAAGATCTTGTGACGCTCATCTGTGAAAAATAGCAGGTGCTATCCACCTTATTTATTCTATCAATATAATTTTTATTTTTGTGAACAATTACTTTGTCTACAATATTTTCCCGCATAGGACAAAGTGCTCACTACAAAGGTGATATAATATTGCGGATATGGAGCTCGCGCCAATATTTATCATACGCCGCCTTCCATCCGCGCCACATCTTCCAACGGATGCGTGCAAGCCGCCGGCCCCGCGGTACAATCTAGATCAACCCGGCGTGTCTGACTCGCCGACCACGATGGCTTACACATGATGCTTCCAACTCTCACGACTGCATGATCAAGACGGCCTACAATGACGCGGGAAATTCTCACGTCCGCCGATCAAGACGGCTTACAATGACGTGGCCAAATCTCATGCGTGCACGACCAAGACGGCTTACAACACCGCGACCGATTTTCGCGTACACGCCAAATTGCAGACAACTCTCGTATTCATATCAACGTATTGGTGAAGTGCTCGCATGTATGAGCCGGCCAATGGATGCGCGCAAGACGCCACCACCACGGCTCGGATGACATCAACCCGCCGGTGCAGTGCTCGTGTGTACGAGCTGCCCAATGGACGTGCGCAAGATGCTGCCCCCATAGTCCAGAAGACATCAACCCACCGGTGCACTGCTGTCTGTACGAGCCATCCCACAGATACCAGCAAGACGCCGCCCCCGTGGTTCGGTTTACATCAACACGCTGGTGTCGTGCTCTCCGATACGAGCCGCCCAACGGACGGACGCAAACCGCCCCCGCGGCCCGTCTCCCCCAACAACATTGGAGCAAAGGAAAATGACATTCATTTCTTACACAACATCATCAAAACACGTCCAAGTTCCCACTCACGCCGGGTTGCTCAAAGGATGGATGCGTTGGCATGTTATCGTGGCAATACTATCTGCTTCTATATACCAAGAGAAATAGGAGGGACTGTCATGAAGGAAACATACCTGGTGAAGTTACAATTCGGGCCGGCCATCATTGAACCAGCAATTCAAAGCAAGCGGTAAACAAAAAGGAAAATTGCCCTTGAGGAGCCACGAGAGCCGAACAACATGGGAATAAAGCATGAGCCAAGAGATATATGCACTCAATTTGGCCATGATATTTGCCAAACACATTTGATGAGCGTCACAAAGATCATCATCTCACTACGTCGTCTCTAGTCTAGATAAAATCCATCGTTCAAACCATCAACCTTATGCCAGCTTATGTCACAATCAAGTATGGAGACTCTCAAGCTGCCTCCTTGAGTCAACTTAAGACTCGTGTGTTACACAGACATGGCTCGGCAATTTCAACCAGGCTGAATAATTCAAGTACCCCGAGTCACTACATGAAAGTTAAACCAGTCCCGGCGGCTGCTGCCTCATTGGCGAAAAGATTTAAAGTCGCCCAAGAGGACGAGCTGCCATGACGCGACCGGTCAAACATGGGCACACTTCCACATTAGTGGTTGATTAAAAAGTCGCCCAAGAGGATGAGCCGCCATGATGTGTTCATTCAAACATGGACACTATTGGTATCAAATAGGATGAGCTGCCACGCTGCGATCTTTAAAACATGGATGCTCATAAGCCAAAGGGGACTAGTTGGCACGATGCATGGTTCAAACATAGGCGCCAATTGTGGTCAGGAGTATCAAGCCGGCTTATCTGGGGGCTACTAGTCCCCATATTGTTTAGTAGTAATAGAATTGTCTTCTGCAATCCTATGCTTGGCTTTTTCCTGATCATAGGTCACTTGGAGGCTTCCAACTCACCGAGTTTAGCTTTCTCACCCTCTTGGTCTGCGAAAAATAACCGCATTACAATGGTTATACTGGACTGTACGTTTGAGCGACTCCCCTTATTGGCCCCGTGTACTCTTGGCGAGTCAATCCATTGTGGACCCTGAATGTACCAGGGTTAGAACATTGAGGTGTCGTATGAGAGCCGGCATATGGAAAATAGACAAACAATGGGTTCATGGAACCCGCTTCACTGAGTCTAAATTATAAAAAGTTATTGCAAAAACCTATCTATGGGTATGACTAAAGCCTTGCAAGCTCGTCTTCCTGTCGTGGCTCACTGAGCCGACTTACTCAAAATAACTTGATTCCATACTATGGTGATACCTTTTCTCAGAAAACTCGCACTATTCTATCATATACATGCATCATCTTGCATTGTATCATGCATCATACATACATATCATGCCGGTCTTCAAACCGGGTCAAAGCATAAACTTCTGCACGAGCAAACAAATTTTTGATAGCCAATATGGCTGGATCTTCATCATGGTTTATCATAACCACTGTTAAAAGATTGGGGTTTTTAAGCCAGCTCAGAAGAATTGACTATTGTCGAAGAGCCACCGTATCACATATAATGTCAGGTCATCTAATTGACCGGCTCTTGGATTTCTTCAGCTCATGCTCTGTAATAAACTACAAAACTTATGGGTTTCTCAAACATATATTTGTGGGTTACATCGCAACCACGGTCAAGGATTTCTTTCATCACAAAGTCATCATCAGAGTGGATATGATTTTCTACAATGGAAGGAATAGTCCCGAGCCGCTGTAGGCGCATGACATGACACTTGGGGGATACATTATTCAAATCAAGATTACATCAAAGTATGAAAGTCCCATGTCGCTGCAAGCACGCACCATGACACTTGGGGGCTAATGCAAACTGCTCTTTCAAATCATTGCATAATCAATAGACCCGCCTATTTCAAGAAGATATGCCAGCCCTGGGGGCTACAAGTCGCTCTTTATTCAAGTATGGATTCAAGGAAGAACCGGCTCATCAATTTCATAATGACCCAGTCCTTGGGGGATACACATTGCTACTCAAGTTTACATAATAAGGTCTACAAAGTCCCTCCTCCTTATTTCATAATGACCCAGTCCTTGATGGCTACATCCTATGATGTTTTATTTTCAAAGGAGAAGAACGTGCAAGTCCCGAGTCACCGCAAGCAATCGACCCGGCACTTGGGGGCCACACTACTCAGATCAAATTTCCAAAGTCCCAGGTTGCTACAGGCAAGACAACCCGACACTTGGGGGCTACAACATTCAGTTGTTTTACAAGAGCATGAGGTCCAAATTGAAGACCCGACCTAACACACACTGATGAGCCGCCCATTGGGGGCTACACCAGCTGAAGCTTTATAAATATAAGATGATTACAAGTCCTAGGCTACTACAGGCACGACAACCCGACACTTGGGCGCTACATTATTGCAAACCACCAAGTCATCACAAACTGATAAACTTGGAGCTTGGGGGCTAAAGGTAATATGGATATATCAAAAAAATGAAGAGCACTTTCAAGATGTCAATTGTGAGCGAGGCTGGCCTCATTTCGTCATGGAGTTGAAGCATTGAGAGACCGGCTCAACATATTTTTATCTAGTTGAAGAATTGAAAGACCGACTCAACATCACACGGATTTATTTATTCTCAATAATTTGATCAAGTCAATTGGAGTTCACTTGTTTGACCGGGCATTACCAACAATCATGACCCGATATTATCAAACATAACTCGACAACTTCGACGATCGCAACTTGACAAGCTCTAAACATCCTCAACCCAGAAGTATTCAAAGTTGGTTTAGCGCCAGAAGAATATTTTAAATATAATATTTTTGTCAAGCCAAAGCATTGGAGGCTGACTCAATGACATATGTATTTTATTGCAAAGGACACGTACCTGCAAGATGATTGTGAACACGGCTCGAAGAAACCAAGATTTTTGAGGAGCCACTTCATTGAAATAAGATGGCCAAGGAGCAAGCCGAACCCTTAAACATATTTATTATTCTTATTTTAGGAGCTTATCATGAATGAAATCAAGATAACCTGGGGGGTAATATCGGAGATATACCCGGCGATGTAAACCGGCTTGAAGTATGACCTGGTCGAGCTTGGTGACTCACTGGTGACCCGGCCGAGCTTGGCGACTCACCAGTGACCCGGTAGGCGGGTCAGACGAATGACAAGACTGAAGGTCCAAGGCCTGGCATGCACCCCGGCATAAGGCGGCTCATAGAGAGGCCAGGAGGGACGGCTTACAAGAGAATGCCCAAGAAGGAAAGACTCCCTCACAAAGGAAACAAGACCCAGATTAGGATTCAAGAAAGACTACTCCTAGTCCTACTCCTAGTAGGACTCTACATCTAAACCTACCCCTTCGACCTATGTAAGGAGGGGTAAGGCGCCCAAAGAGGGACATGCTCAAGTCATTAGAGATGGACAAATTCGACACCCCCGATATTAGAGGTAGGGATTCAGCACCCTTGTAATCGAGATCATCATCTTCATCAATGAAACACAAGTAGGATGTAGGCTTCTACCTACATCGGAGGGGCCAAACCTGGGTAAACTCGCGTCTCTCGATTCTGACCAACCCCTCTCAAGCCGCCACATAGTTGCGATGGGTCCACACCTAAGTTCTTGCATGAAGACATATGTCGTGACAAAACAACGACACATACCATTGCCCATATCCCCTTAAATGCGGGGCACATCTCCATGATTGACAAGACGTGCCTGTGAGAAAGCGGCCTCGAACTGGAAATCGAGTTTTTGTCATAATAGATTATTACAACCTTTCATCAGCAAGTTTGTCAGTTGAGGGACTGTTCATACTTGGTCCTTTTGGTCTTCTGATTAATGACTGGCTATTTTGAAGGCATGATATCGCTGAACTATCAAGTTTGAAACCAGCCGAACATGAGGGGAACTCGCCTCGCAAGCTGATTACTCTGGGCTGCCGAAGACCATTTATATCGGCATTGGATGCTAGTTCGAGGGCTACTGAGGGAGTCCGGCATTAAGGGGTCCTTAGGTAGTCCGACTGTTGTTCATGGGCCGACCTAATGGGCCATAGTGTTGAAGACCGGAGTGCATGGCGATTTCGTAAACAAGTAGTAAAACTCTAAAGGCTCCCATGTCATCCAACTTGTGTTGGCTAGATTAGCATGTTTACCCCTCGCTGAGGTCATTTGTATGTAACCATAGGGACCCCTGATGTCTATACAAACTAGGGGGTTTTCATCCACATAGACATGTTGATTCATCTAGGGTTTAGCTCATACGATCTTGAGGTAGATCAACTATGTAATCCTCATACTCCATCAATATAATCAAGCATGCCATAGGGTTTTATCTCCTGAAGAGGGTCGTGTCGTGGGAATGACCCTTACGATAATACCTAGGGGTACGAACGAAGGGGTGAAGTCTAACTAGGCACAGCGGATGCACTCGGATGTAGGAGTCCACGCCCCACTCGGAAGTGGTAACAACCCTACGTCTTGAGCCCTGGGGCTGATGTTTTCTTATGGGGTGCAAAAGATTACAAAGTGTTGAACCCTTGAGCTGGAGCCAGGGAGTGGCTTATATAGTTGCTGCCACGACCGGATGAGCTTCATTCCAAGGTAATTGATGCTAATAGACAGGGAAGTTACTAGAAACGACAACTTTAACTCTTGGCGTTACTGGTAACTGAGTCTTCACTGCACTTCATGTGATGGACTAAGTCCTTAGCCGTTGTAGTCTATACGGTGCCTTCTCCTTGCTGTAGTCAAAGTGCCAAGATGCATCCGACTAGCGCTATGTGATCCGAGTGATTCCAAGCAGGCCGAGTGGCGATTGCTGAGTCGGATGAGGTTGAGGCTACCCCGGTCACTTTAAGGATACTCATGTTCGTAAGGGGTCCTAGGTAGGCCTAGGGTAGCAGGTCCGTATGCCTACCCCTAATGTACAACCCCATTAGTAGCCCCTGAATCGGTTGAGGTTTTGAAGACCGAGTTAATGACTTCGTTCGATGTCCCCGGAGGTTCTTGGGTTGCAGCTAAGGGTTGCGTCATCCGGACTCTCGGCAAACCTCCATGGATTCAAGAGCGATGAATTCCAACTGTCCAGTCATAGGGGTATGTCCACAGCCAGTGGTGATGGACTATCTTTTGGGAAGATAGATTCCATGAGTTGGGTGAACCAGAGCTCTAAATTCCGCGTGCTCAATCGGCGAGCAGGGACGGATCCCCGCTCACATTGGGGTAAGGATGATTGGGTGACCTTCTTTGATTTCCCGAATGATTGGGGTCCCGCAAGTGGACGAGCGAAAAAATCATTCAGCTCACCTCATTACGGTCGTGGATACGAAATCCATTCGGGATATGAGGTGGGATATATTTTTCGTGACTTTTTGAATAGAGGGACCGCGCGCGGGCGGTGGTTTCGACGGAGATGCAGGTAGTGGAAGTAGTGGGGTGACGCCTCGATTTCCGCGCATGTAATGTTGTTGTCATGCTACAGTGCGCGTGATCCTTGGGATACTGCACATCCTCCTTGGGCCGGTGATGTGCTCGATGGGGAATCTTGCCGTTGGGTATTTAAGGCTTGAGACAGAAGAGAGAGAGAAGACCGCCTCCGAGAATCAGGTTCTTTCTGTCCTGCTTCCGCCACTTGCCACCGAAGACTCCCTCCATTGATCCCCGACCCTAGCTCTCCGCCACCCACCATGGTGAAGGAGCAACGTCGAAGGCCGAGCGGGCCAAGAAGGGGTCGCATGGATCCTCCTCGAGCACACGAGTGCTCCCGCGAGGATGGATCCACGGCGACTGGATCCCATCCCATGTCTCGGAGGGGCGGCTATTGGAGATGGAGGGCGGAGGCTTGATCTCCGAGGGGAGCTGTCGACTACTCGGGGATGGCATCCACATCAATAGAGTCGGCGCCCTAGAACGACGTGCGAGTTCTCTTGGTCACCCACACCAATCGAGGTTTTTCTCTTCCTCCGCACCCCTTCTTTTGAGCGTTTCTTGTTTTCTTCGGGTCTCAGCTCCATCATCTGCCCACCAACGTTGTTTCGTATCTTTGTGTGAGAACTTCCTTGGGTGTCACCCGCATTGGGGATTGTTCAAGCGCCTGTTCACGTGTCAAGTGATGACCGTGAAGAAGTCTTCCTCCTCGGGGGGGGGGGACCAATGTAGTGAAGCTTTGCGGCGGCTTAGGCATTCAACTTAGGGGCAAAAGTAGCTTTCCCCAGATGAGTTTCCCGGACTCGATGAAGAACTGGCATGATTCTTGGTTTTATTGCCAAGACGTCCCAGTCGGCGAGGATCCGTTGGGCCTCCCTCCCTATACTGTTGATAGGATCCACAGACCCCTACCTTGACCTTGTCCACGGAGGAGAAGACCGACACAGAGATGTTGATGATAGCGGTGGTTTCCTTGATCCGAAAGGGTGTGAACGGTATGAACCTCTTGGAGGTCTTCTTCTAGCGTAGGATCCATTCTCTTCAAACCAGAGCCCACCCGATGTGGCAGTATGAAGGGCGAGATGATCATACTCGGGTCCACCCTGAGGAGCTCGGAGAAGAGGCGATGGAGAATAAGCTCAAGGCCATTACTCCACTGAGAGATAACCTCAGAGGCTCCAGGAAGTTGAAACCCTTCGCGGCGGACAATAAGCCGAATGAGGTGAGTCATTGAGCATATGTACCTAGTGAACTACTTTGTTGTTTCAACTTTCACTTGTGATTTTGCTTCTTTCATTCGGTAGGCTTTTACAGGGTTGGTCATTTCCGTACCGGAGATTGACCGCTTGCCCATTGACGTGGAAAGTGTCACCGAAAACCAGGAGGCCGAGCTCCCGGAGGGCTCGGAGGACGATGAAGGCGACGGTGAGGAGACGTAATAAAGCGAGGAGGACGGTGGAGATGAGGCGGAATCTTCTCCATCTGACAATGTCCAGGTAAAGAAACAGGTTGAAACCCATTCCAAGGCGCGCCAGGACCCTGGGGTCCCCACAGGCGGACCAAACACTCCATTGACGGTGAAGCCGATTGTCTCAGCCATCCTGACTCATAGCTCCAAGCGAGGTCAGAGTGAGCCCGAGGCGCTGCCGGAGTAGGCCACCAAGCAACCCAAGGTCTCAAGCTCCAAGCCTCGCAAGACTGTCCTACCACGCATCAAGGTCGACGTGCCTGTGGCTTTGGGGTAAGTATACTTACCGAGTGATTTGCCTCAGTTTGAAGAAGGTCTTCCGAGTGATGATCGGGCTTTGTTGTTTCTGTTGTAGGCCTGACACTTTGAGTGCTTCACTGGATCCCAAGAACTCTGACAAAGGTAGAACTGACATTGACGTCGCTTCATAAAAACGTAATCCCTGAGCTTTTCCAGCAGTCCAATAGAAATTCGAAGTTTGGATATTCCATTGATCTTTGGACTGTCTTGTGGGTATGTGCAGAGTTGGAGGACGTGATCGAACTCGACGTTGATCTCCCTTATGCAGGTGGAGAAGTGTTGAAGCAGGCTCCAACTCCCAGCCGATTGAACATCAAGGTCAAAACTCATGTGGTTTAGGAGGCCTCTTTGTATGGAGCATCACTCGGACAATATCCGCTGACCACTTCATTGTCTGACACCAAGGATCGCATCATCTTCCAGGTCCACCTTACCCTGGGGGACCAGGAGGAGGCGCGCAAGGAGGCCTTGGCTCAGCTGGACGTGGTGGTTGGGTGATTGAAGGAGGCGTACGATGCGATTGAAACCGTGACGAACAATGTTTAGGTAAGTCCATTACGCACGTATTTGTTTTTAAATTTGGTCCTTAGTAGGAATCCCAGTGGGCATGCCCAGGGGCACACCCGGTGGGTGTTAGTGGGGGCTCGCTAAGCGCACCCACTGGGTGTAGTCCCTGGGGCTACCATCGACTGCGTAAGTTGGCGGTAGTTTTTTCTCTTTCTTTGTATGTTTGACAGAGTTCGGTAGGTTGCGGAGCCCTTTCCTTTCTTCCATATTTCAAGTGGGGGCCCGCTGAGCGCACCTACTGGATGTAGTCCCCGAGGCTACTGTCGAGTGAAGCGTTCGACAATAGTCTCAGTTTCTTTTGTGTGTTTGATAGAGTCCAGTAGGGTGCGGAGCCCTTATCCTCTTTCATTCCAGTGGGGACACTCTGAGCGCACCCACTGGGTGTAGTCCCCGAGGCTACCATCGACTCTGGCACTCAGCGGTAGTCTTAGAGTCACATCATAATGTCATGCCTTTCTTGTGTTTGTTGATTGCAGACTTCTTGTGGGCCTGTGGCTCGCGATGACGCCATGGAAAAAGGAGATGCAGGAACTCCGACTGAGCCTTGAGGCGGAGAAAGCAAAGTTCTAGCGACTGGAGAGGGAGAAGTGGACAGCTGAAGGTATGTCCTTGCCATCCACGGACACTCCATTAAGTTGTATTTTCTTATCCGACTAAGGCAGTCTTGTCAGACCACCTTTCTAAGAAGCTGAATAATTCCATTTCTCTAGTGACAATGAAGGAAGCCCTCGAGAAGAGGGATGAAGAACTCGCATCCGCTTGGAAGGATATCAAGCAGAAAACCTTGGCAGCTGAGGCCAAACTCAAGTCGATTGGCACTTTGGAGGAGGAGAATTGGCTTCTGAAAGCCAGTGTGGAGAAGATCATGACAGAGCTTGTTGAGTTGAATAAACATTACACCGAGTGGGAAACCAACCTCAAGCAGGCCACTGCCAAGAGATCTGAGCTAGAGAAGTTTGTCGAGGACTTCAGTGTAGAGCTTTGTGAGAAGCTCAAAGGTACGTTGCATGTCTGAGAATTCCTCCATGATCATTCTGAAATCTCCGACTAATGTTTTTCATCCTCTGTTTTATGTTGAGTGTAGCCTTTGATGCCAATTTTGAAGAAGAGACGACATGCATAGAGAAGGAGCTCGACCCCAAGAGAGGGCTTCTGAAGGACAGTGATGCCTTGTCTCTCCTCACGCTAGAGGATCACGTCGATTATGTAGTGGCTTGTTTCAAGCTGCTTTAGTCGGCCATTGGAGAGATTGACCAGGAGAAGGCGCGTGAAGATTCCCCCATTAAGGACAGCCAAGCTGTTGTGAACTGAGTGAAGGCCATTCCCAGTGAACTCAGGTTGTGGAAGAAGTCATCAACAAGGGGCGGAGCCGACATTGCCCTTTCGCTCATCCGCATCCACTGTAAGGGAGTGGATGAAGGGAAGATGAAGAATCTTCGGATCGTCAACCGCAAAAGCGCCAAGTTTGAAGATTTCATGGAGATGTTCATGTCGGCGACCACAAGGATCATAGAAGGGATTGCTCTTGACACCTTCATCGAAGTGCTGGATTCCTCGGCCTCTGAGTGATGCTCGGAGGAAAAAACACTTAAGCTTTAATTTTCCCCGGTATACCGTGTGATTTTATATAACCTCAAACTTCGAATGGGCTTGGGCGCTCTTTTTTTAGTACCATTAGCTAAACTCGACCCCGTTTATCCGTAGTTGATTTTGCATCTTATTTGCTTGGTCGTCTTTATTAGGGGTGGTTTATACTCGGCCGAAAGCTTATTCGCATCCGAGTCCTCGAGTGTGGAAGTTGTTCTCACTCGGGATTGTTTGTGACTTAGACGAAATCCGGTTCGCGACTAAGCCCCCGAGTGTCGAGGTCATCCTCACTCGAGATCGTTTCTCCCTTGGATAAAGATGAATCGCAGTTTGGGATGATTGTCCTGGACATCTTGGCGTCTGAATGGAGGTCTTGCCTTCATTCGAAACCACTTTAACTTAGGCGACAGCTGGTGAGCAGCTAAGCCCCGAGTGTGGAGGTTTCCACGATCACTCGGGAACGGGTCTACCTTAGGTGAAACATGTTTGCTACCAAGAAATGTTTGTTTTGTTCATCTTGGCGCCCGAATGGAGGTATTGCCTTGATTTGGAACAACTTTAACTTAGGCGAAAGCTAGTTCACAGCTAAGCCCTGAGTGTGGAGGTTGCCATTGTCACTCGGGGAAGGGTTTACCTTAGGCGAAACAGGTTCTCTACCAAGATGATAGTCCTTGCGAACTTGTTGATGGTCCTGTCCATCAAGATATATGAATGACGATCGTGTCCTCATTCGAAACTGTTTTGACTTAGGCGAAAATTGGTCCGTAGCTAAGCCCCCGAGCATGGACGTTATCCCTACTCGGGGCGGGATTTCCCTAGGCGACAATGGATTCGCTGCTGAGGAATGATTGTCCTGTTCATCTTGGCGTCTGAATGAGTGTCTTGCTTCAATTCGGGACCACTTTAACTTAGGCGAAATCTGGTTCATAGCTAAGCCTCCGAGTGTGGAGGTTTCCACAATCACTCGGGGAAGGGTCTACCTTAGGCGAAATAGGTTCGCTACCAAGAAATGTTTGTTTTGTTCTTCTTGGCGCCCGAATGGAGGTCTTGCCTTCATTCCGAACCACTTTAACTTAGGTGAAAGCTGGTTCAGAGCTAAGCCCCCGAGTGTGGAGGTTTCCACGATCACTCGGGGAAGGATATACCTTAGGTGAAACAGGTTCGCTACAAGGAAATGTATGTATTGTTCATCTTGGCACCCGAATGGAGGTCTTGCCTTCATTCGAAACCACTTTAACTTAGGCGAAAGCTAGTTCCGAGCTAAGCCCCCGAGTGTGGAGGTTTCCACGATCAATCGGGGAAGGATCTACTTTAGGGAAAACAGGTTCGCTACTAAGAAGATAGTTCTTCCGAACTCATTGATGGTACTGTCCATCTAGGTATCCAAATGATGATCATGTCCTCATTCGGAACCGTTTTGACTTAGGCGAAAGCTGGTCCACAGCTAAGCCCCCGAGTGAGGAGATTGTCCGCACTAGAGGGAGGTTTTACCTTAAGTGAAAATAGGTTCGTAGTTAACAATTTTCCACCCAGTGGGGTGTGTTTCACCTGAGTAAAGTATTCGAAGACAGTTGAAGAAAGTAAGCAATTTATTGTTCTATTCATTTGATTCATTACAGGAATGAAAAAAAAAGTTCTATCTGTAGAACTTCCGGGAGCAGGTCCGCGTTCCAAGTTCTGGGTTCCTTTGTCCCGCTATCGATGTTGTACACTCAATAAGCTCCATTGTGCATGACTTTGGAGATGGCGAATGTTCCTTTCCATGGGAGTGCCAACTTGTGGGGTTTCTGTTGGTGCGGTCGGAGGACTAGATCCCCCTCTTCAAATGCTCGGCCCGTGACTTGTCTGTCATGGTAGCGTCGAAGGTCTTGTTGGTACACCGTGGATCGAATGAGGGCTTTCTCCCTCTCTTTCTCCATAAGATCCAAGTTGTCTTGGCGTGTTTCTTCAACTTCGGCTTCGTCGTACTGCTCCACTCGGGGGGAGTTGTGATGTAAGTCACTCGGCGGGACGACTTTCGACCCATACACCATGAAGAATGGAGTACGCCTGGTTGAACGATTCGGAGTTGCTCGCATACCACACAGGACGGATAGTAATTCCCTGACCCAAGCGCCAGCGGCATATTTGAAGTTTGTCATCGGTTGGGGCTTCAGTCCACGAAGTATCATGCCATTCGCCTGTTCCGCCTGTCCATTCGACTGCAGGTGCACCATAGAGGCCTAGTTAACCCGAGTGCCCTCCAAGTGGTAGAACTCGCGGAACTTGTCAGAGTTCAAGTTGGTTCCGTTGTCGATGATGATGTCGTCGGGAACTCCGGATCTGAAGATAATCTACCAAATGAAGCTGACACCAGTCGCCGCGTCCAAGCTTTTGATGGGTTTAGCTTCAACCCACTTGGTGAACTTATCCACTTCGACTAGCAGGTGGGTGAATCCGCTTGACCAAGTGCGCAAAGGTACGACAATGTCGAGGCCTAATACGGTGAATGGCCAAGTGAGCGGGATCGTCTTTAGTGCGGATGCAGGCTTGTGCGACTGATTCTTCTAGAACTGGCACCCGACACACAGGTCCACCAAGTCCCATGCTGCCTCATTGGCTCGAGGCCAATAAAAACCTGCTCGGAAGGCCTTGGCCACAAAGGTCCGAGAGGACGCATGGTGTCCATTGGTTCTTGAGTGGATCTCATGTAGGATTTGCAGTCCTTCCTCCCGAGAGATGAACTTCTGTCCGACACCTGTAACACTCATCTTGTACAGTTTATCTCTGAGTACTTTGAAAGCTTTAGACCACCAAACAATCCGACAGGCTTCCTCTTCGTCCTCGGGAAGCTCTTCCTGGAGCAAGTAAGCTAGATAAGGTCGTGTCTATTCTGGAGTGATGACCAGCATCTCATGGACGAGGTCCACCATGGCCGGGACGTCGATTGCAGTCAGATCAGACGAACTGATTTCTTGTAGGGGATCCTCGGTGAAAGGATCCTCCTTGACCGAGGGGGGACATAGGTGCTCGAGGAACACACATTTTGGAATGATCTTCCGAGTGGACCCGATCTTTTCCAAGTCATCAGCCGCTTGGTTCTTGGCTGGGGGCACATGGTGTAGTTCCAACCCTTCAAAGTTTTTCTCCAGCTTCCTCACTGCGTTGCAGTAGACTGTCATTTATGGGCTTCGGATGTCACATTCCTTCATGAGTTGGTTGACAACGAGATCTGAGTAGCCATAAAACATTAATCGGCGTATGCTGAGTGAGATGGCCATGCGGAGCCCATACAGGAGGGCCTCATACCCGGCCTCATTGTTGGACAAATTGAAGTGAATCTCAAGCACGTAGCTCAATGGATCTCCCCTCGGGGAAACGAGAACCACCGCAGCCCCCGAGCCATGGAGAATCTTGGATCCATCAAAGAACATGGTCCAATGCTTGGGGACGACTGGAGCCTGCTGCTCTTGCTCTACCCACTCGGCAAGAAAATCTGCCTGGGCCTAAGACTTGATTGCTTTCTTGGCTTCACACTTGATCTGCAATGGTAAGAGCTCAATCGCCCATTTGGCCACTCAACCGGTTGCATCCGAATTGTGTAGAATTTCCGCTAGGGGAGCGTCGCTGATGATAGTGACCGAGTGATCTTGTAAATAGTGGACCACCTTCTTCATGGTCAGGTAGAACCCATAGATCAGCTTCTCATAATGTGGGTACCTTTGTTTTGAAGGGTTCAACACTTCAGAAATGTTGTAGATTGGCCGTTGTACCTTCCATGCTTTGCCCATTTCTTCCCGCTCCACGATTAGTACGGTGATAACCACTTGGCTAGTGGTGGCGATGTACAGGAGCAAGGGCTCCTGGCTGCTCGGAGCAGCCAACACCGGCTGGGTGGAAAGCTGAGCTTTGAGTTGGTCGAGTGCGACTTGTGCTTCATCAGTCCACTAGAATCTGTCGGATTTCTTCATCAATCAGTAAAGAGGCAGGGCCTTCTCACCGAGTCTTGAGATGAAGCGAGTGAGGGCTGCAAGGAATCCCATAAGCCATTACACATCATCGATGTGCTCCGGTCGCCTCATCTAGATGATGGCTCCGATCTTGTCGGGATTGGCATCAATACCTTGTTCGGAAACAAGGAAATCGACTAGCTTACTAGTCGGTACACCGAAGGTGCATTTGGACGGATTGAGCTTAACCCCGAAGCGCCGAAGGTTCGTGAAGGTTTGGGTGAGGTCGGAAAGGAGCTCGAAACCTTTCCTGGACGTGACCACGATGTCATCCATGTACGCTTCGACATTCTGACTTATTTGTTCCTGGAAACATTTTTGAATCATACACTGGAATGTAGCTCTAGCATTTTTTAGACCGAATGGCATCATGATGTAACAAAAAGACTCGAATGGGGGTGATGAAGGATGTCATTATTCCATCAGGTCCATACATTCAGATCTGGTGGTACCAGAGTACGCATCCAGAAACGACCCACGTTCACATCCTGCAGTGGAATCTACGATTTGATCTATGTGAGACAGAGGGAAGTGGTCCTTCGGGCAGGCCCGATTGAGGTGCTTGAAGTCAATACACATTCAGAGTGAATTGTTCTCCTTTGGCACCAGGACCACGTTCGCCAACCACTCGGAGTGGTAGACCTCGCGGATGAACTCGACACCTAGGGGCCGAGCGATCTCCTTGCCGATTGCCCTACGCTTCTCCATAGAGGAGCGCCGTATGTGTTCCTTGACGGACTTGATCTTCGGATCGACTTGAAGGTGATGCTCATCTAGCTCCCTAAGAACCCCCGGCATGTCAGACGGCTTCCATGCAAAGATACACTAGTTCTCACGGAGGAACTGGATGAGCTCGGTTTCCTATTTCTCTCCGAGTGAGGTGGAGATGTTGGTTGTAGAAGCACTCAAATCGGTATGGTGGACGAGAACCTGCTTTGTCTCGCCAGCCGATTGAAAGGCGAATTTAGTAGTTGTCCGCTTCGACTTGAGAAGATCTGCGGTGTCCACCACCTTCTTGTACCCATCAAGCTTGGCTGCGAGGACCTGCCTGTTGGCGATCCTAGAGCCTTGTTGGAGACACTCTTCAGTAACCTTCCGATTGTCAGTCACCATGATCACGCCTTTCAGCCCTGGCATCTTAAGTTTAAGATACATGTAACATGGGAGTGCCATGAAACGTGCATAAGCAGTCCTACCTAGGATGCCGTGATAGGCGCTGCGAAAGTCGACCACTTCGAAGTTCAACCTCTCCTTGCGAAAAAAATCTCGTTGTCGAATATGATGCTCAGAGTGATCTTGCCGAGTGATTCAGCTTTCTTCCCAGGGATGACCCCGTGGAACTGCATGTTACTCTTGTTCAGCCGGGACAACACGATGTCCATGGCTTTGAGAGTGTCCACGTAGATGATGTTGAGGCAGTTGCCTCGGTCCATGAGGATTTTCCACAGTTAGAACCTGTTGACTGCAGGATCGACCACCTGCACCTGCCTCCTCTGGGTGGCTATGTTGGCGGGGTGGTACGACTGGTCGAAGGTGACGGGCGTCTTTTCCCAGTCGATGTACTTTCTGACAGTCAGGGCTGCCATGTTCACCTCCCGATTGATAACTGTCAATCGTCTCTTGCTCTCGACGTGTGCGAAGATCATGAGTGTTGCCTGAATGTTCGGATACCCGAAAGCATACGCAGGGTCATCCTCATCTTCCTTGTCCCCCGAGGGCTCTCCACCCATCTCCGTCAGGAGAAGACGGCAGTCGCAGGCTGTGTGCTTGGGAGGGGTAGTCTCCCCCTCCTCGTCTTTGCGAGAATAAATCAGACATGGATGGTCCAATAGGATGCTCTTTGAATCGACTTTCTTTTTGCCAGCCTAGTCCTTCTTCTTTTTGGATTTATTTTGGCCCTGTCCTGGGACAACATCTACTTCGGCTTTACCTGACAGGTCGCATTTTCGCTTCTGCTTCTTCCCAGCGTTGCCTGACTGAGGGGTTTCGCTTGCTCGGCCTTTGCCGCTGCGGAGGAGGTCTTCTTCTTCGCCATTCGCGTATCGATTGGCGATCTCCATGGCCCGTGTGAGGGACAGGTCCCCTGATCGGCCTAACTTGAGGATAAGCTCCCGATACCGAGTGCCCGCATTGAAAGCGTACATGGCCTGGTGCTCGGTGACGTTCTCAACAGTGTTGTGGAGCGTGGTCCACCACTGGATGTACTCCCTAAGAGTCTTGTTACTCTTCTGGACACAATATTGCAGCTCCCTCGGGCCTCCTGGGCGCTTGTATCTGCCCTCGAAGGTCTTGACAACACTCGGACAAGATCACCCCAGCTGTTGATGCTGCTGGAGGGCAGCTAGTTGAGCCACACCCTCGTGGACCCCTCCAACATGAGGGGCATATGTTTCATAGCAACGTAGTCGTCGCCACTGCCGCTCTGGATGGCCACTCGGTAGTCTTCCAGCCAGGTCTCTCGCTTTGACTCGCCATTTAATTTACCGATCCCCGTGGCCAACCGATAGTTGGAGGGGATTTCGGCCTCTCGGATGTTTCGGCTTAAGCACTTGAGGCCGGACACCCACCGGCCTTCTCGCTATCAATCAATCACGTGTTGTATGATAATGGACCGAGCGTTGTAACTCGTGGGCCCATTAGTATCCTCCCTTATTACCCCGACACCGATTGGGGCTTGGCCTGCGGTCGTGAGGGCAGCGACCGAGTGAGCCACTCCCCTGAAGGGGTGACCTGCTTCAGTCCCGGTGACCCTACCTCCAGTCTCCATGCGGGCCACTCACAGGAGGAGGAGTCCTTTGGCGTCGTCTGTGCATGTGCGGGCTATGAGCCGACTGCATGGTGTCCGAGTGGACGGACTTGGTGTGAATGCGGTGCCGTGAATGCGACAGTTTGGAAATCTGCTGCATGGCCGTATTCAACAGAGCTTGAATCTGTTGAATGCCTTCCTCGGCCGCACTGTCACTCGGCTGAATTGAGTCAGCGATCTGAGTGGTAGCGGCCAGGTTCAGCACAGGAGTTCGCATCACCATGATGTGCTGCGGGCGGTTGTTCAGAAACAACTTCCTACGACTGGAGCTCGGCTGGTCCCTCATAGCCCGAGCATCGAGCGAATGCTGGAGTCGCTCGCGCTCGGCCAGATTCATCAGCCGCGCGTTCTCCAGCGCAATCTCCTTCGGGGTGTTCCCGGTGATGGGCGTGTGGAGGACTTGATCGCTTCTCCACCGAAGTTCCTCCCGATCCTGCTAGGTGAGCGGCTGCAGAGTGCGGTCGCTGTCATCGCCATGGTGACGCTCTCCACCATCACGCTCGGGAGAATTCTCCTTGGCGTAACCCCTATTGGTGTCGGCCATCAGGATCTCGGCTGCACCCCTGTTGCTATCGCAGTCGAAGTTGTCGAGTGACTCCTTGCTCAACAAAGGGAAGAGGCCGACGATGGGCTCATGAGAGTTGAGCATGGCCACCTGCTTGAAAATGGCCTGGTTGGCCCTGGTGTGCTTGATCCACCGCTGCATCCACGAGCACCCAGAGCGCTTGCGACGAACAGCAGTGGGACGTCGGGGTACCGAGTGATACGTCACCGATGGCTGTCGGATCAGGACTCCATGCGCGACTGCACTGAAATGCAATGTACCTCGTGCTGGGAGGGCGTCGGTGTGTAGTGGCGCATCCTGTAGCCACGCCGAGTCGTCGACGATTAAGCTCAGGGAACCAAAAAAGATCTCTCCGCCGAGTGTCATCATGTTCATGAAATTGCGATAAATCTCCAACTGCGTTGGATTTGCTAGACGCGTATTTGGGCGCCAACTGTCGTGGGAGTGACCCCGACAATAGTACCTAGGGGTACAAACGAAGGGGCAAATTCTAACTAGGTGCAACGGATGCACTCAAATGTACGAATTCAGGCCCCACTCGGAAGTGGAAACAACCCTACGTCTCGAGCCCTGAGGGTGATGTTTTGTTATAGGGGTGCAAAAGATTAGAAAGTGCTTAACCCTTGAGCCGGAGCTAGGGAGTGGCTTATATAGTTGCTTCCCTGACCGGCCGAGCTTCATTCCAACGTAATTAATGCTAATAAATACGGAAGTTACTAGAAACAGCATCTTTAACTCTCGGCGTTACTGGTAACGTGAGTCTTCATTGCACTTCATGTGATGGATTACGTCCTTAGCCATTGCAGTCTCTTCGGTGCCATCTCCTTGTTGTAGTCCGATTGCCAAGATGCATCCGACTGGCTCAAGGTGATTCGAGTGATTCCAGTCAGGCCGAGTGACGATTGCTGAACCATGTGAGATTGAGGCTACCCCGGTAACTTTAAGGACACTGATGTCCTTAAGGGGTCCTAGGTAGGCCTAGGGAAGAAGGTCCGTAGGTCTACCCCTAATGTACAACCCCATCAAGCCCGAACCTGGGTAAAACACTATCCCCTTTGTCTCCTGCAACCCATCGATCCAAGGTCCACAGTTCAGGACCCCATACCCAAGATCCGCTGGTTTTGACACCTACATGGATTAAACAATGTGGGAGAGAGCATTCGATGCCCTGGTTTCCTGATAGGATAAGGGGGAAGCTGAGGGACAGAGAGAGAGAGAGGGAGAAAATGGCTGGCCAGAGGGGTACAAGTGGAGTTTTGACCCCATCAATCATGGAGTTCAGAGTTGGAATTATTAGTGGAGTGTCGACCAGGAGGGGATGTTGTAAAATTTCCAGCTAAAGGATACTATATTTGTTCCTCAATCGTTGAGGCACATTAATGCATAGAAGGTGTTTGATCAGTGTTTTGTCAATATAAGGTCCTCTATATGCTATGATATTTACCACGATTGATAATTAGGACCAAATGAACCTGCACACAAAATTTTAGCTCATTTGGAGAAAGTGGCTAATGGAAAAGTTTCAAACCCTGGAAATGGACAGACACAGATTTGAATAGATCTATCTAAGCTAAACTATTAGCCTTGATGCATCACTTGGTGTGGAGGCATTATTAGGAAATTTGAACATGTCCACCAAGTTTGAGACCAAATGGTGATAATTGACAATATAAAGTTCTTCAAAATTGGATCTGGACAGAGAGTGGTTTCAGGCATTTTGGTGAAGCAAAACTATTGGGATTGAGATTAAACTAGGCAAGATCATCATATTATGCATATGTAACTTGCTGGAATTTCCACGGATTTATTTTGGAATACTTGTTTTTGAAATATTTCAAGTACTAGAAATGTCTAGAAAGGGTTTTGGAGGGTTTTATCCAATACTTTGAACATGACGATGTGTTGAAACTCATATATATGGAAAATATATGTCCATTGAGTTTCCATAGTGTTTTTCAAATATTTTGGAACCGTTAGAATAATTTTCCTTCATAAAAGGCCATTTCTACCCTCAGAAAAAGCAATTTAAATAAAATATAGAAATAACTTCTAAAATAATATTTTGTGGTTTTGGGAAGTCTTATATATAATAGGATCCAAATAAAGTATTTAAGGCAAAATACTTCCCTAATATGAGGACTTGTAGTACAAACCTCAATTCCGGGATGAGAGGCGATTTCCTATGCATGGTGATAGGTACACATGCATGGTGGTAGTTACACACCCTTTGGCATTAGTGCCATTTTTCAGATATGGGGTGTCGGATTTCTTATGGCATTAGCACAAGTGCATTTTTGTTGTATAGAACTGAATTTTCTCTCTCTTCTCTTTGTCTTTTTATTAACTTCCTCGCACAAGTTCCTTTTTTGTCGTGTAGAAAGGGCCTTTTCTCACTTGTCACAATTGTTTTGCTTGTTTTTTGTCGTATTTGCATGTTTGCTTGTTTGGCTTGTCCAAAGTCACGATATTTTCGTTATAGAGTTATTTTTCATAGTTCAAAATAATTTATAAAAATAATTAGAGGTAACTATTGGGGTCATGCATAGCTACCACCATGGGTAGCGAATTATTTCTGATTCGGGGATTTTGAAAACCTAAATCAAATAAACTCTTTTGGTGAAAATAACATTTTATACAAATATCTTTATGTCCTAGACACGTGGCATGATCATCGGGAAAAGATTTGGATCAAGAGGATGAGTCTTGAGAGCAGGAGGGTTTTTGTGAATTAAAGGAGAACCAAGCAAACAAGCAAATAGCAATCAAGTCAAGCATCACAATCACACAAAAAGTTCTTGTTGGTCCTAAATTTTGAGCTATGTTAACTTAGTTAGGAGAGGAAAAACATAGGGTGTTACAGACATACCCCCTTAAAACAAACTCGTCCTGGAGATTCCTAGGCTAGGCGTTAAAGATGTACATAAATCCGGGTTTGGAGTAGTCTTCACGTTCTCGTGTTCCCTCTTCTTAGGTGTGCTTGTTCCACTGGAACTTGCAGTACTTTATGGTGCATCTTTGAGCATGACTCTTGGCTTCATCCAAGAAGAGAACAGGGTCCTTGTAATATGCTAGGCTTGATTAAAGGTCAAGGTCTTGGTGAACGAGGTTCGGGCAAGGGTCTGACTCGTGTGTGTATCCTAAAGCCGGAGCACATGGCGAAGTAATGTGTGTGTGTGCTGGTCCTAGGGTTTACCATGTGGGTTAGTGACATCATGATGTCTTGTGCTATATTAGAAGGGTTAATGTCCTCGAGCAGGTTACTGGTGGCGTGGAATTTTTGGCTTCCCTGGAGCATATGATGTTCAGTTGTATGTGGTCTTCAACTGTAAGGGCGTTTGAGGTACTGTCGGGGTAGGCTTCTCGTAGAGATCTTTTCCTTGAGTGAGTTGTACATTCACGTACTCTAGTTAATTGCACTATTTCTTGGCCATTTGTCTTCTTAATAACGGACACACACTGTCACCATGTCCTATAGCACTTGGTCCACTTGCCTCCTCACATTGTTTTATGTACATGTTTGGGTTGAGTCTCGTCCCTAAGACTAAACATAGATACTTGATGGCAAAACGAGGTGTTCCATGTGGGAAGGTTTCTGGGGGGTTCAAAATAAGTTGAATATGCAAAAGTATAGAGCAACCATCCAGTCTCTATGGTTTGAAGGTCATACAAGAGGGGAGGACTATCTTTGACACATGGTTCCCCATGATCCAATCAGGAACAGTCATTCCACTTCGTCCATACATGTGGAGAGAGTAGGAGCGTCATGATCATGGTACACCATCAAGGTGGTGGAGTGAGGGCTGCTATCAACTACTCAGTTCCTCCCTAGTCAGGAACTGATAGGCGACTATTAAAACAAGGGGATCTTTAATGTTTTTTAAAGTGTAATGGCTTCATCGTGCTTGAACGACGGTGCTCCTTGACATAGACTAGCTGATGTAGCTCGCAACGGAATGGTGGTTGACTTCTCTTGCTTCTTCTTCTTTGTTGTGGTTTACCAACCGTAGTGGTTCTCCATCTTGTTTGGGTAAGAATGTCTTCTGCTGCTGGGAGGGCACTTTGAGGGATCTGACCTCTTTAACATAAAACCTTAAATTTGGGAAGCATGGCAAGTGGTGCTTATGGGGCTTATCCAAATAGGACTAAGGTGTTCCTTTGTCTCATTGGGTAAGTAAGTATGTCATCCAATGTATTTATGTAGGTACCACATAAATGCTTTGCTTATGGGGCATGTGAGAGGAGCGGGCAGTTGTTCTCGGTGGTTACAAGTCGAGTGGATTGTGGTCCTCCTGTAATCTAGCTCCTTGTGTCCGGTGAGGTAGTCCTATATTAAGGGGTCCTCAGGCCGCTTACCTATTACCATGGGCCGGACTCAGGGGCAACTCGATCATCATTAGTGGTATTAAAATCAAGATGGTCTCTTCCGAAGACTTGGCGCGCAATCCAAGATGATGTAGTAATCAGCATATTCCTTTCGTGATGTAACCAAATTTGTGTAACCTTAGCATCCCTCATATCTATATAAACCAGGGGGCATAGTTCGTATGACACATTAAGCTCATTACAATTAGGGTTTTAGACCACAACATCCGATCTTGAGAGAGATCAACTCTATAATCTATATTACTTCATCAATACAACACGAGCACGACGTAGGGTTTTACCTCTATCAAGAAGGCCTGAACCTGGGTAAACATTATCTCCTTCGTACCTTGTTATCCATCGATCCAAGATCCATACTTTGGACCCCCTACTCGAGATCAGCAGTTTTGACACTGACTTTGGATCTTTCATTGAGAGTTCCGCTGAAAAATTGTTAGAAGGATTGATGGCTCGCTTGCTCACCAGCGAACACATCAATGTTGGGGATATCTTCATCGCCGACCAACCCCTGCTTTCGACAGTACTATCTCGCACGTGAAGGCGATTCATCACCAAATCAATGGGTCACCCCGGGCTAGGGATTCAAGTTCGGTGACTTAGAGTACGCCACCAACGCTCAAGACGATCTGATCCTCTTCAAGAGCTCAGAAACTCCAAAGCCTTAATTTTGGGTCCTCTCCTCGACCTCGAGTCGATGATAGTGTCTAGTCCCGACCTGGCCTTGAGCTCAGCTCCGACCGTTGCGTTTGAAGGCCTAGCGATAACCTCGCCCAAACAAACTTCTTATGCTAACGCATCGGAGGTCAAATCCGTGAGAGCTCTGAGGACTAGTCCGGCAAATCGTCCGCTGTCAAATGAGACACCGATCTGAACCCAAGCCATGGATAGTACGGACGGCTTGGTCCTGATCTATGAGCCTTCCGGCATTGAGTGTAGGTGCAAGGAACTTTATTCCCCACACACTACCCACTTCATAGGCACTATCGAAGATCTAACCGATCTGTTAGACTTCTCCTCAGAGGAAGCCAGAGATATTGACATGACTATGAGATCACCTGGTCCTCTCGTAATGAGAGGATGGACTGCCACCTCCATGTGAGACGTCTACATGGTGGACACCCCTAATGACAATGGTATCACATGGAAAGCGCTAAATTACACCTGATACGTCTCCAAAGTATCTATAATTTTTTATTGTTCCATGCTGTTATATTATCATTCTTGGATGTTTTACAATCATTTTATAGCAACTTTATATCATTTTTTGGGACTAACCTATTGACATAGTGTCAAGTGTCAGTTCCTATTTTTTCTTGTTTTTTTACTTCATAGAAAATCAATATCAAACAGAGTCCAAATGCCACAAAACATGTTGGAGATTTTTTCTTCCCAGAAGACATCCAGTGGAGCAAAGAACCACAAAAGAGGATGCCCAGGCTGCCCACTAGGCACCAGGGCGTGCCTGATCCCCTAGTGCAGCTAGTACCTAGTGGGCACCTTGTGGCCCCTCTTGGCATGATTCCAACACCAAAAATTCCTATAAAAAAGAAATCTCCAGAATTAACCCTAGATGAGAAGTTTCGTCGCCGAAAGCCTCTATAGCCACGAAAAACCAACCGGGATCCCGTTCCGGCACACTATCGAAGAGGGGATCATCTCCGGTGGCCATCTTCATCATCCCGACGGAGGCCATGACAAGGAGGGAGTAGTCCACCCTCAGGGCTGAGGGTTTGTACCATTATCTATGTGTTTAATCTCTCTCTCTCGCTCTATCTCTCGTGTTCTTGAAATGTCATGATCTTGATATATCATGGGCTTTGTTAATATAGTTGGATCATACGGTGTTTGTCCAATGCTATTGTTGTGATTAATTAAATATTTCACTTTAAGATCGTGTTATGTTGGATTGAACATTCAGGATTGAGAGCACTTGATGTATGTCTTGCATGCCTATACCCATAGTGACATTGGGGTATTCAAGTGATTCACATGATATATGTTTTGGTACTCAACTCGCGGATTCGCGAGGTGACATTGGGGTAATATATGCATAGGGGTTGATTGCACGTTTTCATACTATGTTCTCCGATAGAAATCTTGGGGTGATCCTTGAAATTGTGTGATGCATGTCGTATAATTAGCCCACCGATACTTGAGGTGAGATTGGAGTATCTAGGCGACATTAGGGTTGATTGATATGTACCAATGGTGTCATTTTAGTATGAACTGTTGAATAGAACGATCAGAAAGGATAACTTGTTATTTTAGTGCGAACTCTTGGAAAGATTGATTGGAAAGAATAACTTTGAGGTGGTCGTACCCTACAAACAATTTCTTCTTATGTTCTTCGCTAGATAGGAACTTTGGAGTGATTCTTCATCGCGCGTTGAGGGATTGTTATGGGATCCAATTATATTAGCATTGTTGAGACATTGCACTAGCGAAAGTACGAACCCTAGGCCTTATTTTCAAGCATTGCAATACCGTTTATGCTCACTTTTGTTACTTTCTACCTTGTTGTTTTTATTTGTTCAGATCATAAAAAGATATTTCTACCATCCATACTACACTTATATCACCATCTCTTCGCCGAACTAGTGCCCCTATACAGTTACCATTGTATTTGGTGTGTTGGGGACACAAGAGACTTTTTATTATTTGGTTGCATGGTTGTTTTAGAGAGACAATATTCATCCTATGCCTCCCACGGATTGATAAACCTTAGATCATCCACTTGAGGGAAAATTGTTATTGTCCTACAAAACTCTACGCTTGGAGTCCCAACACGAGTATACAAGAATAAAGTTGCGTAGTAGACATCAAGCTCTTTTCTGGCGCCATTGCCGGGGAGGTGAGTGCTTGAAGGTATATCTTTGGATCTTGCAATTGAATCTTTTAGTTTCTTGTTTATAAAAACAAAATTACAAAAAATGGAATTGTGGTCGTCTCATATTGTTCATCTTTGTAATGTCTTTCTTGAAAAGGGTGGAAAGGAAAATTGTGCTCAGTTGATAGAACAAGAATTCAGTAAAAAGTTTGGCATAAAAACCTTGAATGATGAGCATGATTACTATGTTGTTAGTATGAATTCTTGTCATAAAATCCTTTGCATGTTCCAATTACTACTTTTTATGTGAGTATCATTGAAATTATCATGCCTAGCTAAAAGACATTAAATAAAAACACATGTTAGGAGACAACCCAATAATTATCCTTACTGTTTTTGAGTGTTCACATGATTGAGATACTGTATTAATCATGTTTTATAGCTTTTATATTAGTAAAGTGCCAAGTAAAGCCTTTGGGATAGTTTGGATACTTGCTTGTTTGATTCTGTGCATAAACATAAACTTTTATGTCCAGTACATAATTTTTCTCTGATTATACTCGAGCGTCAAAACATTATAAATTTTTTACACAGTTTTGGTATGCAAGTTCTCTATGTTTTCCTAATTTTTTAGAATCTTTAGAGTCAGGGAAGTATGGTTTTCATTCAGATCTTCACAGACTGTTCTGCTTTTGATAGATTCAGTTTTGCGTGCATAGTTTGCTTGTTTTAGTGCTTCCATAGATTATATTGAGTGATATAAATCTTGGGAATGATCGAATACATTAGTTATTATGTGAGAACAAATATGAATCTTGTCATGATAGTACCTATAGCGAATGATCTATATTTATCATACTAACCGATCTCACGAAGTTCCGTTAAGTTTTGTGTGATTGAGGTTCTCAAGTTTTGGGCGAGATGCCAATATGATGAGAATAAGGAGCAACAACAACCTAAGCTTGGGGATGTGCAAGGCACCCCCAAGGTATTCTCCGGAAGGCATCCCCTCTTTCATCTCCAACATTATCGGTATATCTTACTCGGAGCTATATCTTTATTTTGTTGTTCTGTGTTAGATGTTATTTATAATCTTGCTTTTCAATAAAAGTTCCAAGAATTGCCTTTAGAATGCTTGAATGGCATGTGTGATGTGTGTTGTACAAAAACATAAACTTTTGTTGTAGTATTTGAATTATAAGATTTTACTGGAACGTGAAAAGTTTCTTAAATGTCTGCACGTGTTGTCATACAAATTCCATAACTTTTCCTAAATTTTCAAAAAAAATTGGAGACACATAGGTACACCTTTTATGTAGATTGCTATAGAGTACAGAGTATCATGTTTAGACAGATTGCTATCATAGTTCTGTTATCTACTTATCCTATAGTTTCCATAGTGTATATTGGTAGATACAAATTGTGTAAATGATAGTATGCAGTACCAAATGTTTGAAAATTATTATGCAACTTGTTTTGACACTACATAAAGAGTTGATTTATGTGTATGTGTACTAACCTATCTCACGAGTTCTTTTCAAGTATTATGTAGATGAAGTTTTTGAGGCTGAGGTGAAACCGGGATATCCGAGGATTGAACGAGATACAAAAGCTCTAGCTTGGGGATGCCCAAGGCACCCCAAGTAACTATTTCAAGAAGTATCAAGAATCTAAGCATGGGGATGCTACACATACCACCTTTCTTCATCAACAACTATCGGTTAGCCTATGTTGAGCCTAAATTTTTATTTGTCCACATGATATGTGCTATTCTTAGAGTTTACTTTGTTTTATTTTATGTTTGAAATAAAATATAATATCTGGAAATCTTTATTGAGAGAGAGTCCTCACATATCTACGTAATTGTTTGACTACTCATTGATCTTCACTTATATCGTTTGACAGTAGTTTGATAGAATTGCTCTAGTACTTCGCTTATATCTTTTTGAGCACGGTGGTGCTGTTATTTTGAAGAAATATGCTCTCATGATTCACTTAGATTATTTTGAGAGTTAGTAGAAACTTCGAAGAAATCCTCTCTTGCTTCACTTATATTATTTTGAGAGTTGAAAATTTTAAAGAAATTTTTGCTCTCCTTCTTCACTTATATTTGTTTGAGAGCTTGTTATTAGAAATGACAATTGGCTTTAAATGAAATTTGTCCCAAAGTGATAGATATCTAGGGGAGATATAATAAAAACTTTCATGAAGATCATTGGGTGTTAAATTTTATTCCTTGCAATAGTTTTGTGATATGGAGATAATAATATATAAGTCATGTTGGTGAGTAATTGCGCTTTAGTAATAATATTCGTGTTAAGGTTTGTGATTTCCTATGCATGCACATGAAGTCGATAATTATGCTATGAAATTACATCTTACTTGTGTTGCATTATTGGGTGTTAGTTATGTTTAATGTTCGGTTATGATGGTTTTCCTTCCTTGGTTGGGCGCTTCTCAATCTACTTGCTAGCCTTCACTTGTACTAAGTAGGAATGTTGCTTGTGCATCCAAATCCTAAACCCAAAGTTGTTCCAAATGAGTCCACCATACCTACCTATATGCGGTATTTCAGTGCCGTTCTAAGTAAATTTGTATGTGCCAATACCGCTCATGAAGCGACGAGGGGTTGTCAGTATCTTCCATGTTAAATAGGTTACTCTCAAGATGAGTGTTTATTCACTTGTCAACGCACGTGAGTATGTAGGTAATAGGGATGCCCAATCCTGAAATGCAAAGAAATTTATTATATGTTGTCAAATAATAAATTGCTTGGAAAGTGTTGGTATGGACGGTACCCGTGGATGCGGCTAGCTGTCGAGTGTGAAAGAATGGTGGAAAAAGAATAAACTTTATTTTCAGTTTGGGAACCGCCTATGATTTGTTTAGCATGGAAGATATTGGGAACTCTTAGTCATTTTCATTGAGAGGAAAAGCAAGCCACCCAAAAATATTTTGTATCTTATTTTTTTGCCTTGAGCTCTGGCACCGCTACAAATCTCTACTTTCCTCTACGAAGGGCCTATCTATTTAACTACTGCTATTTTTTTATTTTTCTTTGAGTCTCCATGTTCTCTTATAAATCACCAACCATGGAACACTACTATCATACTTGAGCATTGGATGTAGCTAATATTTGTGTCTGTTGCATGAATGGATCAATGATTGAGCATGATGAGCTAGGGATAGCGTTCTTTGGCATTGGTATTATGAAAGAATTAGTTGCTTGTTGATATCCTTGAGTATTAAAGTTTTCATGTCAAATTATAGACTATTGCTTTGGATCATCTACAAGTTCATATGTCTATGCTATAAAGAAAAGAATATGATGAACATGTTAGGCAACATTCCACATCAAAAATTCTGTTGTTATCATTTACCTACCCGAGGACGAGCAAGAATTAAGCTTGGGGATGCTCATACGTCTCCAACATATCTATATTTTTTTATTGTTCCATGTTGTTATATTATCATTCTTGGTTGTTTTACAATCATTTTATAGCAACTTTCACTACACGAATCATCTATTTTGCCGATATGTATCATCTTTCTTGTCAGCAAATCATCGGGGTAGACGACAAATGGTTATTTCGCGATCATGGGCAAATGGCAAAAAAACTATAGGCAAAATCACAAAAAGCGGACGATGGAAAACAACACATGGCAAAAGACAGTTTTGCCGTCAAGTACTTAAGAAGTTGACGGCAAAGGTTGCATCTTTGCCGTCTTCTCATGCTGCGTCTAATAGCAAAAGGTTGTGCACGACTACGGCTAACGGGTCTAAACAGGTGGATGGTTTGCTGTCTTGTATTCGTGCCAGCTGACGGAATTAAGGGAGCTTTGCCGTCTGCTACAGTACACCAATGACGACAATGAGTGAAACAATGAAAAAAACAAACACCCAAATCCCAAAATGGTTCCCGCACAAAGTGAAAAATTGAAAAACGAAACCCCCAGCGAGACCGGATCCAAAACAGTTCCGGTGCATCCTCTTGCGACCTCAGCTCTCGCTCTCACTCCTAGGGTTCCCACCGCCGCCACCAGTCACCGCCGGCCTCTCGAGTCTCCGCCGCTGCCCTCCCCAACTGCCGCCACCGCCCACACCGGTTGTCGCCGTCGTCAGTATCTATGACATGGCGGGAGGTTAGGCCATCGGCCGCTCTATTCTCGCCCCACCGTGAGCGAGGAGACAAACCGGTCGCGCCTCCCCGCCCATCACCGGTCGCTGCCCGCCGCCCCCAAGGGTTAAGGACTGTCGCGCCTGTCCCTATCGGTCATGCCGCAAGCGCCCCTCGACCCCGAGCCCCACCCCTGTCCGCCCGGCTGGTACAACCTTTGTCCCTTTTTTCTTACTTGATGACAGTCCTAATTAATCCAACATTGGCAGTGGCTTTTTCTTCTTACTTGGCATTTGCAATTTTCCTAAGGACACTTCCTAAAAATATTGGAAGTAATTTCACATGACAAACCTTGGTACTCTATGGTCTAGAGGTATTGGTACTCTATGGTTTAGACGTATTGGACTAAAAAAGCTCTGCTTGAGCTCCTGGGCTTAAATGTGTTTTGTGATGAACAAGTCGACAACTTAAGATGGTTTTTTTTCAAAGCAATGTGGAAGGAGATAGAGTCACACAAATACTGGAGAATAAATATAAGGCATGTTTCTTTTCCAAAACACACGTGTTGTAGCATGAAAAAAGGATTGGTTTCTCGTGTTCTAGGAGAAGAGTCCTACTTTTACTATATAAAAATGGATGAATTTCTCATGTTGAAGTATAAGAGTCCTACAGTATACAAGTTAAATATTTGTTTAGCCGCGAAATTTTTGGCAATCCACTTGGTCAACATAGGACATAGTATGGTACAATATTGTATTCACATTAAAAGTATCTTCCAATCGTAAACCCTGTACCGTAAGTTCTATGATGACTGTTTTGAAAATTCTTCCTTGGAACATATACGGTTCTATTTTGTAAAAACTCAAGTGGTGCAGCATAAAACAAGTTTTTTCATGTCCTTTTTGAAATCTGAATTACCCTGTTAGGAAAGCAACTTGTATTTCCATGAGGTCATAGGCCTATATATATACATGTACAGGTGTGGAACATAAGTAGGAATCCCCTTATACAATGGGATAAATACAAAGGGGTACATGACTTATATCATAACTCTAACACCCCCCCCCTCCTCAAACTCATGGTGGATGAACAACACTGACTTCGGAGAGATAAAAACCATGTTGTGCTCTAGTCTGGGCCTTCGTCTGGAAATCCGCCAACAATAACTCGGAAGGCACATACTGAAGAGCAATAATCTGATCCTGCACACCAGCGCGCACATAGAAAGCATCAACACCAATATGCTTGGTGAGCTCATGCTTCACAAGATTGTGTGCAATGCTAATAGCACATGTACTGTCAGATAAGAGCAGAGTCGATGTAGTGACAGAAACACCAAAATCCTGAAGTAACCACCGTAACCAAGTCACCTCTACCGTCAAAAGAGCCATCGCTAGCAACTCAGCCTCTGCACTCGAACGGGAAACTGCAATATGTTTCTTCGTCTTCCAGGCAATGAGAGAACCACCAAGAAAACACAGTAAGCAGAAAGTGAACGGCGATCTGAAGGATCACTAGCCCACGTAGCATCCGAATAGGCCTGAAGCTGTAAAGAACTGGAGCGAGGAAAGAATAGATGGTGAGAGATCGTGCCTCGAAGATATCGGGGAACACGAAGGAGATCACTATAGTGAACCGATGTGGGAGCGGAGACGAACTGACTCAGACTATGAACCAGATAAGAGATATCCGAGCGAGTGACAGCTAGATAGACAAGACTGCCAACAAGATGACGATAACGCGTCGGGTCAGGCAGGGGATCACCATCAGTAGCACGAAGGTGAACATTGATCTCCATAGGAGTCTCAACAATGCGCTCATCAGTAAGAGCAGAACGAGCAAGAAGATCCTGGATATACTTTTCCTGGGATATAAAAAGCCACCAGAGGTAGAAGAGACTTCAATCCCAAGAAAGTAGCGAAGAGGTCCAAGATCAGACATAAGAAACTTCTCACTAAGACGGGCCTTTACAAAGGCAATATACTCGGGATCATCCCAAGTGATGATCATGTCATCAACATAGAGAAGAAGAAGATTCCGACCATGAGGAGAAAGGCGAAAAATAATGCTGGATGATGAGCACTTCCTGAAAAACCAGCGGCAGTGACCATAGAGGCAAAACGCTCAAACTAGGTGCGGGGGGCTTGCTTAAGGGCATAGAGAGAGCGACAAAGACGACATACCATGCCATCGGGAACAGAATACCCAAGTGGTGCCTGCATGTACACCTCCTCACGCAGCTCACCATTAAGAAAGGCATTCTTAACATCAAGTTGAGATATAGACCAGTGGCGTGCAGAGGCAACGGCAAGAAGTGTATGAACAGTGATCATATGGGACACAGGAGCAAAAGTCTCGTCATAATCACGACCATGCTCCTGCTAAAAACCATGAGCCACAAGACGAGCTTGTGACGCTCAAGAGAACCATCGGAGGGAGTCTTAACCTTGTAGACCCACTTACAAGTGATGGGACGTACTCCAGGAGGAAGGGAAACAAGATCCCACGTACCAGTGCGTTCAAGAGCAGCAATCTCCTCTGCCATGGCAAACTGCCATTCAGGATAAAGAACAGCCTGGCATAACAAGTCGGCTCAAGAACAGCAGCACCAGAGGTGGGAAATCCAAAGCGATCAATAGGCGCACGAGGACGAGAACGCAAGCCATAAGTAGGCTGAGACGTGGATGACGACACATCCACAGAGGCATCCATAGGACGTGAACGACGAGTGTAACACTGAGGAAAAGATGGAACAATAGAAGGAGGAAGCGCCAAGGTAAAATCGGGGGTGAAGACGAAGAAGTCACCGAAGATGAAGGTGTAGAATCCGGTGACATGCTAGGCGAGGAGACCGTGGAAAATGGTGGCGGGAAATCGACTAGAGCTGGAGAAGCAGAGGGAGCGGAACGAATAGGCACATGCTCGACGGGGGTGATAGGTGAGTCAGGAAAAGTGAGGAAAGAGATATCCTCCATTGAAAAGGTCGAGGAAGATGGGCATGGGTAGAAGGGACGGGACTCATCAAAAGTCACATCTCGAGAGATACACATCCGACGACTGATAGGATCCCAACAACGATAGCCCTTATGCTCATCATTGTAGCCTCAGAAGACACACTCAACAGACTGAGCGGTCAGTTTGGTGCGTTCGCGAGGGGCAAGAAGAACAGAGCAAACACAACCAAACAAGCGAAGCATCGAATAATCGGGAGAACAATCAAAAAGACGCTCGAAAGGAACACCACCCTATAGAGCAGCGAAAGTCTGGAGATTGTTAAGATAGGTGGAGGTGGAGACGGCCTCAGCCCAAAAATGAGGCCGGAGAAAGGCAGCAATCATCAATGCACGAGCCGTCTCAAGAAGATGACGATGCTTTCGCTCAGTCACACCATTCTGAGCATGAGCACCAGGAAAAGAGAATTGAGAGAGAGTTCCTTGCTCAGCAAGAACACCACGCAACATCTTAGAGATATACTCGCCAGCGGAGTCAGCACGAAAAACACGAATGGGTGAAGAGAACTGAGTATGAACCATGGCAGCAAAACGCTTGTAAATAGACAACACCTCACTACGAGAGGTCATGAAATAAAGCCATGTGTAAGGAGAGAAGTCACCTCTGAAAATAATATAGTATATATGACCACCTTTTGAAGCAAAAGGAGCCGGACTCCATACATCAGAATGGACTAAATCGAAAGGACGCTTAGACAGTGACTCACTATGTGAATATGGTAACTGAATCTGCTTGCCAAGACTACAACCCTGACACTCTAAAGAGACATATCCTGAGACAGACCCCAGAAGACCTCGAGGATCTAAAGACAACAACAGAGAACCACACAGATGACCAAGTCGATGATGCCACTGCTGGAAGGAACCAGTAACGGAGGCGACTGAAGCGGAGGAACTGGCGATAGTGGTGGCAGCGGAAGGAACATGAAGCCAGTCCAACTCCCAAAGACCCTGACAATCATGGCGGTGAGGGCCAGCCCCAACCAGAGTGTGCGTGCGACGGTCCTGCGCAGAACAAGAGTCAATGTCAAGGATGATGCAACAACCAGAATCAGTAAGTTGACCAGCAGAAAACAGATTCATGGTAAGTCGAGGAACATGAGCAACATCAGGAATAGAATAAGGAGTGGTAAGATTGCCTCTACTAACGACAAAAAGTGGAGTACCATCAGCATTGAGGGCATGAACAGGAGAATCCAGCGATCGAAGAGAGGACAAAGTGGAAGAATGAGAAGACGTACGAAAAGAAGCTCCAGAGTCTAGAACCCATGGGGATGTACCTGACTGTGTAGAGGGTGATTGCTTGCTAGCAGTCCCCGGCAACGACACTAGAAAAATGATGTTGACGTGTTCCTGACTTGATGCCTCCACGGCAACGGAGCCAGAAAAGAACTACTCCCAGTTGCTCAACAATTACCAATTGTCTTGCAATGGCCCACCAGCGCGTGGGATCGCAGCAGTTTTCAAGGGTAGAGTATTCAACCCAAATTTGTTGGTTCACACGATGGGAAGTGAAAGAATATTCTCAAGTATTAGCAGCTGAATGTGTCAAATTCAACCACACCTGAAAGATTAGTGTCTTCAAGCAAAGTATCAGCAGCAAAGTAGTGTGATAACAACGGTGCCAGAAACGATCTGTTGACAAGGCAGACTATTCCTAACTGTCGTATCAATGGCGCTAGAAGTTTCCCGTGGACGGGAAATAGTCTTTTCTCAGCAACGGTGCGCGAAAAAGTATTGTAGCAGGTAGCAGCAGCGGCAAGGAACAGCAGTAGCAGGACAAAGCAAGTAGCAGTAGCAGCAAGTAATAGTAGCAGCAACAACAGTAACAGCAGCAGAGCAAAACAAGTAATAGTAGCAGCAACAGTAGTAACAGCAGTAGCAGCAGAGCAAGTAACAGTAGCTGCAGCAGTGGGACAAACTCGTAGGCAATGGGTCGGTGATTCGTTTGGATGACATTCATCATGCAACAGTTATAACCCGGAGAGATATGTGGCTAGCTCTCGTTCGTCAATGTGATGTAGGCATGCATTTCGTGTGTCGTCATACGTGCTTAGGGAAAAGAACTTGCATGACATCTATTGTCCATCCCTCCCGTGGCAGCGGGGTCCAAAAGGATACTACTGGATATTAAGGTTCTCCTTTTAATAAAGAACCAGACCAACGCATTAGCACTTGATGAAGACATGAACTCCTCAAACTATGGTCATCACCGGGAGTGGTTCCGGTTATTGTCAGTCCGGGGTTGCCGGGTCATAACACATAGTAGGTAACTACAACTTGCAAGATCGGATCTAAAACACACATATATTGGTGACAACATAATAATTTCAGATCTGAAATCATGGCACTCGGGCCCTAGTGACAAGCATTAAGCATGGCAAAGTAGTAGCAACATCAATCTTAGAACATAGTGTATACTAGGGATCAATCCCCGTCAAAACTAACTCGATTACATGATAGATCTCATCCTACTCATCACCGCCCAGCGAGCCTACGAATAGACTATTCACGAGCGATGAAGAGCTTCATGGAATTGGAGAGGGAAGAAGGTTGATGATGACGATGGCGACGATTTCCCCTCTCCGGAGCCCAAAACGGACTCCAGATCTGCCCTCCAGATGAAGAACAGGATGTGGCGGCACCTCCGTATCGCAAACGCGATGAAATCTTCTCTTCTGATTTTTTTCGGGATGAAAGTGAATTTATAGAGCTGAGTTTGGGGGTGGCAGAGCCACGTGGGCCCCACAAGCTTGGTTGTCGCGGCCAAGGGGGCCGCGGCAACAGGGCTTGTGGCCCACAGCCCATCCCCTCCGGTGGATCTTTGCGCAGGTATTTTTCATATTTTCCAGAAGTATTCTCCGTAAATTTTCACGACGTTCCGAGAACTTCCATTTCTACACAATAACAACACCATGGCAATTCTGCTGAAAACAGCGTCAGTCCGGGTTTGTTCCATTCAAATCATGCAAATTAAAATCCAAAACAAGGGCAAAAGAGTTTGGAAAAGTAGATACGATGGAGACGTATCAACTCCCCCAAGCTTAAAACCTTGCTTGTCCTCAAGAAACTCAGTTGACAAACTGAAAGAGAAAGAAAAACTTTGACAAACTCTGTTTGATCTTGTTGTTGCAACTATGTCTAACTCATAACCAGAATTTCAGCAAGATCACAAGTTAACCACATAAGCAAGTGACACATAGGTCTCATGGTAAACTAATATCAATGGCATAAACAGCTAGCAAGCAAATAATAATGAGTTTCAGATACCGACAATTCAATCAAAACAAGCATGAAGCAATATGAATAAGTGGTATCTCGCTAGCTCTTTCTAAGACCGCAAAACATAAATGCAGAGCACTTTCGAAGATCAAGGGCTGACTAAACATTGTAATTCATAGCAACGAAGATCCAGTCATAGTCATACTCAATATCAATCAAAAGAAAAGCATAAAAATGACAGAGGTGCTCTCTAATTGGTGCTTGAATAAGAAGAGGATGACTCAACAAGAAAATAAATAGACAGGCCCTTCGCAGAGGGAAGCATTGATTTGCAGAGGTGCCAGAGCTCAAGCTTTGAAAACAGAGATAATAATTTTGGGTGGCATGATTTCATTGTTAACGCAATGACCAAGAGTTCTCAATATCTTCCACGCTATTCATGCTATAGCCGGTTCCCAAACAGAAAAGTAAAGTTTTAACTCCCCCACCACCAATCAATCACACTCCACGGCTAGCCGAATCCTCGGGTACCGTCCATACTAACATCAATCCGGGGGGAGTCTTGTTTTACAGTTATGTTTTCGATTTAAGCGTGGAACTGGGCATTCCAATTACTGGCCCCTTTCTCGTGAATGACAGTGAATAAACACATGTCGAGGATAACACGCCTAACATGGAAGATACCAATAGCCCCCTGTCACCACATGAGCGGTTCGGGCATGCAAAACAGATTATTTCTTGAAGGTTTAAAGAATGGCACATGCAAATTTACTTGGAACGGCAGGTAGATACCGCAAATAGGTAGCTATGATGGACTCTCATGGAAAAACTTTTGGGTTTATGGAAGTGGATGCACAAGGAGTATTCCGCTTAGTACAAGTGAAGGCTAGCAAAAGACTGGGAAACGACCAACTAGAGAGCGACAACAGCCATCAAGATGCAATGAGTTTGACTAACATGGAGTGCAAGCGTGAACATGATATAAATCACCATGAACACGAACATCATAGAGGCTATGTTGATTTTGTTTCAACTACATGCATGAACATGCGCCAAGTCAAGCCACTTGAATCATTCAAAGGAGAATACCATCCTATCATACTACATCATAGTCATCTCAAAATCTATGTTGGCATTCAAGACAAACCATTATAAGCTCCTAGCTAATTAAGCATGTCATCAGAAACTATGATCTCTAAGTTGTCATTGAAAAGATGATTCTCTCACAACAAAGCTGAATCTGGGATGACAAGCTAGTCATATTTACAAAAACAAAATAGACAGAGTTCAAGCTTTTCCAGTCTCAGTCACTTCATCATATATCATCATTATTGCCTTTCACTTGCACGATCGAACAATGTGAACAATAATAAGAGTGCTCGTGCATTGGACTAAGCTGAATCTACAGGCAAACACAAAGGAGAAGACAAAGTAATATGGCTCTTTGAAAGCTAAACAGGTATGCATGCAAGAGCCACTAAACATTGTAACCAATATCTTCTACCTTGACCCAAAGAAAAAGAAAACTATTTACACGGGAAAGCTCCCAACAAGCAAAATAAGAAAGGAAAATCTTTTTGGGTTTTCTCAAAAGGACACAAAGCAAGAAAACAAGAAAACAAAAATAAACTAGCATGGATAATACAGCGGCAAAGTGTAAACACCGGCTAACAAAGTGAAAGCATAAGCATGAATGTAAAGTCGGTGAGAACACGTACTCCCCCAAGCTTAGGCTTTTGGCCTAGCTTGGTCTACTCCCAAGGATGGTCCTCGCGAAACCCAAAATCATAATCGGGGTTATACGGGAGCGCTGCAGCCACTGCATGAATAGCTGCCTCACGAAGACGAGCAGCCGTCGCCTCCCTCTCATACTCCTTTGCCTCTCCTATGGTTATGTAGTATCTCCGTTTTACCTGAAAGTCAAAGAAAGCAGGAGCAGGAAGGGTAATATGGAAAACACGCTGTCGGTTAAATATCAATCGTTATAGGAGGGATTCATCATCCCTCTCAAGGAACTGGTAGTGTGTCATAGCGATGCGGTCAAGGAAAGCTGTATGGAGCGGGGGATCTCCTGTGCGGATGGGTACTCCAAGAAAATTTTCTATGCGAGTGGCATAGATGCCGCCAAAGAAATCCCCATCAATAGCATTCTTATTCAGCCTCCTTGCTATAATAGCTCCCATGTTAAAGCTTTTGTCACCCATCACTGCGCTCTTAAGGATACTAAGGTTGGATGTGCATAGGTGACAATGTTCAACCTTGCCGTTAATGCATCTACCTATGAAAAGGGAAAAGTAGTGCAAGGCAGGGAAATGAATGATTCCTATGGTAGCTTGCCTGATGTCTCTAGTTTCTCCAACAGTTATATTGGAGAAAAAATCTCTAACCGAAGACTTAGCAGGATCTTTAAGATTACACCCATCGGGTATTTTGCAAATCCTATTGAAATCCTCCAAATCCATGGCGTAGGATTTATCATATAGATCAAATAGTATGGATGAGTCACGGCCAACTGAAAATTTAAATCTACGCACGAATGAGGCAGTGAGGAAAGCATACTGTTCACATTTATCTGAGAGGAATTCTTCTAACCCGGCATTGCGGACAAATGTATCAAACTCATCCTTGAAGCCTGCTTCGATCATGAACTCATCGGAAGGCCATTCACATGGTTGTACCGGTGCGTCCCTTAGTTGATAAGGTTCGGGCTCCTGAATAGAAAGACGGGGACCCTTCTTACTTGAGGAACCACCATGAAACTTCCTCCTGAACATAATTTCTTTTTGCTGAAATTTTGAAGTTCAAGAGACAAGTGAATAAAGACCATCCACACCTTGTAGCAACTACTCCTAGTAGTGCCTAGAGACCGTATCACGCGCTAAAACTACTTGGGACAAGCTAAAATCAACATTTCAAGCTCAAGAGAAGGGTCACAAAGGTAGCAAGAATACGCGAAGGATAAAGTACTAGAGCAAAAACTAATTGGACCTATGAACGAGTCACTTACCAAGGAGTAATTTCCCCAAAACGGTTCGGAGAATGGTGCTTTGAGCAAGGAGATCGAAAATCTCAGCCAAATGAGCAAGAACACGGGTTTGAGCTGCGAAACGATTTTTTCTGGAGGTAGAAGAAGAGGATGGGGGCTGGAATGACTGGAGGGGGTCCCTGTGGGCCCCACAAGCTTGCTTGCCACGGCCAGGGGGGTAGGCCGCGGTGACAGGCCTTGTGGCCCACTGACGTGGCTCCCAGGCCAGCTCTCAGTTCCAGTATTTTTCAAATATTCCAGAAAAAATCATACTAGATTTTCAGGACCTTCAGATAACTTTTATTTTCGGGGTATTTTTCTACCAAACGCTAAAACAGGAAACAGGGAAAACTAAACTAAATCTATCATTTTTCTCTTCTAAGCAACGGAAAGTGAAAGCTTAAAACAGAGGTATGTGACTTCTTGATTCATCCATTTCATGGTCATCGAAAGAAATCCGTCAATGGAGTTGATCAAATCCTCATGACAAAACTTTTTCGAATCGCAAAAGAGAACGGAGAATTTTCGAATAGCCACCAAGTCACCTCATTGGGGATATGAATCTCCCCAACAAGCAAATCATACTTCATCTTAACACGAGGAATAGGGCATTCAAAGCTCCCAATAAGAATCGATGAAGTTTTTTCGATAGCATTGATGCAATGTACTTGATATCGTTTCTTCGGAAAGTGCACTGTATGCTCATTACCGTTGACATGGAAAGTGACATTGCCTTTGTTACAATCTATAACAGCCCCTGTAGTGTTTAAAAAGGGTCTTTCGAGGATGACAACCATGGCATCGTCCTCGGGAATATCCAAGATAACAAAGTATGTTAAGATAATGGTGTTACCAACCACAACAGGCACATCCTCGCAAATGCCGACAGGGAAAGCAGTTGATTTGCCGACCATTTGCAGAGAAATTTCAGTGGGTGTCAACTTATCCAGTTCAAGTCTACGATAAAGAGAGAGCGGCATAACAATAACATCGGCTCCAAGGTCACATAAGGCAGTTCTTACGTAGTTTCCTTTAATGGAGCAAGGTATAGTGGGCACTCCGGGATCACCAAGTTTCTTAGGAGTTCCACCTTTGAAAGTGTAATTGGCAAGCATGGTGGAGATCTCAAGATCTGGTATCTTTTGTTTATTGGTCACGATATCTTTCATGTACTTGGCATATGGAGACATTTTGAGCATATCAACTAACCGCATCTGCAGAAAGACGGGTCTTATCATTTCAATAAAGCGCTCAAAATCCTCATCATCCTTTTCCTTGGATGGCTTAGGAGGAAAGGGCATAGGTCTCTGAACCCATGGCTCCCTTTCTTTAGCATGCTTCCTAAGTCATTCTTATCGTATCTCTTAGGTTGTGGGTTATCAGGATTAACCGTAGGTTCAATCTCCACATCCTTATCATTGCTAGGTTGAGCATCATTATGAACATCGCTGTCCATATTGTCACGAGGTTCATGTTCATCACCAGATTGTGTTCCTGCATCAGACGCAGAAATATCATTTGATTCTTCAGGTGTGATAGTATTTGGTGAACTGACATGTAGTTTTCTATCATGCTTCTTCTTCTCCTTAGGATGACTGGGTGTATCAGCATTAATTCCTTGAGAATCTTGATTAATTCTCTTAGGATGGCCTTCAGGATACAAAGGTTCCTGAGTCATTTTGCCTCCTCTAGTAATGACTCTGACAGAGTTGTCATTTAATTCATTGAGCAAGTCATTCTGAGCTTTAAGTACTTGTTCTACCTGAGTAGTAATCATAGAGGCATGTTTACTCAGAAGCTTCAGATCATTGACATTTCTGTCTACACAAGCACTTAAATGACCAAGCATACGAGTACTTATTTCCAAATGTCTTCTAACATAATCATTGAAACTTTGTTGTTTGGCAACAAAGTTGTCAAATTCATCAAAGCATAAGCTAGCAGGTTTGTCAAAAGGAATATCACTCTCATCAAACCTACGTAGAGAATTCACTTCTACTACTTGTATCGGGTTATCGAGACCATGGATCTCTTCGATAGGTGGTACATTTTTGACATCTTCAGATCTAATGCCTTTCTCTTGCATAGATTTCTTGGCTTCTTGCATATCTTCGAGACTGAGGAATAGAATACCTCTTTTCTTAGGAGTTGGCTTAGGAGGTGGTTCGGGAATAGTCCAAGCATTATCGTTGATCAAGATGTTATTCAGTAGGATCCCAGCTTGTTCTACAATTCGTTCCCTAAAAACACAACTAGCACAACTATCTAGGTGGTCTCTAGAAGCATCGGTAAGTCCGTTATAGAAGATATCAAGTATCTCGTTCTTCTTAAGAGGGTGATCAGGCAAAGCATTATGTAGCTGGATGAGCCTCCCCCAAGCTTGTGGGAGACTCTCTTCTTTGAGTTGAGCAAAGTTGTATATTTCCTGCAAGGCAGCTTGCCTCTTATGGGCAGGGAAATATTTCTCACACAAGTAGTAGACCATATCTTGGGGACTACTCACACATCCAGGAGCAAGAGAAGTGAACCAGGCTTTAGCGTCATCCTTTAGAGAGAAAGGAAACAGCTTAAGGATATAGTAGTAGCGGATCTTCTCCTCACTAGTGAAAAGGGTGGCTATATCGTGTAGTTTGGTAAGATGGGCTACAACCGTCTCAGACTCATAACCGTGGAAAGGATCAGATTTGACTAGAGAGATTATCTTAGGGTCGACAGAGAATTCATAATCCTTATCGGTGATAAAGATAGGTGAAGTGGCAAACTTTGGGTCGTATTTCATCCTAGCTTTCAGAGATTTTTCCTTCCACTTGAGAAGTAATTTCTCAGCGTCATAGGCATCCTTACACGCAAGAAAATCGCCAGCTATCTCTCCCTCCATAACATAACCCTCAGGTATATCAGGCAATTCATATCTAGGAGAGCTAGATCTAGCACGAGCAAAAGCAGGTTCTATCTCAATAGTATCGGCAGTTTCAGAAGCATCACGAGCATTGGCAGTAACTCTAGCAATATGGGCATCAAGGAATACCCCTAGTGGCATATCAGGCAAAGCAGTATCAAGCATAGCATCATCAGGCAAAATAGCATCTCTAGCATCATCAGGCAAACCAGTATCAAGCATAGCATCATCAAGCAAGGCAGTATCAGGCATAACATCTCTAGCAGTATCACGCATAGTAGCATCATAAGCATCATCAAGCACAGGCGACATATCAAGATTTCTAGCAGGAGGTGGTGTCGCAAACTTATTCATAACTTAAGGTGAATCAAGTGCAGAGCTAGATGGAAGTTCCTTACCTCCCCTCGTAGTTGAGGGCAAAACTTTGGTTTTTGGACCTTTCATATTCTTCATAGTGATCAGCAGATATAAATTCCAAGTGACTCAGAGAATATAGCAATCCCTTCCCCAGCAACGGCGCCAGAAAAATGCTGCTAGCAGTCCCCGGCAACGACACTAGAAAAATGTTGTTGACGTGTTCCTGACTTGATGCCTCCACGGCAATGGAGCCAGAAAAGAACTCCTCCCAGTTGCTCAACAATTAGTAATTGTCTTGCAATGGCCCACCAGCGCGTGGGATCGCGATAGTTTTCGAGGGTAGAGTATTCAACCCAAATTTGTTGGTTCGCACGACGGGAAGTGAAAGAATATTCTCAAGTATTAGCAGCTGAATGTGTCAAATTCAACCACACCTGAAAGATTAGTGTCTGCAAGCAAAGTATCAGCAGCAAAGTAGTATGATAACAACGGTGCCAGAAACGATCTGTTGACAAGGCAGACTATTCCTAACTGTCGTATCAATGGCACCAGAAGTTGCCCGTGGACGGGTGTTATAGCATATATCTCCACATGTGGTTTTGGTAATTGATGACAACTCCTATGGACTAATGGTTGTTTTCAGTTATATTTATAGGACTTGTCCATAGGCACTTCTTGAAGTCCATCTGTTGGGTTCAAGGAGTTTATATGTTGACCAAGATGTTATACAAGTTATTATACAAAGAATGGTCATAGAAACACTAGGTTGATCAAAATCTCAGACAAAGAGTAAATCAAGATGATCAACACACAAAGCGTATAAGATGTACCGAGTGGGATCAAGTGATCCCATGGTATGGTAAGCATTGTCCGTTACGTGTTTGTGTACTAACCCATGGTCTTTGTGAGACTCCTATGTGGGGGTTAGGTGTGTTTCCATTGGGCTTGCGTCAAAAGGAAGATCTCATACAACCCATGAAGGATGACGTCAAGTGGTGATCGTCATCAAGATTGTGGTGTGCAAGTTCAAGTGGATCAGCACGAATATGTCATTGAAACTATTGTCAATGATCATGTGTTGATAAGGACAATCTCATGTGCTAACAAGGACAAGATCAAGATAAGCATTCCTGAGCAGTACATGCTTGATTCTTGTGGATGTTCACATGGTGGATAGGACAAGATCAAGATAAGCATTCTTGAGCACTACATGCTTGATTCTTGTGGATGTTCACACATGGTGGAGAAATGAAGATAAATACATAAGCTAGGCTTTCCGCATTGTGTATGGGAAAGCTACTTGAAGACTTCATCATGTCTTGCTTTCAACTTGAGCCAAGAAGGAACAACAACATCAAGCTCAGGTGAAAGGGCTAACTCAAAGGTATCAGTTCCTTTGACGTTAGTTGTGCGGAGTGATGATCAGCGAATAAAAGTATACACTCAAGTATGGATCATCAGTACTCTTTTATGATTCTTGAGTCCTTAGGGATCCCGCACTATTAAGAGGGGATCACAAGTTTTGCGATGAACTTGCTCAAACTACATCATCACTTTCTGCTCAGACCACTCTCCACTGCTTTGTTGTTATCTGTAAACAGAACCAGTGCCTCGGACATCCGGCTTCCTCCGGACGTCCGAGGGCCGGACGACCGACTCCCTCGGAAATCCGGAATCCCTACCAGAGAAATCAGAGCCATTTAACTCGGACTTCCGGCTCCCTCCGGACGTCCGAGGCCCGGATGTCCGGCCAAGTCCCGGAAATCCGGAAGCCTGCACCAGTAGAAGTTGAGTTCTATATCTCGGTAATCTGACTCCCTCCGGACGCCCGAGGGCCGGACGTCCGGCCAGGCTCCGGAAATCCGGAGGTCAACACCAGTAGAATGTGTGCACTATATCTCGGAAATCCGGCTTCCTCCGGATGCCTGACCACCGGATGCCCGACACCCATCGGAAATCCGGAAGCCACCACCAGTAGAACTTGTGCTGTATAACATGGACTTCCGGGCCACTCCGGACGTCCGTATAGTGATGAATTCAAATATGTTCAGGCACACCTACTGGCCTCGGACGACCGACCCCTATCGGACGTCCGGTCGCTGTTTAATTCAAAATAGTTTCAGTCGTATCTAAAGGCCCCAAACGACCGACCCCTGTCGGACGTCCGGCCCCTCACAAACGCCCGGACTTCCGAAAACTATCGGACGTCCGGACCCAGTGTGACTTAAAGTGTCCCCAACGGCTCTTTTTCTCTCCACACTATAAATACCCCCCTCCCACTTCGTGAGAGGGTTGCCCAACACAGCCTTATCCTCATAAGAACACATTTCCACCTCACACACATTTTCTCACTCCAAATCTTAGATCCCAAGAGCATTTGTGAGCCCCTTTGAGAGTTGTTCCAATCAAAAGATAGATCTTCTCCCTCTCCTTCTCTCAACCCAAGCTATTTGTGATTTGAGCAAGTTTTGAGCATTCCCCGTGATCTTGTTACTCTTGGAGGTTGGAGACTCCTAGGCGGTAGGAGTTCTTCGGAGAGGAATCAATCCGTGTGATTTCCCCCGGAAAAGTTTGTGAGGGTTTGGAAGCCACCTCAAAGGCTTACCACTAGTGGTTGAGAAACGCCTTCGTGGTGTTATCTCAAAGGGAGAATAGGGTGAGCCTTCGTGGCGTTGGTGTGCCTTCGTGGTAACATCCACCTCTCTAACGGTGACTAGCTTCCCTCCAAGGAAGTGAACATCGGGATACATCTTCGTCTCAGTGACCTTGGTTATCCTTAACCCTAACTCCTTACTTGTGGTTTACTTGTGTTATTTGAGCATACATACATTGCATATTGCTTGTTCTCATTATATTGTGTTGGACATTTCTTGTACAAGATTAATCATTCAAGCATACCCTCTATTTCCACACGTTCATACTTGCAGCCCTTGATATATCGTGTTGATATAGTGTGATCTAGTATCTTGTGTTGTTCACCTACTTGTCGTGTGATATAGCTCAAGTAAGTTTGTGTAACTTACTTGTGCTTGTTAGTAACTGTATTGTGTCCATCTTGGTAGATCGTGTTGTTGATACACGTTGTAGTGCCTAGTGCATTTAGGATTTGTGCTTGACAAGTACCCTCTTAGTTTATTTCCGCATTAGGTTCAAGCCAAATCTGAAGAAGTTTTTAAATAGCCTATTCACCCCCCCCCCTCTAGGCGTCATCGAGGTCTTTTCAATTGGTATCAGAGCTAGGTCTCTCTTTAATTAGGTTTCACGACCTAGAGAGTATCGATGTCGACTATTGGATTAGTGCACAATGGCATCTTTGGCTTTGATGGCACAAATTATACCCTATGGAGAATTCGTATGCTTCATCACTTTCGGGCCATGGGCCCAAATACTTTACGAATTGTTCTTGTAGGGATTGCCGACAAAAAGGATGATGCATCTTCATCTACTAATGAAATGTATCTTGATTGTGAGGCCTTTCTTGCCATTCATCGAACCATAAGTCCTGAAGTGTTCAAGTCTATCTCGACTTGCAAGTCAGCTCATGAAGTTTGGACTAAACTTGAAGATATATATGGTGGGTCCAATCTGATGAAGACGGTATTATGATGAAGGAGTTGGTGCATGAACTCTTCACCCTTTTCGATCTTAAAGAGTCCACGAAATATCTGATTGCTTGCACACCTCAGCATCTTCAATCTCACAAGGTAATGACATGGTGAGTGAAGAAATATATGTTGATGAAAATGTCATAGCCTCTATGGGCACGAGTATATCTAGCACCACACATAGTGTGAATTATTGTGCTGATAGGTCATGCATTTCACCTAAAGATTCCTTGACAAATGTCTGTGGTGATATGCCTGCTTCCTCGTGTCCTCTTGATCAAAATATCTTGGTTCTCTCTAGTTGCTCTATGACTAACCATTTAGGGGAAATCAAGAAATATGAAGTACTTCTAACTAATGAAGAATCTGATTCACCAAAAGAATCATCATCAACTCCTCCAGTTCACATGTGCCTCATGGCAAGAGGTAATAATGAGGTATCATCTTCCCTGTGCAATAACGATGATATTTTCGATGAGGATGATGATGGTGACTTGACTGAAAATATCTATGTGATTAGTAAAATTCTTCATAAAGCTAAAAATAACTCTCTTCAAAGGTTCCAATATGTTCTTGCTTACTTTGAAAACTGTAATGATTCACTTAATCATGAACAAGCTAAAAGTGAACAACTTGAACATGAACTTGAGAAGAGTCATCAAGCATCTAGAGACTTAAGATCTTCAAAAGGAGAGATTGAAGTTGCTCATGATAAACTTAAAAGGGATTTTGAGGTCCTTCTCCTTGAATGCAATAATGTCAAGGGAGAGCTCATCAAAACCTCTAAGATCTATGAGGAGCTTCAATCTACTCATGAGAAGTCTCTATTTGCTACTTACTCCTCTCATATTGTTGATGATACTTGTACATCTAACTCTACCTCTTTTGAAATATCAACATTGAAGGAGAATGTTGAGCCACGTGCTCAACTTGATTTACTAACTAGCAATTATGGGAAGTTGGAAGAAAACCATGTAATGCTCACAAGTTCTCATGCCGATCTTCTAACATCCCATAATGTGCAAAAGTTAGCTCATGAGGCTATCATCACCAAGGTAACATCAAGCGAGCCTCATGTGGACAATGGCACTACTTCTAGTCAAAGTACTATATTTCCTTGTGCTAGTCCTCGTAATTCGTCTACTCATAATGTTGCTACCTCATGTGATGAATTACTTTCCTTGCCTTGCTGCTCTAACATTGAAGCCTACACTTCCTCTAGTACTTGCATTGATACTAACCGTGCAGAGGAAATCAAAGAGCTCAAGGCCCAAGTCACTTCTTTAAAGAAAGACTTGGAACAGTGTCATGAAGGGATGCTCACACTCAACAACGTCATGTGTGAGCAAACATCTCCAAATGACAAAAATGAGTTTGGAGTAAACTCAAACAAGAACAAGAGGGGCCTAGAACAAGTCAAGAATTCGGCCAAAATCATTTGCTTCAAGTGCAAAGTTAAAGGGCACCATGTTAGATCCTGCCCTCTGAAGACGAAGTCTCAAAGTCACAAGCAACAAGGGAAGCGGCCACAAACTCAATCACATATTCAACTACAAGTTGAAGGAAGGCCTCTTCCCAATAAGACCCAAGCCAACACTCCCCAAGGTGAGAAATCAACTGGGAAGAAAACAAAGGGTAGATGTTGCTACTTATGTCGTGAGAAGGGTCACGCCGCTTCGTCTTGCACGAAAGGTAACTTATCCAACCCAATCACTATTGATGATACATATTCCCTTGGGGAGGATAAGGTTGGCAATGTGTTTGCCAAGTTTGTTGGTACTCAAAATGGTGTCAAGAAAAGAACCATTTGGGTTGCCAAGCCTATTGTGATTAACCTCTTAGGACCCAACGTAGTTGGGGACCAACAAGCTCAAACTTGATCAATAATTGACTATGGAGGACATTAGAGACTTGGATACTAATGAAGAATTAAGGGGTCTTCATCATTCATATTATCTCAAGCCAAGTCATTTGGATTATCAAGTTTCTATCTTATATCCAATGTGCCTCCTTACGGTAACTTATACTTAAACTGTTTACATTGTTAGGTGCTTGCCCCTCTGCATGTTGTGGTTTTGTACCTTGCATGCATTTCTATATGTTGTGATTCCAACTTGCTTATCTTGAGTAATCAAGTATGTGTTGCTTTGCACATCATGTACATGTGAGTCTTGTATTGAGCCTATTTGCATCTTGTCTGTATTTTTGTTGGCTCTTGTGAGAGATTAATGGATTATCCCATTGTGGGGGAGTGATGTGCTTTGCACACCTCTCAATCCTATAAATGTGTATACATGGGGAATACCAGTTAGTTTTGATATTTCAAGATTATCTAGTTTCTATGTGGTATGTCTTACTCATGAGAAATTCAAATTCCATATGGTCCATTAATTATCTCTTGTTGGTTTCAATTTGCCACTTGTTAATATTGTTAGTTATCACATTATGGGGGAGTAATATGCTATGTGCATATTACAAACCTAGAAAATGTGTACATTTGAGGTGTTGCCACTTAGTGTTGATATTGTAAATTATCCTGTTCCTAGGTGGCATGTTAGCTCTACAAGTGTCATTTGCTTGCGTTTTATGGGTAAAGATGATCTTGGATATATTTGTGATCTACCAATGAGTATCATTTCAAAAATACTTCTTGTCCTTGACAATTGGCATTCCCATCATGTGATTGTAATTGATAATCATCTTTACATTGTATTTTGTGTTTCGTTTGTCTTTCTTGCCTCTTATGCATCTATTTTTTAACATGTCTAGTGTGGTTATAGATATAGAAAAAGTGATGATCCCATCGTGTGCGTTTTGTATTCAAATGCAAATTCTATATAATGCATGTCCCTTGGGGGAGCTATCCTATTCTCTTTAAAACACTCTCTTTATTCACCCATCATAAAATCATTTGATCCCCATCAAGTGTGTGTTGATGGGAGGCAAGTCTTGCTCTTTATGATGCTTTGTGCCATCATGAAAATTTGTAGAGGGCTTTGTTTGTTGGAACCTAGCTCTCTCTTGGAAACTAGATACCCCGTGTTTGTTTTCCTTCAATTGGTTTCTTGTTGCCTTCTAATTGGCATGTGTCAATGGATATCTCATTCCTTGATGTATCTTTTAATTGATATCCTTCAAGTGATAGTTCTTTTTGTTTTAGGATCTTATTATCACTTGATACCTTGTCTTTTGGTGACTTATCAACTTTGTGTTGAGTTGATTCTTAAGAGTCTTGAGCATGCGTATCATATCTACTATATACAACTTCTTTTGCTTGCTCTCCTTCTTTGACCCAATATATAGGGGAAATTCCACCTTGTCATAAATTGGCTAAAGTGTGCATGAAATTAAAATTCATATCTATATGCACATATGTATGTGGAATTTGTCCTATGTATTGCTGGTTTTCTAACTCTTTGGTCCCAATGAGTTTGGGCACCATTTTGTTTGTTTTGTTGTTCCAGGAACAACTGGAGATGCATTGGATGCTCGGCTCACCTATAAGGAAGATGTTGAGACCATGTGATTATTGGAGCCAAGTTAGGATGATCAAAGAACAACCATCTACTACATCAATCCAATGTTGCCTCGGTAACAAGTATCCACTTCATGCATTCTTTTCTTGCAAAGGACCCAACCTGTCTTTTCTTTTCCAGGTTGCATCATGGCATGAATCTCTTGATTCGTTCTTGTAGTACTTGTTTGCTTTCTCAAAGCATCCGAACGATGATGTCTTACTACTAGTTGGGATGTCTTTGATGTTCGTATGTTGGAAGTTCATATTATACAATAAGAAAATATTAGGCCATGTGATATGCTTCCAAGCAAAAGATCTCATTGATACATTTATGACTTCCCTTTTTGGATATCTAGTGTTCTTCCTTCTTGTAACCATTTCGTGTGTACATCCTTCTTTGTGGATATATATATCATCATGATTGTCTTCTACTTAGAATCTTGGTCACATGAGAGAAGTTACATCTCTAATTGATATCCTCTTTTCTTTCACATCCATTGCTGCATTTCCTTTTTCGGTTTTGGTGGCAACGTGAAAGGATTTGTTTTGAGTGTGTATCTTATTTTCCTACATTTTGGTGCACTCTTTGGCCGTGAATATTATTTTTCCTCATGCTTGTCTTGATGAGGGTTTTACCATTTTCAATTAGTATCCCTCCTCTTGACAAGTTTCTTACTTCCTATCTTCACAATGGGTTGTCACAAGCGTTGGTTCCTATTTTGTTTATTAGTAAGCTTGTGAACCCATTTTCTAGTATGTGTGTGTGGGAATGATATGTCTTGCACTTTGTATCTCATATTCATCAAGACTATGTTGATGAGTAATGCTCATCCTTATCTTAAGTCTTCTCAAGTGTTATGCCATGACTCACACACATTACTTTGGTTGAGCTTATTCTTAAGTAGCTTCCTTTACATGTTGCTCAACCATTAGTGTTGTGCAATTGATATGCCTATTGTCTCATCTATCTTCTTGCACTCGTTTCTATTAATTCCGGGGGAGCAACGATCCTATTTTGTGCACCTGTGTCAAATACAAAAATCTCATATTAGTGCACAAATCATGGGGAGCTTCTCTAGTTTTTGATAAAGCACTATGTTGCCTCTATCATAATATCTTTTAGTCATTTGGTTCGAAGGACCATATGATTGTTTGTTCCATCTGGAATTCTTTGATTGCTTGCCTCCATCTTTGTATGTCTTTGTGACATACGATCCTTTTATTTGCAATCTTTGGGTCCTCAATATAGTTTGTTTTCCTCCAACTACTTCTCATTGTATTTGTGTCTTTTTCTGCACTCATTTGCTGAGAAGTACACACTTTTTGTAGGACCACCTACTATTTTGGCTTTCTAAACTTGTCGTCCATTTTGGCAATCGATGCCAATGGGGGAGAAGTTTAGAGAGTTTACTTTGGATATGTTTAGAGGGTTTTGCTTTTATTGCGTAAGCATTTACATCTTGCACACATGCATTATTACCTTGTATGTGTGCGCTTGGTTATGCTTATTTCTTTACATAAACTCTCTTGAAGTGGTTGTCTTCAATTACCAAAATGGGGGAGATTGTTAGAGCATATATCTCCATATGTGGTTGGTAATTGATGATAACTCGTATGGACTAATGGTTGTTTTAAGTTATATTTATAGGACTTGTCCATAGGCACTTCTTGAAGTCCATCTGTTGGGTTCAAGGAGTTTATATGTTGACCAAGATGTTATACAAGTTATTATACAAAGAATGGTCATAGAAACACTAGGTTGATCAAAATCTCAGACAAAGAGTAAATCAAGATGAGCAACACACAAAGCATATAAGATGTACCGAGAGGGATCAAGTGATCCCATGGTATGGTAAGCATTGTCCATTACGTGTTTGTGTACTAACCCATGGTCTTTGTGAGACTCCTATGTGGGGGTTAGGTGTGTTTCCATTGAGCTTGTGTCAAAAGGAAGATCTCATACAACCCATGAAGGATGACGTCAAGTGGTGATCGTCATCAAGATTGTGGTGTGCAAGTTCAAGTGGATCAGCATGAATATGTCATTGAAACTATTGTCAATGATCATGTGTTGATAAGGACAATCTCATGTGCTAACAAGGACAAGATCAAGATAAGCATTCCTGAGCACTAGATGCTTGATTCTTGTGGATGTTCACATGGTGGATAGGACAAGATCAAGATAAGCATTCTTGAGCACTACATGCTTGATTCTTGTGGATGTTCACACATGGTGGACAAATGAAGATAAATACATAAGCTAGGCTTTCCGCATTGTGTATGGGAAAGCTACTTGAAGACTTCATCATGTCTTGCTTTCAACTTGAGCCAAGAAGGAACAACAACATCAAGCTCACGTGAAAGGGCTAACTCAAAGGTATCAGTTCCTTTGACGTTAGTTGTGCGGAGTGATGATCAGCGAATAAAAGTATACACTCAAGTATGGATCATCAGTACTCTTTTATGATTCTTGAGTCCTTAGGGATCCCGCACTATTAAGAGGGGATCACAGGTTTCGCGATGAACTTGCTCAAACTACATCATCACTTTCTGCTCAGACCACATCTCCACTGCTTTGTTGTTATTTGTAAACAGAACCAGTGCCTCGGACATCCGGCTTCCTCCGGACGTCCGAGGGCCGGACGACCGACTCCCTCGGAAATCCGGAATCCCTACCAGAGAAATCAGAGCCATTTAACTTGGACTTCCGGCTCCCTCCGGACGTCCGAGGCCCGGATGTCCGGCCAAGTCCCGGAAATCCGGCAGCCCGCACTAGTAGAAGTTGAGTTCTATATCTCGGTAATCTGACTCCCTCCGGACGCCCAAGGGCCGGACGTCCGGCCAGGCTCCGGAAATCCGGAGGTCAACACCAGTAGAATGTGTGCACTATATCTCGGAAATCCGGCTTCCTCCTGATGCCCGACCACCGGATGTCCGACACTCATCGGAAATCCGGAAGCCACCACCTGTAGAACTTGTGCTGTATAACACGGACTTCCGGGCCACTCCGGACGTCCGTATACTGATGAATTGAAATATGTTCAGGCACACCTACTGGCCTCGGACGACCGACCCCTGTCGGACGTCCGGTCGCTGTTTAATTCAAAATAGTTTCAGTCGTATCTACAGGCCCCGGACGACCGACCCCTGTCGAACGTCCGGCCCCTCACGGACGTCCGGACCCTGTGTGACTTAAAGTGTCCCCAACGGCACTTTTTCTCTCCACATTATAAATACCCCCCTCCCACTTCGTCAGAGGGTTGCCCAACACAGCCTTATCCTCATAAGAACACATTTCCACCTCACACACATTTGCTCACTCCAAATCTTAGATCCCAAGAGCATTTGTGAGCCCCTTTGAGAGTTGTTCCAATCAAAATATAGATCTTCTCCCTCTCCTTCTCTCAACCCAAGCTATTTGTGATTTGAGCAAGTTTTGAGCATTTCCCGTGATCTTGTTACTCTTGGAGGTTGGAGACTCCTAGGCGGTAGGAGTTCTTCGGAGAGGAATCAATCCGTGTGATTTCCCCCGGAAAAGTTTGTGAGGGTTTGGAAGCCACCTCAAAGGCTTACCACGAGTGGTTGAGAAACGCCTTCGTGGTGTTATCTCAAAGGGAGAATAGGGTGAGCCTTCGTGGCGTTGGTGTGCCTTCGTGGTAACATCCACCTCTCTAACGGTGACTAGCTTCCCTCCAAGGAAGTGAACATCGGGATACATCTTCGTCTCAGTGACCTTGGTTATCCTTAACCCTAACTCCTTACTTGTGGTTTACTTGTGTTATTTGAGCATACATACATTGCATATTGCTTGTGCTCATTATATTGTGTTGGCCATTTCTTGTACAAGATTAATCATTCAAGCATACCCTCTATATCCACACGTTCATACTTGCAGCCCTTGATATATCGTGTTGATATAGTGTGATCTAGTATCTTGTGTTGTTCACCTACTTGTCGTGTGATATAGCTCAAGTAAGTTTGTGTAACTTACTTGTGCTTGTTAGTAACTGTATTGTGTCCATCTTGGTAGATCGTGTTGTTGATACACGTTGCAGTGCCTAGTGCATTTAGGATTTGTGCTTGACAAGTACCCTCTTAGTTTATTTCCGCATTAGGTTCAAGCCAAATCTGAAGACGTTTTTAAATAGCCTATTCACCCCCCCCCCCTCTAGGCGTCATCGAGGTCTTTTCAACGGGAAATGGTCTTTTCCCGGCAATGATGCGCGAAAAAGTATTGTAGCAAGTAGCAGCAGTGGCAAGGAACAACAGTAGCAGGACAAAGCAAGTAGAAGTAGAAGCAAGTAATAGTAGCAGCAACAGTAGTAACAGCAGCAGAGAAAAACAAGTAATAGTAGCAACAACAGTAGTAACAACAGCCGCAGCAAAGCAAGTAAGAGTAGCAGCAGCAATGGGAGAAACTCGTAGGCAATGGGTCGGTGATTCGTTTGGATGACATTCATCATGCAACACTTATAACAAGGAGAGATATGTGGCTAGCTCCAGTTCGTCAATGTGATGTAGGCATGCATTCTGTGTGTCGTCATACGTGCTTAGGGAAAAGAACTTGCATGGCATCTATTGTCCATCCCTCCCGTGGCAGCGGGGTCCAAAAGGATACTACGGGATATTAAGGTTCTCCTTTTAATAAAATCCGGACCAGCGCATTAGCACTTGGTGAACACATGAACTCCTCAAACTATGGTCATCACCGGGAGTGGTTCCGGTTATTATCACTCCGGGGTTGCCGGGTCATAACACATAGTAGGTAACTAAAACTTGCAAGATCGGATCTAAAACACACATATATTGGTGACAACATAATAATTTCAGATCTGAAATCATGGCACTCGGGCCCTAGTGACAAGCATTAAGCATGGCAAAGTAGTAGCAACATCAATCTCAGAACATAGTGGATACTAGGGATCAATCCCCGTCAAAACTAACTCGATTACATGATAGATCTCATCCTACTCATCACCGCCCAGCGAGCCTACGAATAGATTACTCACGAGCGATGAAGAGCTTCATGGAATTGGAGAGGGAAGAAGGTTGATGATGCCGATGGCGACGATTTCCCCTCTCCGGAGCCCAAAACGGACTCCAGATCTGCCCTCCAGATGAAGAACAGGATGTGACGGCGCCTCCGTATCGCAAACGCGATGAAATCTTCTCTTCTGATTTTTTCGGGACGAAAGTGAATTTATAGAGCTGAGTTTGGGGGCGGCAGAGCCACATGGGCCGCACAAGCTTGGTTGCTGCAGCCAGGGGGGCCGCGGCAACAGGGCTTGTGGCCCACAGGCCCATCCCTTCCGGTGGATCTTTGCGCAGGTATTTTTCATATTTTCCAGAAATATTTTCCATAAATTTTTAGGACGTTCCAAGAACTTTCATTTCTGCACAAAAACAACACCATGGCAATTCTGCTGAAAACGGCGTTAGTCCGGGTTAGTTCCATTCAAATCATGCAAATTTGAGTCCAAAACAAGGGCAAAAGAGTTTGGAAAAGTAGATACGATGGAGACGTATCATTTCTCAGTGCGGGAAGCATCAGTCACAGAACCAGCAGTACCCGTTGAGGAAGAACCTGAAGCCGCGAGCAGACGCTTAAGTCTCAGAATATCCTGCTCAGTCAAAGCAATGGCTGAAGCTGTCGAGGTAGATGACGAAGTCTCGAAAGATGATGATCGCGCCTTGCATAGATGTTTCCTCTTCGTGTAGCACTGGGACTTAATATGACCATCATTGTTTTAGTAGCCGCAATGTGGACGGGGGCGACCTGACCCTCGAGAAGGAGTGGGGAAGAGCGGCGGAGCACTCGAGCGAGAAGGAGTCGGTGCAGCAGGTGGCGTATAAGGAGCCCGAGCAGCGAGCACAAAGGGAACCTCCAGCAGACCAGCACCACGTAAGCGAGTATCCTCAGCACGAACCTCAGAAAACGCCTCCATGAGAGAAATATGGTCACGAACAAACAACTGAGCACGCCGGGGCTCAAACTCCTTACGAAGCCGAGACAGGAACTCGTAGATGCGATGAAACTCCAAATTGGCCTGGACAACCTCGCAACAGGGGCAAGTACGACAACCAGCACTGCGGAGAGAATCAAGCTGGCGCCAGATAGAAAAACTATGTGCATAGAATTCATCAAAAGTAGGGTCACCCTGTTGAAGAGCATGCTCCTGACGGACCACAAAGAGATATAAAGCATCACCACAGGGCTCACAGCGCTGACGAAGGCGGGTCCACATCTCAAATACGATAGGAAGGCCCAGAAACTTAGAAGCAAACTGAGGCAGAACATTAGCACTGAGAACAGCTGCAGAACGAGCATCATCATCAAGCACGATGCAGTAGACATTTTTTTAGGTCTCACGACAGCAGTAGATCAGAGAAGGCCGACAGGATCTGGCGATCGGGAGTAGAGCCGCCTCCTGCCTCGAGCGGGGCCAGCGGGAGCCAAGCTTGCGTCCTGCACGCTTGAGTCCTGCAGGGCCAGCAGGAGCCGAGCGTGCAGCGAGGCTGGCGGCTTCGAGCAGAGCCGCTCGGGAAGCAGCAGTAGCGGGAACAGCGGCGGACTGGGGACGGGCGAGAGAAGGAGCCGGAGTGGGAGAAGCGGGGGCGGGATCCTATAGGATCAGGAGCAGGAGAAGGAGTCGGATCCGATCCCATCCTGGATCGATCTGAGCCGAAGCGGGAGTGAGGAGCCGATCCGTCCTGGACCGATTCCGAGCGGGAGCAGCGGGAACGGGAGAGAAGATCCAATCGGGAGCGGGAGCAGGACGAGGCTTTGATCGGGAATGAGCCGACTCCTTCGATCGGGGAGAAGAAACAGATCACACGAGTTGAAGTGTGCAAAAACTTAACCTAGCTCTACTACCATGTTAGGAAAGCAACTTGTATTCCCATGAGGCCATACACCGATATATATACATGTACAGGTGTGGAACATATGCAGGAAACCCCTTATACAACGGGATAAATACAAATGGGTACATGACTTATATTATAACTCTAACATGCCCAACCCAATTTCTAATCACATGTGTAGTAACAGTTTGCGGAAGCCCTAATTTCTCTGTTTATGGAGACAAAACCATACTGCCTGAACACACCGAACACAACAAAATGAGCTTTTTGATCGCTCAAGCAAGCAGGATATACCTATAAATGTATGTGTTGCATGCACTATGTAGAGAACGTCCAAGACATTCAAACATCATGCATGGAAGAGTCACATGCATACATATTCCACTACAGTAATGAAGTGCAATTGACTAAGCTATAATATAATAGGATCAGGAACCAATTAGGCGGATGGATGTGATTAGCAAGGTATACTTTGTCAAGATGTAAATGAAGCAAGGAATAGAAAACTGAAGATGCAGAGCTCCACCTAGATTGCAGCGAACATAGATGGGCCTAGTTCAACCCTCATGCAGAAGGGAGCAGTTTTCGCGCAAGTGTTGTGCCTAGATTAGCAAGGGGTACGGACGGGAAGCCGATGACAAGAACGATACACAAATGAGGGGCATAATCAGTTGAACAAGATTATAAAGGAGCCGCTAGGCATCAGACGTCCGATGCCTTGCTCCCCATCAGACTAGTCTAGGATTCTTGGATTAAATTTCCTGTAGCGTGGAGATTGTCAAGTAGCGTCTAGTGTGGGCCTGGATGAAGTTAGTTTGCATGTACTTTATTTCGTAACACATCACTGCCCTAAATCTTGTTAGATCTGTTTCGCGATATTTACTCCTCATCTCTTTTTTCTCTAACTACTTTCATCGTGTGCCTTTTTTTAAACGGATTTTCGTCGTGTGCTTCGATGCTTCGTGCTTCAATTGCTTATCTGTTCTTTTGGCATGTATTTAAACTTGCAGTTGAAGCAGTGCATTTGCACTTGTGTGGCGATCTGCAAGGAAAGCAAATCATATTGTGATAGGTGGAAACATCTTTTTTGCTTTGTGATAGGTGGAAATATGTCTTTTTTTGCTTCAAATCTTATAGCCTGGTAGGGAGGGCTAGGAATTCAACAATTCATTTTGTTTCCGTCAGCTAGAGAATTTGTTTCCATTTTGGCAAAAATTTATGTCCAATGTACCATCATATTTATCTTGTTTTTGATGCGGTAAAAATATACTTCAAAGGCCAAAGAATTGTTTGCAATGTACCACTAAATTGCTTCCAAGGATATTTATTTCCAATCTGAAATGTTTATCATTGAAACAGTACATTTGGTTTGACAGGATTTGCTTCCATAAAACAAAACTGTGGCATCTAAGGCACAACTCAAACACCATCGGGCTGATGGCCAACCATGCTTCCTTTCAACGTTGGTCGGGCTTCCATGAAATGGTAGTTATGCTTCTTCCATTTGATGGGGGGAGTGCATCCTTCTGGCCGTGCATGCTATTTGTGCTTCCTTCTTATGTTGGTAGTGCTTCTATCAACAATACTCGTGCTTCCTTCTGATGGTGGACTTGCTTCCTTTCTATCCCGATGGACCATGGTTAACCACACATAGAAAAGAGTGGAATGGATGGAGCGGCTCTGTAGCAAGGATGCACACCATTAGCCGAGGCCTCCTTTACAATAGAGTAGGTTAGTCGAGTATATCAAATTAAACCTAGCTGAGCCGAGGACGCGAGGCATCATTTTTTGCAGGCGGTCGGGCGTGCTCCCGACAATGTCGAGAAGAACTGGAGCTAGAGGCGAAGGCACCAACGCCTATGGAGCCTCCTTGCTAGGATGCACATCATGGCCTCCTACTGATCAAGCACATAAAAATCAAGAATAAGATAGTCCAATCATTGTAACATTACAAAAAAATCAGTGAGGAAGAGGAGCACACGTGTTAACTTCTGTTTCTGTGGTGATCGGAGGTAGAAGAGATAGGTGCTCGACCCCTTATCGACGAGATGGCACACCAACCATGTCGCCCGGGGTCGCATACTCGCATTAGTGGAGAGGGAGGGGTGGAGAAGAGCAGATGAACGAATCTGGACGGTGAGACTACTCCTCCACTGTTGTGGCCGCCGACGAGGTGTGAAGGAATGCGCGATGTGCTCTACCGTCGTAGAGGATGTGGTGTTGCAGTTGACTAGAATATCAGGGAGGTGCGTCGTGTGGGCGCCTGAGAGAAGGATAAGATTCCAGAGGAATATCCGGGAAATTTGTTGGGAGGGATTTATGGATGGATGCGGGAGGTTTGCTACGAGCTAGCACTTTTTTAATTTTATTTGCGAAAGCATAGAGGTGTTGGACCGCAAGATTAAATTAGAATCAAAGGCAATCTATTAGTCCGATGGATGCTTCTAATCAGACTACTTATTTAAAGTGTTTGCCTAATGTAATATTGATAGTGCAGATGGATATGGATCTGGAAAGTATGCGGCTGAAGGAAGGAGATTAGAGAAGGCCATGCGGTGCAGGCGTGCAGCAGCAGGATCGGTGAAGGAGGCATTTTTAATACAATATTTTTAATCTGCCTACCTACCTACTACTCCCTCCGTTTCTAAATATAAGTCTTTTAAGAGGTTTCACTAAAGGACTACATACGAATGTATATAGACATACTTTATAATGTAGATTCACTCATTTTGCTCTGTATATAGTCCACTAGTGAAACATTTAAAAAGACTTATATTTAGAAACGGAGGGAGTAGGTTCTTACGCGTGGTTCGCTTGACAGAGCTGAGAGAAAGAGGTGGTACATAGGAGTGAACGGACGACCACCAAGTGTAAACTTTATAAATAAAAATAAAAATAAAAAATAAGATACTAGTGACAGGGACGCACCCAGGGCACGTCTCCTTTGCGTGACTCGACACACTAATCTAGCTGATAAATTTGTAAACATGTATATACAGTCTAAATAAATGCCAGTTCTAAAAAATTAGACATAATTAAACTGCACCAGCAGCAGAGCATTCACTCAGAAAGCAGAGCAAGCAAAGCAAGGTAATATGTGTCTTAATAGAAAGGTAACAGTCTTACAAGATAAATCACACAGCACAAAATATATATTTTTGTAGTTTTCTTCATTTATTTACCCAAAGGACAAATGGACACGATGGATCGAACTCATCTACTTATTTAGGACGATACTACACGAGCAGCCAAAAGCCAAAATTCAAGAACCAGAGAGCAAAAGGTGAATCACAGTGTTGCATCAGAAGACCAGACAGCAAATGTGCCCACCCTAGAAAATCCATAGCCTTCTATTGCCTTCTTCGCAATGATAATAAGGGTGCATAATCCTCCTCCGCAGGAGCTGGAATAAAGAATTCACGAAACGAATAATGAATCAGATATTCTTCGAGGAGGGAGTGGACCTGAAATGAGAAATTATTGTATCGACTCACAATATAATGGTCAAAGATAATGACTATTCAAAACTGATATTCTCTTTCAAAACAAATGGAAGAAATAACGAAAAAATATGAATCCCCAGCAGATATTTATAAAAATCAGGACAAAAATGTGAGAGAGCCCTAATGCTGGGTAAACTAAACAAGCAAAAAACATTTGTAAAATTCAGTAAAAAGGTGGATACACAATTCTGAACTAAATATTATAATCTAGCATAGATATATGATTCTCCAATAAAATGTGAAACATTTAATTCAGTGTCTAAAGAGTAATCAATCTGGAAGAGCATAGGAGAAGAATGAAGAGTTAACTTAGACAAAAGAAGTGCATCATATACACTAAAAAAGAATGAAAAAATGGTAGTGTAAAAACATAGGGATACTGTGCACGTCAAAGGAAAACATCAGGATGCCCCACTCTTCAAAGTAGTCAATGGGAAGCCAAAATAAAATGATTTTAGATAATTTCATTGCACCTTTGTGAATCAGCACAAACCATTGAAAAATAGAGATATCTGAAAAAAAAGTTGGTCACAGCGTGCATGTTTCTGAATAACTTTCAGAACGAGCAGCCTTTGATAGTTGTAGAACTTCGAACACACCAAAATCAACCTACACACGAGTCAAATTTCAATTACTATGGTGAAAAATATATGTTGCACAAATGACTCAGGAAGAACAATAGTATGCATATTAACATGTTCCTTGTGTTGGATTTGCGTCATCCTTCTAATAAAACACTTGAATTTGCAAACAAGGTCAAATCCTGGATTGATTGACAACTAACAACAATACCAGACCATATTGTTCACACCAAGAAAGGGTTACCAAAACACCTTGCAGACCTGCCCTCCACGCCCATTACGAGTTCATCATTCATAATCTACATCATTTAACTCTTGTTTGTTCTCTAGAGGTAGTGATAGGGCTTATTATTTGTTATATGTTTTGACAGAGACTACTCCAGTGATCTGGTCTTGTTCGTGATGATGAATACAAAAATGACAACAAATAAGTTTGAGTTAGCCACCAAGTAAAATATGCAAGAAAAATTAGGCTCGCATGTCTATGATTAAGATGAAAGCGACATTGGTTGAGACAAAATGAAAAGTGCACAACTTCTTCGGAGAATTATTAAAATCAAGTTCACCTTGGACCAAGAATGCCCATGGAATTCATATACTGATATAGCATTTTGTGCATATATAATAGGAGAGATCCCATAACACCAAAACCAACAGACTGAGCTTTCTTTTAAATAGTCAGAAAAAGGTTGCAATATGTTAGATGTATCGGTTCAAAATGTAACCTCAAGTAGCTGAAAATATTTCTGACGAATCAACCTTTAGTTGTGATGAATCCTCCAAGAATCATAAAACCAACAAAGTAAACGATCCAAAGGCATTAGCAACTATTATATTTCGGCCCAAAGATACCATTAACTGGAAAAGCACTAAAGATGGCCCGTGAAGAAAGAAAAGGAACAAAAAATGTCCCAAAAATATGTATATGAGATCATAACGAGTAAATAGGTCATGTGATTATAGTATTCAATTATCACATGATGTGCAAGGATGAAAAGTTTCATCCTTACAATATTCTGATGGGCCTGTTAGCTGTTTTTAGCTTCGCTTTTTTGGCCCCTTCCCCGCTCACATGACTTGACTAATGACAACGTCCTTTCCATCTCCACTTCCACAAAGCTAGCATAGATTGCATATCTAGATGCAACAGCAGCAAGAGAAGGGTAAGTACACCTACAAGGAGTGAAGGATGAAATTGAGGATGTAAATACTCTGCCTCAAGTAGTTCTCAACTTCTCATGAAAGTAGAAATCAACAAATGAATATGGAGAAATCAAATGTGCATTTTGTAGAGCCGACAAATAGGCATGGAAATCACATGTCACCACTATGCTCACCACCGTTGCCGGATATTTTGGTCGACTTCTTGTTTGCCATCCTAGGAGATTTCGATGTACTTGAAAGATGGTAAAGAAATTCCCACGATTATGAAACACTCATAGTTGGTATAAATATTCACACAAGTGATTCAACGAACTTCAAAAACATTCTCAGCTAATTCAACATTGACCGGTCCATGGTTTAGCAAAGAAATTGAACTTTCTAGTGCAAATACAACATTTTACTAATATGTAGAACAACTTTAGACTAATTAATCACCGTCTCATGAAAAGAAATTTTGGTTGCTATTTAAACTACTCCCTCCATTTTTATATGCAAGGCCACTATAAAAATTACAATTTGCATATATACAAGGCCACTAACACTAATTGATGCAACATTAATGGTGTTTGCCTCGTAGTACTAGCAAAGCAGGACATTAATTATCCCTTGCATGCATGCAGGAGTGAGATCATTGGCTTGATATGCATGAGACAGAGAAATACACATTAATTTACACGGTAAACAAGGAGACAAGTTGTCTTGCAACGTTGACTTGGAAGGCATTAACTTTTGCGTTGGTACGTGTAATGTGGGTTTGTGGCCTTGTATATAAAAATGGAGGGAGTACTAATGGTAAAGGGATTCAACATTGTAGATTTAGTCACCTCTCACCATAGTCCCTCTTTTTTCCATTGAGTGAACTTGTAAATTTCTTAAAATCACAACAACGGCTAGCACACAAGCAAGCTTCTAGCATCGCCTCATGATGTTCTCTTCAACTATTTCAGTTCTACACTGCCCGACAAAGAACCTACCGGAAAACCAAAAGAGAAGGTTAGGACTAGAGTGGAAGTTACCCACATCAATAATGCAAGGGAGATAAAAGGAGGCACGGGTCACCTATAAACTAAATAGTGAGATCTAAACAGGCACGGTGGCGGCGGCTCGCCGGAGCAGGACCAACCGGTGTGCGTGACGAGAGCCGCCGGCTATGTTATCTCATGGCTCGTCCTTGATTCGGTAGGGCCATCGTGTCAACAGCATGGTGAGGGACCCATATGTGCCACCTACTAGATTGTTGATCGATATTGAGAATCATTCAACACCTGATTATGACAAAACAAAGAAAGCTTCTTAGGTTTTAATAAACATTTAGAAGAAACCATCAGGTCGATTCTGCGTGTAAAATTGAGAAGTTTCTGATCCAACCGAGAGAGAGAGGACCTGCATTTGTGCCCGCACCTCGTCCCTGTCCTCCCTAACCTTCAGATTGACGCAAACGGTGTCATGGGGCATATCCAGCGTGACCATGAGTTGGAACTGGAGGCAAAACGCGAACCAGTCCTCATCGTCGTGGACGAGGGTGGGGAGGCGGAGTAGCTCACGCCCGCCACACGGTCCCAGAGGCCTCGCCGGCACATCGCCTCCCTCCCATGTCTGCTCCCGAGATCCAAATCAAGAAGATCGAGGGAGATGAGGCTGGAGGAGGTGGACCTCGGGACAGGAGACGAAGAGGGCACGAGCGCGGGTGAGGGCGGCGGCGGCGTCCCTAGCTAGTTGGGAGTAGAGAAAAGGAGAAACGCTGGACGCGATGGGTGTGAGAGTCGCTCGCGTTTTCTTTTCTTTTTTGACATCTCTTGCGATTTTTTTCCTTTGGCATAGTAAGAGGGTGCCTCATACGTTTTAGTCCCATGACTAAAAGTAATGAGACTAAAACTTGCTAGCCTCACCCATGCTTGGATTCAAGTACTAAAGAGACTAAAATCAAGTTAATGAGCATTTATTATCCTCCAAACCCTCCAATCCAGAACTTGCATGATGAGTTAAATGAGGAGAGAGAGGACTAATGCACATTTTAGTAGGGGTACCCTGACTAAAAATATTTAGCCTCAAGACTAGTTTTAGCCTCTCTTTAGTCAGGGGTGCTTGGAACTTTAGCCTCTTAAAGAGACTAGTTTTAGTCAGACTAGTTTTAGTCTTTTGGATCCAAGCACCCTCTAAAAGTCATGACGTGGCATCGCTCCTTACTCGTCCAGGCGTTCGCTTTTGAAGAGTGTAATGTGGCAGATCGATGCAGTATTTTATACAACAAGCTGCCCAAACAGTGGCTTCTATAGTAGCTTGTCCGGCCTCTCATCTCCATCATCTTCTTCTTCCTAATCTCATTTTTGAAATAGGAAAGATACGAGTCTTGTAATTTTTTGCTATGCATGTTACAATTGCATATGCTATACTCGCTTGAATGTTGACCATCCATTTGGCTCCATTTTCGATGTTGCTTGATATATTGTGAATCAAACTAACAAATTGTTTATGGAGTCAGCAACCATTGTTTTTAAGGTTGTAAGGCAAGGCAAGGCGCTGGAGAAGCATGGCAAACAAAGGCCACACGAACACATAACATATTACTTTTGGGTTCTTTCTTTCTTGAATATTTTCTTTAGGTTAGATGTTCTTTAACTACGAGATGATGTTGTTTATTAGATTGTTGTGTGAGTGCTTATGTTGGTTGTGCCGGTGCTTTTCATGTGTAGGGATCTTCTCTTCATCTTGAGGAACATCGTCGGTCCCGTTGTAGTTACCCTCGTTGTTCAACTACCGCGTCTGTAGTCTAGGGGTGAGCTTGACTATCATCTCGTCCCCTCCCCTATTTGCTCTGTTCCGGTCGCCATGCTGATGCCACTAGATTTTACTTTCATGTCAAGTCTCATAACCTAGGTATCTCCCGTTCGAAAGGGCGACATATATAAATATGCATGTCTTTGCATACTTATAACCATCATCCTTTCGAAATGTCCACGTTATCCATGGACAACCCGAGTATGTGTAGATTTGGTTTCGTTTCCTGTGCTCTACTGTGGTTCGAGGCAATTTTCATCAGTGCCACCCCGTTGTTCTCTGGATACACATTCTCTCATCTCGTTGTTGAGACGTGTATCTGGACAACAACGGGGAGGTGCTACCGAAATTTTGCCTCACGCCGGAGTAGGGCACAGGTAACGAACCCAATCTACACGTACTCTGGTGGGATTATGACCCATCTTCACCTATTAGAGTTATGATTCAATCCATGAATGCCCATTTTCCTTTTGTATGGTAGAAAATAAAACAGTGGCGTAAATAGTAGGACACAAGTAATTAGTTATGTATCTAGATTTAATTACATTATATCTAACTTGATGAATATGAATTTGGTGCACGTATTGTCACTTCAGGTAGCGGTATGGGTGATGGTGAGTGGATGTACACTAGCCACCCTAGTGAGGGTGGCATGACCGCTGAGTGGGTGGACAAGACCAATAAATTCATAGAGGCAACATTTGCTAGTGGCAAGAAAAAATTTGGTGTCCCTGCTTGAAGTGCAAAAACTATAAAGAACGACCAAAGAAGATGATGTGTTTATATCTGCAGAAGCATGGGTTTAGGGCTCGGTATAATCGGTGGACCTTTCATGATGAGACTGAACATAGCCGAGAAGAGGTAGTTCGTCGGCACACTGACAATGACGGTACCGGGACCCATGACATGGTAGCTGACTTCAATGATGCACATGATGCAGGATTAGAGGAACAACCAGATGAGTCTGCAAGGGCGTTCTTAGAAATGTTGAATTCGTCAGGACAACCTCTTCACGACTACACAAATCAATGCCAGCTGGATGCCATCGGACAAGCAATGTCTATGAAGACCCAGTTCAACGTGAGCAGAGATAACTTTGGTTCAATGATGACCTCTTGGGGTCGCTCTCTCCTTGAAGGGCACAAACTGCCTAAAAGCTGGTATGAAGCAAAGAAAACCCTACATGCACTTAAGATGTCAAATGAGCAGATACACACTTGCTCAAACAGATGTGTCTTATTTACTAACGAGTATGCAGACGACAAGTACTGTGCCAAGTGTGGATCCTCTAGGTATACCGAGAGAGTCCTCCATGATGGTACGTAAACATGAGAATGGTTTCATAGTTGAACCGTACTTGAACCATACCCATATATTTATTTCTCAAAACCATACTTGAACCATACCCATTTGATGTCATTTCCAGCCCAACCAAAACTAAACCCATTATTCTTTCCACCCAAACCAATTTAAACACAATACATAATCGTGGGCTTAAACCGAGTACATAACTATGGGTTGCTTAAATGTACATATAATTGCACAAATTGACATGTTAAGCAGAAAATGACATAGAAAAAGCATAAGTGCATCTAAAACAGTTTGGGAACAAAATTATCCTTGAGATATAGTCAGCATACATCAAGAGGCAAAAATAAAATGCCCATGGCTGAAAAGCTCACTCACAAGTGTATTAAAACCAAATTGCTTAACCAAAGCAGAAGCAAACACTTCCGATTCTCATATGGTGTTTCCCCATAATAGATAATTAAATAGTGCATTACAGCATGCACGCGGATCAAAGATACTCATTCTTGGTCGTCGTTGGTTATTGCACATAACCAATGCCTAGAAACCGGTTTGGACCCATAGTTTATATCCACTAATACCAAACTGTTTAAACCCGTAACCAACTATAACCAAATTGGTTTCTCCACATACCCTAACCTAAACCAAACTAAAAAAACTCATCCCAATAAAACCTGAACCAATCAAAACCAAAGTAAGAACCAAACCATTACACCCGGTTTTTTAATAACCATTCTCAAGTTTAATGGTACGACGAATCATACCAAATTCCACGCAAATGTTCTTCGATATCTTTCAATCCTGCCAAGAATTTAAAGCCTTTACTTGAACGAAGATACGACCAAACAGATGATATGGCACAAATATGGGATAAGATGTGACAAGGATGATCATGGGAGACCAATGTTGATACATCCATCTTGTGCCCAAGCATGGAAGAATTTCGATCGATTAGATCCTGGGAAAGCAAAAGAGGCAAGGAATGGATGAGTCGCCATAGGACTTGATGGGTTCAATACGTTTGGTTTTGTCTCAAAGACATATAGTTGTTGGCCTGTGTTTGATGGTCCCCTCAACCTCCCCTTGCCTCCTAATGCAACGCAAGCACATATTCCTATCGTTGATAATTCCAGGGCCCAGTATCCAGGGAAGAATACAAATGTGTACCTCCAGTCACTAACAGATGACTTCAAAGAAACTTGGGTGAATGAGATATGGACATATGACCCTATTAGCAAGAAAAACTTCAAAATGCATGTTTGGTACGAGTACTCAATGCATAATCTACAGATGTTTTCACTTTTCATGGGGTGGTCCGTGCATGGCAGGTTCTCGTGCCCCAGATGCAAGGCAAACCTGTAGTGTCGTTGGTTGCTACATGGTTCCAAGTATTCATGCTTCGATTTCAATAGACAACATTTGTTGTCTGACCATCCATTCAGACAAGACAAGAAGAACTTCACGGAAGGTGAAGTTGTCGAACACTTGACACCACCTGAGATGACGGGTGAACGGATTCGTGGTCAACTGAACACTCTCTAGCCTGATCCCAACCGTCCAGGGTATTTCTTGGGATATAATGAAGAACACGTGTGGACTCGTAAGCCATGTTTCTAGGATCTCCCCTACTTCCATCAGCTCAAGTTTCCACATAACATTGATGTAATGCACACTGAAAAGAATATCACCGAGGCCATTTTTGGCACATTCTTCAACACTCATCAGAAGACGAAGGACAATACTAAGGCTAGACTAGATGTGATGAAGCTATGTGATAGACCCGAACAAAACTTGCGGCAACCCATGGACCGGAAAAAATGGACAACGCCACGGGCTTGGTTTGTTCTTACTAGGGAATAAAATAAAGAGATACTCATGTGGTTCAAATCTTGTTGGTACCCGATGGCTATGCAGCAAATCTATGGAGGGCAGTGAATCTTGATAAATTGAAGCTAAACGGGCTGAAGAGTCATGATTGGCACACATGGCTTGAGCGGTTAATGCCGGTGATGATTCGAGGTTATATCCTTGAGGATGATTGAGAAGTATTGGTAGAGCTTAGCTATTTCTTCCGTGTTCTTTGTGCTAAAGAAGTATCTCCTACTGTGATAGATGACATGGACAAATGGGCACCCAAGTTGCTCTGCAAGCAAGAGAAGATATTTCCACGAGGTTTCTTTAATCCGATGGAACATATGATTTTACACCTCCCGTCTAAGGCAAGATTGGGTGGACCTATGCAGAACCGTCGATGTTATGGACTTGAGAGAATGCAAAAGACTCTTCAAGCTAAATGTAGAAATAAATGTAGAATTGAAGCATCCATAGCCGAGGCATTCTTGGCAAAAGAGGTGACAAACTTCACGACATCACGCTATGGGGACAATATTCCAAGCTTGCATAATGTGAAGTCTCTTTACAATACCGACGACCCCAAACATGAATCCAAGCTCAACCTCTTGAAAGGGCAACTCAGACCTGTGGGTGCTTCTACTTTAAAGAATCTGGATCTAAAAGAAGTGTGGCCATACATTGAGTAAGTCACTGGTACATCATCTAACATTTACTCATATGTTTGTGTCTAACTCTACTCATTTCTCATTGCTCAGTGATTTCGTTGCTTAATTCTCAAATGGAGGGGATGGAACATGATTCACTCAAAGAGTATGAGCTTCTTGCTAGCAACGAAGACGACAATTACAGTTTCATTTCTAGGTTCAAAGTAAAGGTATATATACTTCTTATTATGGAAGAACTTAAGTTGGTATTAAGTGTAACTAATACACTGATCCTTCTCGCTTAAACTTGTAGGTTATGTCAATATTGGATAACAAGTTGAAACAAGTTGCTAATGGCTTTGACTATAAGGTCAGTATGTTCAATAAATACAACATCAATGAGTATCACTTCCACACACATGAGAACGAGGAACGTCGGGCCATTCTAAAATCAAGAAACACCGAAGTGTTGGCTATTTGCAATTGAGTTGAGTATTATGGAAGAGTTTATGAAATATATGAACTGCATTACTTTGGGGCAAATCCTCCAAAATTCGTTGTCTCTAAATGCCATTGGTTCGATCCGGAGAAGGTTAGGTAGAGAGATGATATTGGGCTAGTCGAAATTCGACAAGACAACAAATTAGAATGCGAGGATCTCTATATATTGGCTCAACATGCGACACAAGTTTTCTATCTCAAGTACACATGTCAAAAGAAGGCACATCTTAAGGGTTGGTATGTCGTGTATGATGTGCTGCCACATGGTAAACAATGTTCTCCCAGTGAAGAGGATTATCAACCTCACACCGACCTCGACACATATGATGGAAAATTCTTCCAAGAAGAACATGGGCCTAGAGGCCGTCAGAACATACATGCATGCATGGAAGTACACATTGAAAATCACGAAGAAGAAGAAGTGGAAGAAGAAGAGGTCATGAACATGGATGAACTATCAATACTTGAGCAATTATGTTAAGTGTCGGTGCAGGTGTGCACATAGTGACCTATGGGACCTTCGGTCCCCTTGTGGTTCGGCGGGGAGGTCGTATCACACAAAGAGCATAGACTACGAAATAGCACGATGATGAGACTCAGGGGGTTTTACCCAGTTTCGGCTGATGTGAAGCGTAAAACCGTACTCCTGCTTTGGTGGACTGATTGGGGAAGATGAAGTTTGCACGGAGCTATCCCCTGGCAAGGATTGCCAGGGGGATCTAGCACGTGTGTACTCTTACACTTGGCTTTAATCGCACGGGGAACTAATCTACTAAGTGTCGAATCTCTAAGCGCTCCAATGCCCCAAATATTTGAATCCCTTACTAGCTTGGCTCGGGCCACCTTTTATAGCTCAAGGGGCATCCATAGTGGCAACTAACATGGCTAACAATGATATCATACCTAACTCTGACATTTAAGACAGAGCGCTAATAAATGCGGCCCTAGGTGGTGAGCGGGGGTGCGTTCAGGCATGCCTCTTCCACCTATGAGCTGGCCATGGCTTGAGGTCTTGACACGCTTCTGGACGGGTGTCAACAGGTTGCGACCTGTCTTCCGGCGTGGCGCCATGTAGCTAGCGAGAGCCACCTAGCCGTCTCGGGGTTTGACACCTCATGGACAAGTGACTGGTGTAGCGATGAGGTGGAGCTGTGGCAGGGTGGCTTACGCCTACCAGGGAGGCGCCTTGCCGGGTCTTGGTGAAGATGATTGCGCCTTCGCCCCCGGGAGGTGCCAGGGGTTATTGGCGCGTCTTGGGATATTTGTGTTGGTCTTGCCAGCATCAATGGCCATTGGGGGCCGCATCTGCCCGAAGTCTTGGTCTTCTTGAAGTGCTCCTAACTTCTAGTAGAGCGGCTTATCTGGCCCTGGACAGTCCTTGATGAAGTGGTAACATTCCCCGACAACCTTAGGTCGTCAGGCCGGTGGCTCGTTGTCCGTGCACAAGTCAGGGGAAATAAAACACCCCAGTTTGTGTACCCTGACATCAAGCCATTGCCAATGATAGTCATGATGATGGACAACACTCTGACGACATCATTGACGACATGCGGGATACTGATGATGATGAGGAAGCAGAAGAGGAAGAAGAAGAGGCGGATTGTGATCGAGATGATCCCAACTATTTTTAGTTGTAATGTTGATTTTTTAATAGTTGCTTTACCATGATCCCGAACATGTTGTAATGTTGAATTTGTAATATTGCTTATTTATTTGAACTATAAGATTGTATTTGTTCTATAATCGCCTTTGTAATTCTCATTTTGGTATGCTTTTTTTAACTTGTGCTTATTTATTTGAACTATACTGTTGTATTTGCACTAATTTCTTTACTATTTATCATAGCACATGAGTGAAGCATGGTGGGCCTGCATCGGAAAAGGATAGCTAGTGCTCCACCACAGAATGTCCTAATCAAGATAGCAAGAAGTCTGCTCACTAGTTTTCTCGCTGATCCTCCTGAGGCACCCTCTCATGCTAAGCCTCATCGAGGAGAGGCCGAGGAAAAGGTGGACGTGGAGGAAAGGCTAAGAGAAACCCTGTTCGGCCTTGCTCACCACCACTTGCTGAGGCACCGTCTGAGGAGGGGTGGTTGGAGGAGCCGGTGTCTCACCCCTTACCTGAGGACGAGAGTGTGTCTCACTCCCCCGTGCTTAATGGCGACGAGGAGGAGGATGATGGTTTAATTGGAGTTCTCGAGGGTCAGTCTGTGTTCCTGCGTGGTGCATCAAGGCTCCGGAACGAGAGAAACCTGTCGAGTAGAGGTTGTGCATTGATCCATATGGAGTAAGGTAACTAACCTTGGCTTCCCATTTTTCTACTTTCACTGTATGTATCAATTGCTCATAACTTTGGCTTCTCATTATGTAGCACTTGGACGAAAGCTGGAGATGAGGAGTCGGGTAAGTACTGGCTCGTGAACGGTGTCAATGGGATCCTCCTTAAGGAGCATTTCCCTGGCATGGTTACTTTGCCAGGGGAGGGAAATATTCCGGAGGTAGCACGGACTTGGGACCACTACAAAGCTAGTGAGAATGTTGGTACATTCAACAACATTGAGGTTCACAACAAACACGAGCGGGTTTTTGCTTAAATTTGGGTAATCCTTAAGTTTAATTCACGCTTTTATTTAGTAATCTATAGCTAGTTAATTTTTAATCTCGTTTGATCTCACATGTATTTGCAGTATTTCCATAGATGTGAGGATGCAAAGTTGGAGGAGGCACAAGCGAACGTCAATATTCATTGTAAGAAGCTTGTGCGCAATATGTTCTATGATGCACACATTATTGCCATACGTTCTAATAAGGCATCCCAGGGCTATAAGATGGCTACTAAGACAACAACTACGAAAATCTTCTTGAGAAGCAGGAGCACATGCAGGTAAATAAATCATTTTCATCCTTTCTATTTCCTCAACTGGTTGGCACTTAATTTCTTTTTGATGTATATGAGATGCAAATGATCAATTAGGTTACTCATAGATGCTGTGTCGATAAGGGGGGGGTTCTCGGAGCGGATTGTGGACCACTGGTGTTGTGAAGAGTATATGTTGAAACACATATATTACAAAAATCAACGAAAGGCAAGTAATGGTCCACCACACCATCAAGGCAACTTGAGCCTGAAGGGATACACGAATTGTTAGGTATATCTTTCCTCCCATCGATTTGGTCTACATAAGTTATTTCTTGTCATACATGTTGCTAATTATGTGATTAATTCCTAATCATGTTGGTTTGGTTGCACGCGGCTGACCACAAGGCTGTGGAGCCCAACCTTTTCGTGGGTATGGTCTGTCCCATAAGGCACCTTTCAGAAAAGCCACGCCTTACGATCCGTCTAACACATCGTCTGCGTACACCACCCAGACTGCCTACAATCGACTAACCAAATTTAGAGAGGTGGCAACAAAGTTGGGATGGCCCGACTATCATGTGGCATCAGAGCCCCTTGACCACGAGTTGGTTATGATCGTTGGAGAGGGGAGGAAACATGGCAAGGAAGCTAATGGAGGAGACATGTTTCCTAAGTCCTCCACTCTCACTCTAGCTGAGTACAAGGCTTGGCTAGGTCTCTCGAAATATTTTGTATGTCAACGCGCGACTCCGGCAAGGGATGAGATGGAGGTATTCTATACAAGTCCTTCTACATATGCTTTTTGCAATTCTTACATAATGTTGGATTTGAACATGCGATTGTGATGTGATATGTCTCAAACGTATTGACTTTTCCAAACACTTTTTCTATTGTTTGGGCCTCATTCTTGCATGATTTGAACAAAACTAACCCGGACTGACGTTGTTTTCAGCAAAGCTACATGTATGGTTTTTCTTGTGTGCAGGAAAATGGATTTTTAGGTGTCCCGGAAAATTCCAACAAAAAATGGAGAAAATACACGCACCAGGAGGAACTCATCACCAGAAGATGGGCCAGAGGGCGCCTGGTGGCGCGGCCTGCCCCCTGGCCGCGCAGGGAGGCCGCCTGGGAGGGGCCCACCTCCTCTAGTGCCCTACCTTGGCTCCTATTTTTATCCGTGACGGGGAAACTCCAGAACATAAGTTGGTTTGCCAGTTCTCGACGCGGAGCCGCCGCCACCCTCAGTTCTTCTCCGCGAGAGCTAATCTGGAGGCTGCCTTGGCCTACGGAGAGGGGAAATCGTCGCCATCGTCATCACCATCACCACTCCATCACCCTTCCATGACTCTCCCTTTCATGTGTGAGTAATTCCCTGCTGTAGGTGAAGGGGTTGATAGGGATTGGGTGAGTTAGATCATGTAATAATTCGTTAGATTGTTGGGGGCATGTTGCCTATCATCTACTATGGTGTTCAGCATCTTTGCTACTACTTGTAACTCTTAATGCTCGTCACTTTTGGCCCGAGTGCCATGATTTCAGGTCTGGACCCATTATGTTTTCATGAATATATTTGTGTTCTAGATCCTATCTATGAGTAGCATGCACCTATTATAGTCCGGAACCAGCGATCCCAATTTTGATAGCTTCAGACACCAAAGGGGAGAGACTATAATTTGAGGATTCCATGTATCCATTGATTGTTAATGCTTTGTTTTAGTGCTCTTTGACAGGAGCACCTTAATCTCCATAAGTTCCTTTTGGCCTTGTTGGTAGCGGGATGGTAGGACAAAAGATGTTGTGCAAGTTCTTATTGCAAGCACGCATGGCTACCTTGGGATACATGCCTAATGTTTGATATTTGACTAGATGATCATTACTTTTCTATGTGCCTTGCCTCAAGTTAAATACATGATATCTATCATCCATGACCAACCATCCATCTCCCTAGCCTACATTGTTTTAATCCTGCTGGTTACAAGTTGCTTTGCTTTTTTTGTTTTACTTTCGTTGCTTTGCCACCATTATTTCCGTTGCCACCATCGCTTCCATATCACCGTTGCTACTAATATTCCGTTGCCAAGCAAGTATCTTTCAAGTGCGGTTGAATTGACAACTCAACTATTAAAGCTTATAAATATTCTTTGGCTCCCCTTGTGTCGAACCAATAAATTGGGTTATCTTACCCGCGAAGACTGTTGCGATCCCCTACACTTGTGGGTTATCAAGACTATTTTGTGGCGCCGTTGCCGGGGAGCATAGCTTTATTTACAAGTCTACTTGGAGTTATTTTGCTTGCTGCGATTTATCCTCTATGGGTAAGAAAGGAGACCCCAAGGTTTCGACTTTACCATCCACTACAAGAAAAGGTGTTGTTCTTAGCATTAGTGCTACACTTGATTCACCTTCCGTTATGGGTAAGTTTGCTTCACCACCACCACATGTTGCTTCTACCGAGTCTGTCACTATGTCTGATACTTTTGATGATGCTTCTACTACTTTTGATGAGACTGGTTTACTTGGTTATTTTATTGACTCTCAGAATGCTAAGGCTGCTAAGCAGTCTGGAATTGAAATTCATGTTACACGCTACCCCATTGGTAGATCCTTTGGTTACCCAGACTTGAGTGGTCTCAAGGGAAGAATTCTTGATGATGATTATATTGAACTTGATGATGATTTATGCAGGGAGCTTACAGAGTGTGCTGATTTTGACCATGCTGGTATTAAGAAGCTGCTTGAAAATCATTCTATGAAGAATAAATTACTCCTGATCCTGAATTTTCTTCATCTCCTATTTGCATTGAGGATGCTGATTTTGATTTCTCTATCGATCTTTCACTTGTATCCACCGTTGAAGCTGACCCCTTTTATGGCAGAGAAGACGACGACGCTATTGCACACCTTACCAAACTCAATGAGTTGGGTGGATTATTCACTACAAAGGACAAGAAGAGAAATTATTATGTTACTAAGCTACTTCCTTTCTCTTTTAAGGGAGATGCTAAAGCATGGTATGATGCACTACCATGTGGTTCCATTAAGAGTCCTCAAGATTTAGCTCAATCTTTTGTTGCTAAATATTTTCCTTCTCATAAGCAACATGTTGCTTCACAAAGAATATATAACTTAAAACAGTTGCAGGATGAGCACCTCCCTAAAGCTTGGGGGGGGGGGTATTGCACTTTACTCAAGGCTAGACCGGTACATGGAATCCCTAAGAATGAATTGCTTGATATATTTTATGCTGGTCTAACCGATGAATCTAGAACCTATCTGGATAGTTGTGTTGGTTGCGTTTTCAGGGAAAGAACACCGGACGATGCTGAAGAACTAATGGGCAAGATAGCTAAGAATCATGATGATTGGTCCGTTCCTGAACCACCTCCACCACCAAATAAGAGGGGTATGCTTTTCTGGAGCCCCGAAGTTATGCAAGAATCCAAGAATTGTATTAAAGAGAGAGGTATTAAAGCTGAAGATGTGAACAATCTACCTCCTATTGATGAATTATGTGAGCCTACCACTCACCCACCTATGGTAGAGGTACACTCTCTTTTAGAATTCAATGCAAGTGACATCCCTCATGGTCAGCCCCCTGATCAATGTTTAGATGATCTTGATAATTTCATTGTCAAGCAAAGTCACTTTAATGAGAGCATTCAAAGCCAATTGCATGATAATTCCCTTGCTATCAAAAGTTTGCTTGATGTTTTAAGTAGTACTGTTAATGATGTTAAAGGTCTTGTTAAGCATTTTCATATGGTTCAAACTCAGCTTGAACAAATCTCTAATGTGCAAAAATATTTGCTTGCTAACAATGCCAAACAAGTTGATACACAGGCATACGGTATAAAGACCCGAGGTGGTACACACACCCAGGACCCCCTCTATCTGGAGGGGCATCCAAAGAGGATTGAGCAAGATTCTCAATTGCAGGAAGACGACGTTGTCAGCTCCCCGAAGAATAAGAAGAAACACAAGGAAGCTGACAACTCCAATGATCCCATCATTGATGAATAACCTATTGTTGACCCTAATAGTATATCTACTTTCGATGCTGACACTGAAGATGGTGTTGAACCTGATAAAGATAATGAGAAGAATGATCCTCTTGAAGTACAAGAAGAAGAAGCACCCGACAAGCGCAAGAGATATACTAGAGAAGACTTTGTTGCAAGCAGACATGGGAAGGAAAGAGAACCATGTGTACAGAAATCAATGCCCTTCCCGGGTAAGTCTTTCAAAACCAAAGAAGAAGAGCATTACAATAAATTTTGTGAATGGATGAAACCTCTTTTTCTCCAAGTTCCTTTGACTGATGCTATTAAGTTGCCTCCATACTCGAGGTATATGAAAGATATTGCAATCAATAAGATCTACTATGCTTGCCAATTACTCTTTTAGTGGTAACATTCCTGAGAAGCTTGGTGATCCAGGTATACCCACCATTCCTTGCTCCATAAAAAATAATTATGTTAGAACTGCTTTATGTGATCTTGGTGCAGGAGTGAGTGTTATGCCTTTCTCTCTTTACAAATGGCTTTGTCTAGATAAACTAATCCCTACAGATATCAATTTTCAAATGGCTGATAAGTCAACAGTCGTTCCTGTTGGTATTTGTGAGGATGTTCCTGTTGAAGTTGCTAATTGCTTGATCCTTACAAACTTTGTTGTGCTTGACATGCCCGAGGATGGGAGCATGTCTATTATTCTTGGTAGACCTTTTCTTAACACTGCAGGTGATATTATTGATTGCAATTAAGGAAAGGTGACTTTCAATGTTAATGAGAAGGAGCACACGGTATATTTTCCGAAGAAGATTGATAAAAGGCATGGCCTTAATTCTATTGAGAATATTGAGACCGTGAAGGTTGGAGAGTGGGATTGTCCTCTACACGTGCACCACAAATACAAAACCATTATGGTGGGGACAATATCCATTAAAATAAAGGTACCATGATTGCTTTATAAGAAGTGAAACGTTTTGCTCGATATATCACCTGTTTCGTAGTAAGACTTGATCAACCTTCCTAACAAACATGTTTTATATCAGTAAAAAGAGAAGCTTGTCATGTTTTCATTTCCTTTATCTTTCATCCTCCTTGTTGTACCAAAGTTTTATGTTTTTGAAGATTCATATGTTTAACAGTTGCGTCGAGCTTTCCGGAAGTTTTACAGCTTTCGGTACTTCGATTTTTTTTTTCAAAAGTGAAGTTGTCAGAAAAATTAGAATAAAAAATTCCATCAAAAAAGAGACACACGGGCACGTGGGGCTGACCAGGGGGGCACCCATCGTCCAGGTAGCCAGGTGACGCGGCCTGGCCCCTGGCCGCGCCCACAGGGCGCCTGGGCCCACCTGGTCCCCTTTCTAGGTATTTCTTCTTCCCCTCTCTCTCTCACTCCAAAAATCCTGATTTTTCTCGTGGATCTCGAATTCTTGTTGTTCTTGGTGGCAAATTTCGATCTCTCTCTACAACCCATCGTTTGCATTGAGAATTTGAGCATTTGCTCCTTGGTATGTGACTCCTTCACCCCTCCAATTAGAATTTTGATAGGTAATCTTATTTGTGAGTATTTAGGAGTTCTTGGTGCTGTTCATATGAGCTTGCATGCATGTTTAGAAATTTATTTATGAACTTTTGATGCAAGTTTATGCTTTGGGGAAGTGAGTAGAATAGTTTGCTCCAAGTCATTTTGCTTAAACCTTCATTTTTGTGATGTACCAAAAATTTCAGAAATGAGTTTGTTTGGAAAAGCAAAAGGATGGCTTGGGAAAAAGAGACCCGAGCCTACCGATAGACTAACTAGAGATGCAACTTCACCCTCTACTGTGAGGACAAGTTACAATGATGATATCATGCCATCGGAGTTGCTCCATGAGATGGACGCGAAACATGCCATGACATACCCGTGTTCAGAATTCCTTGAGGCGACACATATTAAGGATGAGTTTGATAACCTCTGTGCAGCTGCAGGTTTGACACGTATCGTAACACGACGTGTGCCACAATACCCAAAAATCACCTATTATTTTGTCAACTAGTTTAGATATAATGATAAAACTTCCATGATTGAATTCAGATAATATGAGGATGTCTTCACCATGTCTTTGGCAGAATTTTTTGACGTTATAGGTGTGCAGAATGTCGGTAAGACAACCAGAATGAAAGTTCGGCCCTACGAGCTGAAATCCTTATTCGCCTCCCTTTGCAGCAAGGATCCGCAAGACATTCATCGGGGGAAGATTTCCAGCATCTTGTTTCTCCACATGAGGTATTTCACATACTATATTGCTCGAGGGGTGTTAGCTCGTGACAACACGAGAAAAATATCGGCTCCGGATATTGCTATCTTGGCAGCCGCCCTTTTAGGAGATAACACGTATAATATTGGTACTTTGATTGCTCATCGCCTCGTCGCCAACAACGACAAAGGGCCTCACTTTGGTGGCATTTATGCCACGCTTATCCTCGAGCATCTCAAGCGCACTGTACGCACGGATGATGCGCCTTTTCCATTCATAAGCTTTGATCTTACCGCTATGAAGAGGCATGAGTTTGTTACTAGGACTTCCATGTTTGGTAACCTTGTTTGTATTATGAGGTCTGGCAAGTTTACTACTCGTGAGATCCGTCTACCTGCACCACTTTTGTTTGATTATACTAGCAGGAACGGTTGGTTCTTCACCGCGATTGAGATGGATGAGTTCGTAATCCAGCAGCAGTTTCACAACCCCATGGAGGGGGTTGTTCCCAAGGAAGAGGAGCCTTCTTCTTGGGAGGACAGCAGGACATCAGTCAACGTGCCCGAGGCCCTGCACGACTCTTGGAGCTACCAGTACCACCCCGGAGCCCGGGGGAGCTCCTGGACCCCGCAGTAGCCAAGCCCAACTTAGGCCAAAAGCCTAAGCTTGGGGGAGTACCCACCCTTCTCCCCTTTTATTGTATCATACGTGGTTTCCTTTTTAATAGTTTCAGAGTTTTTGCGTGTTCTTCTTTGTTCTTCCTTTGCAAAAATAACAAAAAGATTTCTCTTTTCTTTTGCTTTCTTTTAACCTTTGGAAAACCCAAAAAGATTTATTTTCTCTTTGTAGTTTAACCGGTTTGTTTTTAGTTTCTCGTGATATCGGGAGGATCTCGATCACCCATATATAGAGGGGCTGGGATCAGAATAACTATTTTGATCCTAGGATCAGAATAGTGCTACCATATATATATGGATGTGTTATGGATTATGCTATATGATTTTTTGACTCGGAAATGTAGGGAAAACCCCCACAGCAATTCGGATTTTATTGCAAGGAAAGAAAGTACAGGTGTTACAAGGGGTAACAAGAGAAAAATAAAATTACTTTTCTACATGTTGGTAGGGCTGGGCGTTCGGTTTATATGGTTAATACGGTTCGGTTTATTTGGTTCTATATAATTTAAGTTTTGAAGGAATAGAAACCGAAATAATCATTTGAAATTTAGAAACCAAACCATATTAACCATAATATATCTGTTTGGTTTGTTTGGTTAACCGAAAAACCAAAATTCATGCACTTGTAAGTATAAGTGTAATGACTTGATATCACTGATTTGGATTGTATAATATGCAAAAAGATAATCACAAGTTCTAGCAGCCTTAATATCATTCTATGGTTTATTCGGTCAAGCAAACTAGTAACCATAATTAAGTAGAAAGCCACATGGAACGTGAAATGTATTATGTGCGGAGAAACGTGTGATGCCTCCATACTGTTGCACTTTCAGAAACAAGGTATTACATGGGGTATCCCACATATTGGTTTGTTCGGTCTATTCGGTTTCTGGGCACCAAAAACCGAACAAAAACAAAACACCGAACAACCTTAAAATTTCCCACCGAACCAAAAATCAAACCAACAAATAAACCGACAAATCAGTTAGTACAGTTAGGTTTGGTTTGGTTTTTCGGTTTTCGGTTTTATAGTGCCCACCCCTACATGTTGGTAAATATTAGAATTTAAGGAGGATGGTAAGAGATCCATCTCAAGAGGTCATATTTGTAGGCTCACTTGATTCTGTACTGCATGAGAGAGATATTATGCACAAAAGGTGCTCTCCGTCTGTTAAACCTTGGCCTTTCATGCCTGAAGACTTTTGCATTCCGAATAATCCAAATATTCCAACAAGCAAGGAAAATCATCTCCGAGAAGAAAGGCTTTGCGAAATCTCTCCTTGCATTGATGGTGACTACATCCATAGCATCACCTTGAGGCCAATCAATCTGCAGGTAGTTCCAAACTCGCACAGAGAAATTGCACTGGAAAAAAAGGTGGTCTCTTGTTTTTTTTTCACTCAATGGGCAGAGAACACATTGAACGCGAGCATCCATTTGCCAATGCCTCCACTGAACCATATCTTTGGTGTTCAACCTATCCATGATCATCATCGAAGCAAAAAAACCTTGATCTTCATGGTGCAACAGGATTTCCAAATCCAGGATAGCAAAGGATTAAAAGCAAGGCTGGAGTGCATGCTCATATAAAATAACCCGGGCTGGAATTGTTTGGGAAAATCCTGTCACCACCAGCAATCCTTGAGGTCTGTATCCCTTTCAAGGTTTCCTATCAGGCTTTCGAAGACCAAAACATCTTGATAAGCTTGTTCAGATGGAGGAAGGTGGAAAAGATCTAGCAACTGTGGCACACTGAAAACTTCCTTGGCAGTCATCCATGGGTCCTTAACATAGGAAAAAGCCTTGGTAACCTGGAATCAAGAGTAGTGGTATTATCACCAATTTTCCAATGATCAGTCCAGAAAAGGAGAGTGTCCCCAGCATTAACAGTAACCCAAGTTGAGGCCGTGAATTGAGCCATAAGTTTGCAAGTATCTTTCCACTAGAAAGATCCACAATCCCTAGTTTCTTGTGGAACCCTATCATGGTAGTAGGTATTTCGAATCAGTGACACCTAAGGGACTTCTTTTTTGTTCATGAAGTGATTTGCATGCTTCAGCAGTAGTGCCACATTCTGGACTCCAAGGTTCATGATTCCAAGTCCACTCCTAGATTTTGGTGTGTAAACCAGATCCGAGGCAACCAGGGATGGAGTAGGTTTGTCCTTATGTTTCCTTCAAAGACACATTCTCTCAATTCTCTCCAATTGCTTTAGTATGCAAGGTGGAATAGCTAGGGTATTTAGAAAGAACATTGTCATTGAGGACAAAACTGAGTTTAGGAACTACAACCTTCCACCTGAATTAAGGAAAGCAGAACTGGCAGTCATTCTCCTTTGCATGCAGTCAACCAGGGGCATGAACTCCACCATTTTTGGCCTAGTAGTCCCAAGTGGTAGCCCAAGGTAAGTAAAGTGTATTTTCCTAACCTAACAGGCAAAAGCTTCACCTAGATCCTTTATGGATTCATTATCCACATTGATGGGAATGATAGAGGACTTATGAGAATTAACATCAAGTCCACTGGACTGAGAGAAAATCTTGAGCATGTCCTTGAGATCAAGAAGTTGCACCTTATCACCTCGCAAAATGATGAGAGTGTCATCAACATATTGAACAATAGGATAGTCCTAGTCATGGCATGGAATTGGCAGCTGCAACACTCCTCTGGTGCACATATCATTTACCACTGATTGTAAGAGGTCAACAGCAATCACAAATAACAGGGGAGAGACATGATCAGCTTGCCTGGCCCCCTTCTTGCATAGAAACTTCCTGCGAGGAACCCATTAAGCAGCAATGAAGATGTTCTAGTAGATAAAAGCAAAGTCATCCAAGAAATCCACTGTTCATTAAAACCCTTGTACCTCAAAATTTGCATAATTGCCTCATGTTCCAAGGAATCAAAAGCTTTCTCAAAGTCTAATTTTAGAATAACCACGAGCCTCTTTGGCTGATGACACCGATGTAAATATTCAAAAGCCCATCCAAGGCAGTCTTGAATGGTTATGCTCTTTATGAATCCATATTGGTTATTATAGATACACTCCATAATCACTTTTTGCAATCTATTTGCCAAGAGTTTTGAGAGGAACTTCAAACCCATGCCACTGAGGGAGATTGGTCTATAATCCCCAACCCCCTCAGGGACTAGTTTTTTGGGCACCAAGGTTGTAACGACCAAGATGTGGTCCTTTCCGATCTGGGGGTTGAGGCCCCGAATAGGAAAGAAGCGCATCTAAGCGTTTCGCAAGCAAGTAACATAGCACAAAATAATAATACAAGTAGACAATTCGGGATTCAACTGTCTTCTTATTAATAACTCAGAGTACAGCACAGATACAATCAAGGTAGTTCCGCTACGGACTACAAAACATGGAAAATGCTATGCTACCCTGCTGCAGGCCCACGATCACGACCACGCCTCAGCCCTCGGGATAGTTCACGTAGAGGCGGTCTGTCTCCTCGTCGTACTGCCACTCCAGCTGGGTGACGTCGGGATCATCTGCCTCTGGAGTACCTGTACCTGCTGGGAGTTTTCGGAGGAATCCATGAGCCACGGGGACTCAGCAATCTAAGACCTTGGTGCCAGAACTAGTCATGTTATTGGGTAAGGTAGGGATGAAGTGTATCAGGCTGCTGCATCCTATGGTTGAATAAGTGGCTAACTTACGCAAAAGAGAAGTGAAGGTGGTCTACGCTAACGGTCGGAATTACTTGATCAGTAAGTGATCCTGAACACCTACCTACGGCATTCATAACCCCACCGTGTTCCCGATCGAAGAGGGATCTTCGAGCGGACGGTCACGGTTACACACACAGTTGGTAGTTTTATTAGTTTATGTTTAAGTTCTCTAATACCGGATGTTAACAAAATATTCCAAGTTGCCACATAACCGCGGGCACGGCTTTCCGAAAGATTAAACCCTGCAGGGGTGCTCCAACTAGTCCATCACAAACGAACACGGGCCGCAAAGGCATCCTCTATCACGAATCTCGTGATCTCGTCGGATTCCTTAGAGGAAAACCTCAACTCTGGGGGAAACCAAAGCTTCACTGGGATTCTTATATGCAAGCTATACCGCTAAGGTAAGGCAAGACTAGCAGGACCTCCCGACGTGTCGACGACCCTGATAAGAGCCGCGTATCTCAGTCTCAGGACACGCCGGATGAGCGATGGTTACCACGCCAAAACACCGAGTTGCCCCGGGGAGCGTAATAAGCAGCTTTGGTTTGGACCAAAACTCATGAGGAGCACTGGCCCGGATTGTTGATTAAATTCCTCGGGGTAGCTATTCCCTATGCAGTTTATTATTAGGTGATTAGCAAATAGTACCAATGTTGGGTCCTGCCGGACAAGCCTTAACACTACGCGATTTATCGAGGGGGTCCCCATAACAACCCCGAACGTGTTAGGAGCGATCATTATGGAATCAAACACCGGTAACGGGTAACTAAGGCGGCAATAACGGAACAAAGCACCCGGCAAAAGGCTAGGCCTCCCGTCATTTACCAAGTGTATAGGTGCATTAATTAAATAACAGAATTTAATATCATGATATCAAGCTCATGTCATCACATGAGTTTAAAACACCTACAACTAACAATGCTAACATTAGTAGCTGAGCACGCCTACTTAGCCACACAAGTTTGCTAGGAAAGAGTACGGTGTTTGGGCTCATGGAATATTAAGAGGCAATTTAATTTCAGTGGTAGGCAGCGAGCAATATGACATGGAAACGAAACTAACATAACAAGTCTAGAGATGGAATCAAGGTCATATCATCTTGCTTGTGATATCCTGCACGTACTCTCCTGACTCCACGTATTCGTTCTCCAATCCCGGTGCTACCCAACATAAGAATAACAGCCAATGAACAGCAGCACCACAAGATGCAACATACACATGATGCATGAGATGAAAGTTGAGCATGCACTACTATTTCTATCGCTAGCACAAGCAAAATAAACTACATCAAGTTCCTGGACAGAACTTTGCACTAAGCTATTTTGACATGCATGAGAATGAAATGAACAGATGCGGCTCGTGAAAACGGTGCAAAACCATATAAAGAACATTGCAAACGGAGCTACGGATCAACGGGAATCAACGAAACAAGATATGAAGCTCTACGTGAAAGATTCAACACCACACTCCCAATTGGCACAATTCTGGTATTCCCACGTAGCCAAGACATGTAATAACCCAACATGAATGAAATGGAGCAAGGTAGAACACCACAACATCAATTAAGCACATACTTTGAACAAAATGGCAAAACTACATAATCTGCCAGATTCTACATCTTAGCTGTTTGGGAGCAACATGCATCATAGCTACAGGTCTTCAAACATGACAAATAATATATGTGGCCGTTGCCAACCAAGAACACTACAAGCACCAGCAAGAATCACAGCAAAAGGAATTAAACTCTAGAAGATACAAGGCCACAAATTTCCCAAAACCATCAGATCTCAGGGACTTAGTGAAAATTCCTGCACCTGAGTTTCTGTTTCTGTTCTGAAGCTTTTTGACAGCAATCAAAACACAACCTACTGGGCTCCAAATGACTTGAAAATTGACAGGGAGCTTCACAAACATATCAGGTTAAAAATACTAGCACTGAACTAAAGCCAGTTCTAGGCATAGTTTGCACACACACAACACCAAGAGGTAATTGACACCACTATGGTGTAAAGCAAAAACCCCTACTATTAACACACAAAAACCCATGCCCTTGGGCACCACCTATTCCATGGAATCAAAGATCAAACTTTCAACAAAACTGAATATGCAACTCCATAAAACACCCTACTAAGACAACCACTTCCAAGGTAGAGTTCATGTGCACAATGACAAAGTGACATGGGGGTTTGAACCCCATGTTTGTGTCACGCACATCAACAATACCAACACATCTACCAAACTATCCCCACACACAAACACCATGCCCTCTCACATATAGACATGTGAAGGTGCATAGTTTTGCAAAGGTGGGGAAGTTCCACACACACTCACATACTCCACATGATCTTAGCTACCAACTAAAACAAGGTCAACTCCATATTTAAACACACAACCTAGTGCATCAACACATGATAGCACTTACAACAAAGAAGAAGCTACACAAGTTTGCTACTTCACTTGCTAGCTTCACCTAGGATAAACTACTAGGTAGCACCACCATGCACACACCACATGTCAAGCTTCTCCATATGTAAATGGCCTCACACACACATGCAATTCTCACAAGCCACACACTACATCACCTAACATAGAAGTAACAGCAAGAAAATAAAATAGAAACAAGATGCCATGACCACCTATGGGTATAACAGGAACTACAAAGCAAAGATGAATCAATATAGCAGCAAAGAGAAAACAAAACAAAAAGAAAGAAAAAAGGAACTTCCTGGGATTCAATCCCAGTACTCCCTCTGGTAACCCAGAGCACCACTACCACTCCACTGATCACCATGCACTCGACAGAGGAGGGGTACATGGCGAGATAACCTCTCTGCTGCAGGTACTACTTACGAACAGGAAATAAAACCAAAAAAATAGGGGCGGTGCACCACCGGGGACTCGAACCCTGCACCTCTCGATGACCAACAGGAGTCACTACCACTGCGCTACTGCATCGACATCTGATAGAGGAAGGACCTGAAGCGAGAAATATCAAGACCATCGCTGTCTCTGCTCCACAACTGCGCGCCGGCGACACAGAAGACGCCGTGGCGAGCAACTGCTGACGCTGCGCCGCTCGAGGGCGACCTGCCGAAGTGGGACGGCGCTACGAGGGGGAGGAAGAACCCTACTACCACTACCAACTACAAACCGCGCCTGCAGAGAACAGCATGCACACAAGCTGAAGAAGCTACAACTTTGCTCGACGGAACTGCACGGCGACAGGGAGTTCGCCGGTGTCCTGTTGCTGCAGCAGCTACCGGAGGAACCGAAGCAACCCGAGGAGATGGATCCCCTGCTACTATCTACGCACAGCCGCGGGGCTACCTCGTCTACATCGACACGAACGGCGGAAGTCTACTCTGCGTGCGCCAACTAGCAGAGAAACAACTACACGTACAGCCTGCCGGTGCAACTCCGGCAAGCCTCGAGCAAGAGGCTCGGCGCCACTACCGAAGAGGAAATGAGGAGGGGGAGAGGCACGGTCTCGCTCACCTTGCGTCGAGAGGAGAGGCGCCCGACGTGGACGAAGAAGAAGTGCACCTACTGCTGCAGGTAAGAGCCACTGGCCGAGGAAGAAGGTGCTTGACGGGGACGTCGAGGAAGAAGCCCCGGCTCTGGCTCCGAGCGAAAATGGAACCCCTCCTGGGTCCTCTTGCTTGCGCAGCTGCGGGGAGGCGATGAGGTGGCCGCTACGCCGACGACGAGCTCGACCCGGTGCTGGTCATGGCGTTGGGGACGACGAGAGTCTCACTGGCAGCGCTGGAGGGAGAGGACGAGGGAGAGGAGGAACCCTAGAGTGGTGGGGAGGCTGAGGGCTCCTTATAACGTCTCGGGGGGCGAGCTCGAAGCCGCAAGATCGAGGTCACGCTGATCGGGAGGCTGAGGAGCGTTCGTACAGCCGTGACGTCGGGAGGAAGGAGATGATCGCCTCCTGGGCTGCTTGCTGCGCGAAGGGGTATGGGCCTGGGAGGAGTTGCAGCGAGAGAAAGAGAGGAATGGGCCGCCAGGGGGAGAAAGCCCACCTTAGGCGCCACATAAGGCAGAAAAACATCCTAAGCTATTTCCTGCTCTCGGAAAAAAAATAGAGAGAAAAAGAAAATCCCAAGATAACCTACAAGTGCTAAAATAAAATTGGCACTTGCATTGGACATGTAAAATCTAAACCCAATTAATAAAAATAGAAACAAGGGTTTAGGAGCACGTAAATATTTTACAAAACAGAATTTACTTGGTCTGTTTTGTAATTTTATGCCCCTCAAAACATGTTTTAAAAATAGCAAACACAGCTCTCCATACCCCACACATAACCTGTTAAACCATGGGCATTTTTTTAAAAGAGGAAAAAGGAGAAGGGAATATTGACATAGGAGAAATAGAGAGGAGGGGTGGAGATGGTTTGAAACCTAAGACCTTACTATCACATGCACCACTCCACTCAAGCCACACAAGCATGAAATCACAAGACACATGACCACAAGATTAAAAGCACCACATGGAATCATATGACCACATGCACCAACACCTAACACATGAAATGATATGATATGCATGCAAACAAGGGAAGAAATAAAAGGACACATGAAATCATCCAAGCATAGGACACTCTCATATCAATGACAAGGTGGTCCCACATGAAGTAGGTCCAAAAAGGGTAGGTTTTACACTTGGGGCATTACAAACTCTCCCACACTACAAAGAAGATCTCGCCCTCGAGATCTAGGACTGAAAGAAATCGGGAAATTCGGAACGGAGGTGATCCTCGCGTTCCCACGTAGCCTCTTTATCGGAATGGTGTGACCACTGCACTTTGAGAAACTTGACAGACTTGTTACGGGTCTTGGGCTCAGTCACCTCGAGAACCACAACTCGATGCTCACGATAAGAAAGATCAGGCTGAAGGTCGATATCTTGAAGATGCACAGTGCGCTCGGGGTTCTTGAAACACCTCCGGAGCTGAGAAACATGGAACACATCATGGACATTTGCAAAGGTTGACGGAAGCTCGAGCTCGTACGCGAGGTCGCCCCTCTTGCCAACCACTCTGAACGGACCAACGAAACGAGGCGCAAGCTTTCCTTTGATGCCAAAACGCTGCATACCCTTCATAGGCGACACCTTGAGATAGACAAAATCATCAAGCTCATACGACATGTCACGGTGCTTGCTATCGACGGGACTGAGCTGCTCTGAGGTTGTCGCGAATGATCCGACACATCTCCTCAGCTTCTTCTATCATATCATTGCCAAGGATCTGACGCTCGCCTGTCTGGGACCAGTTGAGCGGAGTACGACACTTCCTGCCATAGAGAATTTCAAACGGAGCCTTGCCAGAACTGGCTTGATAACTGTTGTTATACGAGAACTCCGCGAAAGGCAGACAATCTTCCCACTTCATGCCAAAAGAGATAACACAGGCTCTTAGCATGTCCTCAAGAACTTGATTCACCCTCTCCACTTGACCACTAGTCTGAGGATGGAACGCTGTGCTGAAGCGGATCTTCGTGCCCATAGCAGACTGAAAAGAGTCCCAGAACTTGGAAGTGAAGATACTTCCGCGATCTGATGAGATCATCATAGGTACACCATGCAACGAGACAATCCTCGAGGTGTACAACTCTGCCAGGTGAGCTGCTGAAATGGACTCCTTGACTGGAAGGAAATGCGCCACTTTACTCAATTTGTGGATGACGACGAAGATAGCGGCATTGCCCTTCTTGGATTTAGGAAACCCTGTGGCGAAGTCCATCTCAATGTGATCGGGCTTCCACTCGGGAATCGGCAAAGGCTGCAAGAGGCCTGCTGGTCTTTGATGTTCTGCTTTCACCCTTCGACATACATCACACTCATTAACGAATTGTGCAATTTCACGCTTCATACGGGTCCACCAGAAAGTCTGATTCAAGTCGTGGTACATCTTGGAACTTCCAGGATGAATAGAAAGCAGAGAGTTATGAGCTTCTTCCATGATCACCTTTCGGGACGACAAGGCGGTCCTCGAAAACCAAAGTGTCCCTGGCATCCACAGTGAAACACTTATACTTGGGAAGACTCTTTGCTACACCAATCTTGACCTTCTTCACCATAGTATCAAGTAGCTGAGCTGCTCTGACCTGATCTTCCAAGGTAGGAGAGATCTGAAGGTTCGCAAGAAAACCCTAAGGAACCAGGTGAAGATTGAGCTTCCTGAAAGACTCAGAAAGACCCGGCTGGAGAGGTTGCAGAATCAGACTGTTGCAATATGCCTTCCTGCTCAATGCATCTGCCACAACATTTGCCTTGCCTGGCGTGTACTCAACACTCGGATTAAAATCCTGGAGCATTTCCACCCAACATGTTTGCCGAAGATTCAAGTTAGGCTGAGTGAAGGTATACTTGAGGCTCTTGTGATCGGTGAAAACTTCAACCTTACGTTCCAACAAGAGATGTCTCCAAGTCACCAAGGCGTGCACAACAGCTGCTAGCTCGAGATCGTGCACAGGATAGTTCTTCTCCGCAGGCTTCAGCTGCCTGGAGATATAAGCAACCACCTTCCTATCTTGCATCAAGATTGCACCGAAACCCTGGAGAGAAGCATCGCAAAAGACCTGGTACGGCTTGGAATCATCCGGAGGAGCCAATACCGGAGTGGAGGTAAGCTTCTCTTTGAGTGTATCGAAAGCCAGTTGACACTCTGGAGACCAAACATACTTGACACCCTTCTGAAGAAGACTAGAGAGCGGCTTGGCGATTTTGGAGAAGTTCTCAACGAATCTTCTGCAATATCCGGCAAGACCGAGAAAGCTTCGAAGCTGCTTCACATTCTGCGGAGGTTCCCATTCAACAATGACTTGAACCTTGGACGGGTCAACCTTAATGCCCTCGGCAGAGATAATATGCCCAAGATAAACCACTTCTTTCAGCCAGAACTCGCACTTGGAAAACTTGGCATACAGCTTGTATTCTCTCAGTTTATCAAGCACCAATCTGAGATGTTTCTCATGTTCTTCCTCATCCTCAGAAAAGACCAGAATGTCATCGAGATAGAGCAAGACAAACTCATTCTTGAATGGCGAGAAAATATAGTTCATCAATCGGCAAAAAGTCGGAGGAGCATTAGCGAGACCAAAAGACATGACGGTATACTCATACGAGCCAAAACTGGTCCTGAATGTCGTCTTCGGAATGTCTTCCTCGCGAATGCGAATCTGATGATAGCCCATTCTGAGATCAAGCTTGGAGAATACTTTAGCACCTTTCAGCTGCTCGAACAACTCATTTATGTTCGGAAGTGGATATTTGTTCTTGATTGTCTTCTTGTTCAATGGGCGGTAATTGACACACAGTCGGTCCGTACCATCCTTCTTCTTGACAAATAGAACACCACATCCCCACAGAGACGAGCTTGGTCTGATCAAACCCAAACGCTCCTGCTCATCGAGTTGCTTCTTGAGTTCCTTCAACTCTTCTGGACCCAGCTTGTACGGCCGCTTGCACACTGGCTCTGTGCCTGGCTCAAGCTCAATGACGAACTCCACTTCGCGGTGCGGAGGCATGCCTCGCAGCTCTTCGGGAAACACGTCTTCATATTCGCAGACTACTGGAACTTGCTCAATGGGATTGATCTCACCCTTTTCATTCAAGGAGAACAAGCGGATTGTGTCATCGTGCGCCGCGAATATAATCACATCCTCCGAAGAGTGGGTCAGTCTCACTTCTTTAGCTTCACAATCAATTGATGCCTTGTTCATGGCCAACCAGTCCATACCAAGGATCAAATCAATGTCGGACTTGCCCAAAACAATAGGAGATGCCAGAAAAGCATAATTTTCCATTTTGATAGAAACATCCGGAACCCTCATGAACGAACTCATGCGCATGCCCGGAGAAACCACACGAAAGGGACTATCCGAATGAATTGCAGGAATATCATGCTTATCTAGGAAAGGCTTGGAGATGAAGCAATGCGAAGCACCAGAATCAAACAAGACTTTAGCAGGAAAATCATTGACTAAGAGATTACCCATGATCACATACGATGAATTTTCTGCCTCAGCTGCATTCACCATGTTGACTCGAGCTGATCTGGGGTTGAACTTCACAAGAGCGTTGCTAGGAGGTTTGCCTGGAGGAGGAGGCGGCAGACGGAGCTGAGAAGTGCATTTGTTGGCATAGTGACCCTTCTGCCCACATTTGTGACAAGTGACATCTGCTGGCTGCCGGAACTGAATCTGAGGAGGCCCTTGCTTCTGATGCTGATATCTCTGCTGGAAGCCAGGGTTGGGTGGGTGGGAAGAACCACGTCCACCTGAGTGCTTAGGCTGCTGAGAGTGCCGAGGAGGAGGAGGAGAAACCCAAAACCTCTGTTGCTTCTGAACCACCTGAGTCGAGGAAGAGCTGGAATCTCTGAAACGTTTCTTGGAGTTCTCCACCCTGAGCAAGGCTGCCTCTGCTCTGAGAGCTAAGTTATAGAATTTGTCAAACTCCTCAGGATCGTGCAAAGCGAGTGCTAACTGCAAATCCTCCTTCAAGCCACCCCTGAACTGGTATATCTTGCTCTTCTGATCCGGAACATCCTGCAGCGCGTAACGGGCCAGCTCGTGGAACTCAACATTGTACTTGTACACAGAATTGCTGCCCTGCTTCAAGCGCCTGAACTTCTCACGCATCTCCTCAACAAAACTGGAAGGGATGTAGTGGGACCTGAAGTCACGACAAAACTCGTCCCAAGCCATCACCCTGCCACCTCTGGAGTACTTAAGCTGTTGCCACCAAATAGAAGCCTGCCCCTTCAACTGGAATGTTGCAAACTTGATATAGTCCTCTGGACGCACATTGCTACACTCGAAATGCTTGTTCATATCACGGATCCAATCTTCCGCATCAAACGGCTGGTCGCAAGAAGTGAACGTCTTAGGTTGGTTTGACAGGAACTGACTTAGACTGGCGAAGTGATTGCCACCCTGCTGGAAATTGCCCTGCTGATGATTGGCTCTCTCCTGGATCAACTGCAACAGCATCTGAGTGTTTGCATTGGTAGCTGCCATCATCGCCGGCCAGGCCTCTGTAGGAGGAGGCGGCGGCGGCGGAGGAGGAGGAGGTGGAGGCGGCATATCCTCACGCGCTGGGGTCCGACGAGTTGGTGGAGCCATCCTGAAGACGGACAGCATATTAGTCCACAGAATAATTGAAGATATCGCTGAATCAAAAGACAGAATATCTGAATAGAATTTAGCATTGCACTCGAACAACATAGCAAGAGTGCATCCTCAAAGTAACAGACGACAAAATTCCGATAAGGGCCACTGCAAACAAGTGTGAGCTAAACTGCTCGGAACAAACATATGACCGAGATTTCCCCAAACCACAATCAAGCGTCTGTAGGAAGATAGTCCTATAAGATACTACTAGATATCCCACCTATGAATTCCCGAAATAACTGGTCATGCAATCAGGTACACAGATACAAGGAGTATTTCACACAACTCCTAAACTAACCCGTCACCTGTATCACATCCTTCAACACACAACCAACATCTCGGACCTTCGTCTACAACAGATCCTCATGATCACAACGATACAAAGTGTGGTAGTACGCCCGAACAATCTACACCAGTACTTGGGACATCGGGGTTATCTCACCACTACCCGTATTGAAGCAATAACGAACACCCTCCGTTCTTAGATACTCAGAAATCTGAATGATGGCGATGTGCACGATAATCCCTGGAGCTCAACTCCCCTGATACTTAGAGCAGATAGGAGGCACCAGGACATGATTCCGTCACATCGAAATCATATAGATTTCACAAATACCCGCGTGATCCTAAAAAAAAATTTGAGCGAGAAGAAGGAGTAGAGTTAAAGATAACCTAAGACGGAAACCTCACCAGAGCAAAGAAGAGGAGAAAAATGAATCCTACTCTCCGATATAACTACGACTCAAAACATTTTCTAGACTCGACTCGGCCAGATACGATCACACTAAGGCTCCTATGGTCGTAAGGCTCTGATTACCAACTTGTAACGACCAAGATGCGGTCCTTTCCGATCTGGGGGTTGAGGCCCCGAATAGGAAAGAAGCGCATCTAAGCGTTTCGCAAGCAAGTAACATAGCACAAAATAATAATACAAGTAGACAATTCGGGATTCAACTGTCTTCTTATTGATAACTCAGAGTACAACACAGATACAATCAAGGTAGTTCCGCTACGGACTACAAAACATGGAAAATGCTATGCTACCCTGCTGCAGGCCCACGATCACGACCACGCCTCAGCCCTCGGGATAGTTCAAGTAGAGGCGGTCTGTCTCCTCGTTGTACTGCCACTCCAGCTGGGTGATGTCGGGATCATATGCCTCTGGAGTACCTGTACCTGCTGGGAGTTTTCGGAGGAATCCGTGAGCCACCGGGACTCAGCAATCTAAGACCTTGGTGCCAGAACTAGTCATGTTATTGGGTAAGGTAGGGATGAAGTGTATCAGGCTGCTGCATCCTATGGTTGAATAAGTGGCTAACTTACGCAAAAGAGAAGTGAAGGTGGTCTACGCTAACGGTCGGAATTACTTGATCAGTAAGTGATCCTGAACACCTACCTACGGCATTCATAACCCCACCGTGTTCCCGATCGAAGAGGGATCTTCGAGGGGACGGTCACGGTTACGCACACAGTTGGCAGTTTTATTAGTTTATGTTTAAGTTCTCTAATACCGGATGTTAACAAAATATTCCAAGTTGCCACATAACCGCGGGCACGGCTTTTCGAAAGATTAAACCCTGCAGGGGTGCTCCAACTAGTCCATCACAAACGAACACGGGCCGCAAAGGCATCCTCTATCACGAATCTCGTGATCTCGTCGGATTCCTTAGAGGAAAACCTCAACTCTGGGGGAAACCAAAGCTTCACTGGGATTCCTATACGCAAGATATACCGCTAAGGTAAGGCAAGACTAGCAGGACCTCCTGACGTGTCGACGACCCTGATAAGAGTCGCGTATCTCAGTCTCACGACACGCCGGATGAGCGATGGTTACCACGCCAAAACACCGAGTTGCCCCGGGGAGCGTAAGAAGCTGCTTTGGTTTGGACCAACACTCATGAGGAGCATTGGCCCGGATTGTTGATTAAATTCCTCGGGGTAGCTATTCCCTATGCAGTTTATTATTAGGTGATTAGCAAATAGTACCAATGTTGGGTCCTGCCGGACAAGCCTTAACACTACGCGATTTATCGAGGGGGTCCCCATAACAACCCCGAACGTGTTAGGAGCGATCATTATGGAATCAAACAACGGTAACCGGTAACTAAGGCGGCAATAACGGAACAAAGCACCCAACAAAAGGCTAGGCCTCCCGTCATTTACCAAGTATATAGGTGCATTTATTAAATAACAGAATTTAATATCATGATATCAAGCTCATGTCATCACATGAGTTTAAAACACCTGCAACTGACAATGCTAACATTAGTAGCTGAGCACGCCTACTTAGCCACACAAGTTTGCTAGGAAAGAGTACGGTGTTTGGGCTCATGGCATATGAAGAGGCAATTTAATTTCAGTGGTAGGCAGCGAGCAATATGACATGGAAACGAAACTAACATAACAAGTCTAGAGATGGAATCAAGGTCATATCATCTTGCCTGTGATATCCTCAGCTTGGAATGGTTCTGGTTCGTCCTGCACGTACTCTCCTGACTCCACGTATTCGTTCTCCGATCCCGGTGCTACCCAACATAAGAATAACAGCCAATGAACAGCAGCACCACAAGATGCAACATCCACAGGATGCATGAGATGAAAGTTGAGCATGCACTACTATTTCTATCGCTAGCACAAGCAAAATAAACTACAGCAAGTTCCTGGACAGAACTTTGCACTAAGCTATTTTGACATGCATGAGAATGACATGAACAGATGCGGCTCGTGAAAAAGGTGCAAAACCATATAAAGAACATTGCAAACGGAGCTACGGATCAACGGCAATCAACGAAACAAGATATGAAGCTCTACGTGAAAGATTCAACACCACACTCCCAATTGGCACAATTCTGGTATTCCTAGGTAGCCATGACATGTAATAACCCAACATGAATGAAATGGAGCAAGGTAGAACACCAAAACATCAATTAAGCACATACTTTGAACAAAATGGCAAAACTACATAATCTGCCAGATTCTGCATCTTAGCTGTTTGGGAGCAACATGCAACATAGCTACAGGTCTTCAAACATGACAAATAATATATGTGGCTGTTGCCAACCAAGAACACTCCAAGCACCAGCAAGAATCACAGCAAAAGGAATTAAACTCTAGAAGATACAAGGCCACAAACTTTCCCAAAACCATCAGATATCACGGACTTGGTGAAAATTCCTGCACCTGAGTTTCTGTTTCTGTTCTGAAGATTTTTGACAGCAATCAAAACTCAACCTACTGGGCTACAAATGACTTGAAAATTGACAGGGAGCTTCACAAACATATCAGGTTAAAAATACTAGCACTGAACTAAAGCCAGTTCTCAACAGAATTAGCAGCAGATCCTCATCTAGAGGGGAAGAAAATGTTTCCAGAATCCCAGACTAAGTGAAATTTTCAGAGTTCAATAATCTCGAATTTTCCAGCCACATGCCCACTTTGTCTAGGCATAGTTTGCACACACACAACACCAAGAGGTAATTGACACCACTATGGTGTAAAGCAAAAACCCCTACTATTAACACACAAAAACCCATGCCCTTGGGCTCCACCTATTCGATGGAATCAAAGATCAAACTTGCAACAAAACTGAATATGCAACTCCATAAAACACCCTACTAAGACAACCACTTCCAAGGTAGAGTTCATGTGCACAATGACAAAGTGACATGGGGGTTTGAACCCCATGTTTGTGTCATGCACATCAACAATACCAACACATCTACCAAACTATCCCCACACACAAACACCATGCCCTCTCACATATAGACATGTGAAGGTGCATAGTTTTTGCAAAGGTGGGGAAGTTCCACACACACTCACATACTCCACATGATCTTAGCTACCAACTAAAACAAGGTCAACTCCATATTTAAACACACAACCTAGTGCATCAACACATGATAGCACTTACAACAAAGAAGAAGCTACACAAGTTTGCTACTTCACTTGCTAGCTTCACCTAGGATAAACTACTAGGTAGCACCACCATGCACACACCACATGTCAAGCTTCTCCATATGTAAATGGCCTCACACACACATGCAATTCTCACAAGCCACACACTACATCACCTAACATAGAAGTAACAGCAAGAAAATAAAATAGAAACAAGATGCCATGACCACCTATGGGTATAACAGGAACTACAAAGCAAAGATGAATCAATATAGCAGCAAAGAGAAAACAAAACAAAAAGAAAGAAAAAAGGAACTTCCTGGGATTCAATCCCAGTACTCCCTCTGGTAACCCAGAGCACCACTACCACTCCACTGATCACCATGCACTCGACAGAGGAGGGGTACATGGCGAGATAACCTCTCTGCTGCAGGTACTACTTACGAACAGGAAATAAAACCAAAAAAATAGGGGCGGTGCACCACCGGGGACTCGAACCCTGCACCTCTCGATGACCAACAGGAGTCACTACCACTGCGCTACTGCATCGACATCTGATAGAGGAAGGACCTGAAGCGAGAAATATCAAGACCATCGCTGTCTCTGCTCCACAACTGCGGCCGGCGACACAGAAGACGCCGTGGCGAGCAACTGCTGACGCTGCGCCGCTCGAGGGCGACCTGCCGAAGTGGGACGGCGCTACGAGGGGGAGGAAGAACCCTACTACCACTACCAACTACAAACCGCGCCTGCAGAGAACAGCATGCACACAAGCTGAAGAAGCTACAACTTTGCTCGACGGAACTGCACGGCGACAGGGAGTTCGCCGGTGTCCTGTTGCTGCAGCAGCTACCGGAGGAACCGAAGCAACCCGAGCAGATGGATCCCCTGCTACTATCTACGCACAGCCGCGGGGCTACCTCGTCTACATCGACACGAACGGCGGAAGTCTACTCTGCCTGCGCCAACTAGCAGAGAAACAACTACACGTACAGCCTGCCGGTGCAACTCCGGCAAGCCTCGAGCAAGAGGCTCGGCGCCACTACCGAAGAGGAAATGAGGAGGGGGAGAGGCACGGTCTCGCTCACCTTGCGTCGAGAGGAGAGGCGCCCGACGTGGACGAAGAAGAAGTGCGCCTACTGCTGCAGGTAAGAGCCACTGGCCGAGGAAGAAGGTGCTTGACGGGGACGTCGAGGAAGAAGCCCCGGCTCTGGCTCCGAGCGAAAATGGAACCCCTCCTGGGTCCTCTTGCTTGCGCAGCTGCGGGGAGGCGATGAGGTGGCCGCTACGCCGACGACGAGCTCGACCCGGTGCTGGTCATGGCGTTGGGGACGACGAGAGTCTCACTGGCAGCGCTGGAGGGAGAGGACGAGGGAGAGGAGGAACCCTAGAGTGGTGGGGAGGCTGAGGGCTCCTTATAACGTCTCGGGGGGCGAGCTCGGAGCCGCAAGATCGAGGTCACGCTGATCGGGAGGCTGAGGAGCGTTCGTACAGCCGTGACGTCGGGAGGAAGGAGACGATCGGCTCCTGGGCTGCTTGCTGCGCGAAGGGGTATGGGCCTGGGAGGAGTTGCATCGAGAGAAAGAGAGGAATGGGCCGCCAGGGGGAGAAAGCCCACCTTAGGCGCCACATAAGGCAGAAAAACATCCTAAGCTATTTCCTGCTCTCGGAAAAAATAGAGAGAAAAAGAAAAGCCCAAGATAACCTACAAGTGCTAAAATAAAATTGGGACTTGCATTGGACATGTAAAATCTAAACCCAATTAATAAAAATAGAAACAAGGGTTTAGGAGCACGTAAATATTTTACAAAACAGAATTTACTTGGTCTGTTTTGTAATTTTATGCCCCTCAAAACATGTTTTAAAAATAGCAAACACAGCTCTCCATACCCCACACATAACCTGTTAAACCATGGGCATTTTTTTAAAAGAGGAAAAAGGAGAAGGGAATATTGACATAGGAGAAATAGAGAGGAGGGGTGGAGATGGTTTGAAACCTAAGACCTTACTATCACATGCACCACTCCACTCAAGCCACACAAGCATGAAATCACAAGACACATGACCACAAGATTAAAAGCACCACATGGAATCATATGACCACATGCACCAACACCTAACACATGAAATGATATGATATGCATGCAAACAAGGGAAGAAATAAAAGGACACATGAAATCATCCAAGCATAGGACACTCTCATATCAATGATAAGGTGGTCCCACATGAAGTAGGTACAAAAAGGGTAGGTTTTACACTTGGGGCATTACAAAGGTAGTGTATGAACCATTAATGTTTTCTAGAGCAGCAAAACGATCATAAAATGAATTAGCTAGTTCATAAAAATCATCCCTGATAATGTGCTAACACTTCTTAAAGAAAAGTCCATTAAAACCATAAGGACCAGGTGCCTTGTCAATGGGCATATGCTTGACAATGGCATCCATTTCCCCCTTTTGAAAGGGTTTAGTTAACTCATCAAGACCTTCAACGGGCAATAGAAAATATGCCAGATCAAACCCCATTATTTTGCCCCTGGACACTCCCATTATGTTTTTAAACAACTCCATATAACCCCATCCATTTGGGAGTGCTCAGTGATGATAGACATATGAAATTTTTAGACTAGCTATGGAATTTCTTCTATGTATTTCAGTGGCCATTGCATGAAAAAACTTGGTATTCTCAGCCCCATCTTAATATATCTAATGGTACATCTCTTCTTCCAGTATAAGAATTTTAGATGTAGCAATTTTTCCACATTAAGCTTGACATTTTTTCTAAAATTCAACTCAGGCCTAAACAAAGGGCTAAGCTCCTCCAAATTATCCAACAGAAGGATAACCTGGTTGTATTTGGAAATCAAATCTTTAAGCTTGGAGACACCAATCTCCCACCTTTTAAGGTCCATTCTCAACCTCTTGAGCTTGTCATCAATTCTTGCAGTGATATGCACTTTTGTTAAGATCCTCCTCCATGATTGTTCCACACACTGCATGAAACCATCTAACTCCAGCCAATAGTTCTCAAATCTAAAAACATTTGACTTAGGAATGGTAGTTTTAATTTTAATCATGCAGGGCACATGATGTGAAGCAGTCTTAGCTAAAGGCAGATCTTCAGTCATAGGGTATGCAGATATCCACTCAAAGGAAGTGAAGAACCAATCTAGGTGCTCTAGGAGTGGGTTGTCTTGCATATTAGACCAAGTATATGATCTTCCCTTCAGAGACAGTTCCAAGAGTCCTAGATGACCAACTATTTCATTGAAGATGAACATATCATTTATATTACCTCCTGGCAAATTCCTATTATCAATGGACTTGAAAACATTGAAATCACCAACCAAAAGCCAATGCTCTCCTAGGGGTATCTGCAGGCCATAAAGCCAACTCAAAAACTGGTCTCTAGCTTCACCTTGACAAGGTCCATAAACAGACACAAGAGTCCACTGTTCATTATTTTGTCTAGAAGTGAATTGTACCACCACAGCAAACTGGTTAACCTCCAGTAAGGATCCAACAAAAACTGAGGAATTCCAGACCACAACAATCCCCCCTGACGCTCCCACACAGGGAGAGAAAGCAAAACAATCAAACTTCCTTGGGAAGAAATTTCTGATTTGCCTACTGTCAAAATTAGATCATTTAGTTTCCTACAAGCATGCAACAACACATTGGCTCTCTTCCATTTTCTGCTTCACTGCCCTTTTCCTGGGACCAGAGTTGAGACCCCTAACATTCCAACATAGGATATTCTAATTTCTAGATGAACTATTTATTGAAACTAGACATGAAAAGAACATAAACCCTGGTGACATCCAATGTCATAGGCACACTCATAAGTAGCATAAGTTTAAACGATTTTACATGGGACTAGAACCCCATGCAAAAAACTACATCTATTACATAAAGGGGCCAACCTAGGGGCTTGCCAAACCAGAAAAAGATGAAGGTGACTAATCATCGGCACGGCTGCTGGCCTAAACTAGTGGCTCCACAGTAAGCGCCTCCACATTGAGCAACTATTGATCAATTCCTAGTTCTGCACCTATGTAACACCCAAGATGCGATCCTATCCTTATTTTGGCGTGACGGCCTTGACAGGGATAGAAATGCATCTCGTCGTTTCGCAAGAATGGGTATCGTTACAAGTACATGTATTGAAAAGATGAGTATAAGGAGTTGTCTTACACTCGCCACAAGCTACATCAGAGTCACATCAGTACAATAAATACAATCATCATGAAGAAGATCAGGGTGCGACTACGAATGAAAAGAAACGATAAAATAACGACGTCCATCCTTGCCATCCTAGGCTGCCGGCCTGGAACCCATCCTATATCGATGAAGAGGAAGAAGAAGAAACTCCAAATAGCACAATCATCGCGCTCACGTCTTACTATCCTTTACCTGTACCTGCAACTGGTGTTGTAGTAATCTGTGAGCCATAGGGGACTCAGCAATCTCATTTCCAAAGGTATCAAGACTAGCAAAGCTTATTAGGTGAGGCATGGTTAAGTGGTGAGGCTATAACAAACGACTAAGCATATATTTGAGGTGGCTAACTTACGAGTACAAGAATAAAAGAGGAGGAGGATCCACGCATAGCGGACGCGGACTGCTGATGATCAAATGAATGATCCTGAACATCTGCCTACGCCAGACTGTTGGGGAACGTCGCATGGGAAACAAAAAATTTCCTACGCGCATGAAGACCTATCATGGTGATGTCCATCTACGAGAGGGGATTTCCGATCTACGTACCCTTGTAGATCGCACAGCAGAAGCGTTAGTGAACGCGGTTGATGTAGTGGAACGTCCTCACGTCCCTCGATCCGCCCCACGAACCGCCCCACGAACCGTCCCGCGATCCGTCCCACGATCTAGTGTCGAACGGACGGCACCTCCGCGTTCAGCACACGTACAGCTCGACGATGATCTCGGCCTTCTTGATCCAGCAAGAGAGACGGAGATGTAGATGAGTTCTCCGGAAGCGTGACGGTGCTCCGGAGGTTGGTGGTGATCTAATCTCGGCAGGGCTCCGCCCGAGCTCCGCAAAAACGCGATCTAGAGGTAAAACCGTGGAGGTATGTGGTCGGGCTGCCCTTGAAAAAGTTGTTTAAAATCAGCCCTAATTGCTCCATATATATAGGAGGAGGGAGGGGAGGCTTAACTTGAGACTCAAGGAGCCCCAAGGGCTGCGCCACCAAGGGAGGAGGAGTCCTCCTCCAATCCTAGTCCAACTAGGATTGGTAAGTGGAGTCCTTCTCTCCTTTCCCACCTCCTTTTTTTTTCTTTCTCTTTGATTTTCTATCCTTGGCGCATAGGACCTTCTTGGGCTGTCCCACCATCCCACCAAGGGCTGGTGCGCCACCCCCAAGGCCTATGGGCTTCCCCGGGGTGGGTTGCCCCCCCGGTGAACACCCGGAACCCATTCGTCATTCCCGGTACATTCCCGGTAACTCCGAAAACCTTCTGGTAATCAAATGAGGTCATCCTATATATCAATCTTCGTTTCGGGACCATTCTGGAAACCCTTGTGATGTCCGTGATCTCATCCGAGACTCCGAACAACATTCGGTAACCAACCATATAACTCAAATACGCATAAAACAACGTCGAACCTTAAGTGTGCAGACCCTGCGGGTTCGAGAACTAAGTAGACATGACCCGAGAGACTCCTCGGTCAATATCCAATAGCGGGACCTGGATGCCCATATTGGATCCTACATATTCTACGAAGATCTTATCGTTTGAACCTCAGTGCCAAGGATTCATATAATCCCGTATGTCATTCCCTTTGTCCTTCGGTATGTTACTTGCCTGAGATTCGATCGTCAGTATCCGCATACCTATTTCAATCTCGTTTACAGGAAAGTCTCTTTACTCGTTCCGTAATACAAGATCCCGCAACTTACACTAAGTCACATTGCTTGCAAGGCTTGTATGTGATGTTGTATTACTGAGTGGGCCCCGAGATACCTCTCCGTCACACGGAGTGACAAATCCCAGTCTCGATCCATACTAACTCAACGAACACCTTCGGAGATACCTGTAGAGCATATTTATAGTCACCTAGTTACATTGCGACGTTTGATACACACAAAGCATTCCTCAGGTGTCAGTGAGTTATATGATCTCATGGTCATAGGAACAAATACTTGACATGCAGAAAACAGCAGCAACAAAATGACACGATCAACATGCTACGTCTATTAGTTTGGGTCTAGTCCATCACATGATTCTCCTAATGATGTGATCCCGTTATCAAGTGACAACAATTGCCTATGGTCAGGAAACCTTGACCATATTTGATCAACGAGATAGTTAACTAGAGGCTTACTAGGGACAGTGTTTTGTCTATGTATCCACACATGCACTGTGTTTCCAATCAATACAATTATAGCATGTATAATAAACGATTATCATGAACAAAGAAATATAATAATAACTAATTTATTATTGCCTCTAGGGCATATTTCCAACAGTCTCGCACTTGCACTAGAGTCAATAATCTAGTTCACATCACCATGTGATTCCAACGAATCCAACATCCATATAGTTATGGGGTCTGATCACGTCTTGCTCGTGAGAGAGGTTTTAGTCAACGGTTCTGAAAACTTTCAGATCCGTGTGTTCTTTACAAATCTTTATGTCATCTTATAGATGCTGCTACTATGTGCTATTCGGAAATGCTCCAAATATCTACTCTACTTATACGAATCCGTTTCACTACTCATAGTTATTCGGATTAGTGTCAAACCTTGCATCGACGTAACCATTTACGACGAACTCTTTAACCACCTCCATAATCGAGAAAAATTCCTTAGTCCATCAGTTACTAAGGATAAATTTTGACCGCTGCTTGTGATTCAATTATGGATCACTCTCTGTACCTCTCAACAGACTTTGAGTCAAGGCACACATCAGGTGCGGTACCCAGCATGGCATACTTCAGATTCTACGGCCAAGGCATAGAAGACGACCTTCGTCTATTCTCTTTATTCTGCCGGGGTTGGGTTTTGAGTCTTACTCAAATTCACACCTCACAACGCAACCAAGAACTCCTTCTTTGCTGATCCATTTTGAACTTCTTCAAAAACTTGTCAAGGCATGCATCTTGTTGAAACTTCTATTAAGCGCTTTCGATGTATCTCCATAGATCTTTGATGCTCAACGTTCAAGTAGCGCAATCCAGGTATTCCTTTGAAAAACTCCTTTCAAACAACCTTGTATGCTTTACCGAAATTCTACATTACTTCTGATCCACAATATGTCAACCACATATACTTATCAGAAATTCTATAGTGCTCCCACTCACTTCTTTGGAAATACAAGTTTCTCATAAACCTTGTACAAAACCCAAAAATCTTTGATCATCTCATCAAAGTGTATATTCCAACTCCGAGATGCTTGCACCAGTCCATTGAAGGATCGCTGGAGCTTGCATACTTGCTAGTATCTTTAGGATCGACAAAACCTCCTGGTTGTATCACATACAATGTTTGCTCAAGGAAATCGTCGAGGAAACAACGTTTTGACATCCTATGTGCAATATTTCATAAATAATGCAGCAACTACTAACATAATTCTAACAGACTTTCAGCATCGCTACGAGTGAGAAAGTCTCATCATAGTCAACTGTTTGATCTTGTCGGAAACATCTTTGCGACAAGTCGAGCTTTTCTTAATAGTGACTTATCACCATCATCGTCTGTCTTCCTTTTAAAGATCCATATTTACTCAATAGTCCTATGACCATCAAGTAGTTCTTCCAAAGTCTACACTTTGTTTTCATACATGGATCCTCTCTCGGATTTCATGGCTTCCAGCCATTTGTCGGAATCCGGGCCCACCATTGCTTTCTCCATAACTCGTAGGTTCACTGTTGCTGAACAACATGACCTTCGAGACAGGGTTACCGTACCACTCTGCAGTAGTACGCGACCTTTTCAACCTATGAAGTTTGTAGTAACTTGATCTGATGCTCGATGATCACCATCATCAGCTTTCACTTCAATTGGTGTAGGCGCCACAGGAACAACTTCCTGCGCCGTGCTACACACTGGTTGAAGTGATGGTTCAATAACCTCATTAAGTTCTACCACCCTCCCACTCAAATCTTTCGAGAGAAACCTTTCCTCGAGAAAGGATCCGTTTCTAGAAACAAACACTTTGCTTTCGGATCTGAGATAGGAGATGTACCCAACTGTTTTGGATATCCTATGAAGATGCATTTATCCGTTTTGGGTTCGAGCTTATCAGACTGAAACTTTTTCACATAAGTGTCGAAGCCCCAAACTTTCAAGAAATGACAGTTTAGATTTCTCTAAACCTCAGTCTACACCGTGTCATCTCAACGGAAATACGCGTTGCCCTATTTAAAGTGAATGCGGTTGTCTCTAATGCATAACCCATAAACGATAGTGGTAATTCGATAAGAGACATCATAGCATGCACCATACCAAATAGTGTGTGGCTATGACGTTCAGACACATCATCACACTATGATGTTCCAGGTGGCATGAACTACAAAACAATTTCCACATTGTCTTAACTGCGTACCAAAACTTGTAACTCAGATATTCATTTCTATGATCATATCATAGACAGTTTATCCTCTTGTTACGACAAACTTCACTCTGAAACAGAATTGAACTTTTCAATATTTCATACTTTTGATTCATTACGTAAATACTCTTGTATCTACTCAAATCGTCATTGAATTAAGAACATAATGATATCCACTGCGTGCCTCAGCACCCGTTGGACTGCATACATAAAAAATGTATCACTTCCAACAAGTTACTATCTTGTTTCATATCAATGAAAACAAGGCCTTGCTCATGTGGTATGATTTGCATGTCACTAGTGATTCAAAATCAAGTGAGTATAAAGATCCATCAGCATGGAGCCTCTTCATGCAATTTATACCAACATGACTCAAGCGGCAGTGCCACAAGTAAGTGGTACTATCATCATTACCTCATATCTTTTGGTACCAATATCATGAACATGTGTAACACTATGATCGAGATTCAATAAACCATTGAAGGTGATTATTCAAGCAAAATAGAGTAACCATTATTCTCTTTAAATGAATAATCGTATTGCAATAAACACGATCCAATCATGTTCATGCTTAACGCAAGCACCAAATAACAATTATTTAGATTTAACACCAATCCCGAGGGTAGATGGAGTGTGCGACGTTTGATCATATCAACCTTGGAAACACTTCCAACACGTATCGTCACCTCGCCTTTAGCTAGTCTCCGTTTATGCCGTAGCTTTCATTTCGTGTTACTAATCACTTAGCAACCGAACCGGTATCCAATACCCTCGTGCTACTAGGAGTACTAGTAAAGTACACATCAACATCATGTATATCAAATATACTTCTTTCGACTTTTGCCAACCTTCTTATCTACCAAGTATCTAGAGTTGCTCCGCCTCAGTGACTGTTCCCCTCATTACAGAAGCACTTAGTCTCGGGTTTGGGCTTAATCTTGGGTCTCTTCATTAGTGCAGCAACTGTTTTGCCATTTCACGAAGTATCCCTTCTAGCCCTTGCCTTTCTTGAAACTTAGTGGTTTTACTAACCATCAACTATTGATGCTCCTTCTTGATTTCTACTTTCGCAGTGTCAAACATCGCGAATCGCTCAAGGATCATTGTATCTATCCTTGATATGTTATAGTTAATCACGAAGCTCTCACAGCTTGATGGCAGTGACTTTGGAGAACCATCACTATCTCATCTGGAAGATTAATTCCCACTTGATTCAAGCGATTGTCGTACTCAGACAATCTGAGCACACGCTCAACGATTGAGCTTTTCTCCTTTACTTTGTGGACAAAGAATCTTGTCGGAGGTATCGTACCTCTTAACAAGGGCACAAGCATGAAATCACAATTTCATCTCTTTAGAACATCACTTATGTTCCATGACGTTTCAAAACGTCTTCGGCGCCTTGCTTCTAAGCCATTAAGTATTTTGCACTGAACTATCGTTTAGTCATCAGAAACGTGTATGTCGGATGTTCACAACATCCACAGACGATGCTCGAGGTGCAGCACACCGAGTGGTGCATTAAGGACATAAGTCTTCTGCGCAGCAACGAGGACAATCCTCTGCAAAGTTTGCTACTATCAACTTTCAACTAAATTTTCTCTAGGAACATATAAAAACATTAGAGCTATAGTGCAAGCTACATCGTAATTCGCAAAGACCATTAGACTATGTTCATGACAATTAGTTCAATTAATCATATTACTTAAGAACTCCCACTCAAAAAGTACATCTCTCTAGTCATTTGAGTGGTACATGATCCAAATCCACTATCTCAAGTCCGATCATCACGTGAGTCGAGAATAGTTTTAGTGGTAAGCATCTCTATGCTAATCATATCAACTATACAATTCATGCTCGACCTTTCGGTCTCATGTGTTCCGAGGCAATGTCTGCACATGCTAGGCTCGTCAAGCTTAACCCGAGTTTTCCGCGTGTGCAACTGTTTTGCACCCGTTGTATGTGAACGTTGAGTCTATCACACCCGATCATCACGTGGTGTCTCGAAACGAAGAACTGTCGCAACGGTGCACAGTCGGGGAGAACACAATTTCGTCTTGAAATTTTAGTGAGAGATCACCTCATAATGCTACCGTCGTTGTAAGCAAGATAAGGTGCATAACGGATTAACATCACATGCAATTCATAAGTGACATGATATGGCCATCATCATGTGCTTCTTGATCTCCATCACCAAAGCACCGGCATGATCTTCTTGTCACCGGCGTCACACCATGATCTCCATCATCATGATCTCCATCAACGTGTCGCCATCGGGGTTGTCGTGCTACTCATGCTATTACTACTAAAGCTACGTCCTAGCAATATAGTAAACGCATCTGCAAGCACAAACGTTAGTTTAAAGACAACCCTATGGCTCCTGCCGGTTGCCGTACCATCGACGTGCAAGTCGATATTAACTATTACAACATGATCATCTCATACATCCAATATATCACATCACATCGTTGGCCATATCACATCACAAGCATACCCTGCAAAAACAAGTTAGACATCCTCTAATTGTTGTTGCATGTTTTACGTGGTGACCAAGGGTATCTAGTAGGATCGCATCTTACTTACGCAAACACCACAACGGAGATGTATGAATTGCTATTTAACCTCATCCAAGGACCTCCTCGGTCAAATCCGATTCAACTAAAGTTGGAGAAACCGACACTTGCCAGTCATCTTTGAGCAACGGAGTTACTCGTAGCGATGAAACCAGTCTCTCGTAAGCGTACGAGTAATGTCGGTCCAAGCCGCTTCAATCCAACAATACCGCGGAATCAAGAAAAGACTAAGGAGGGCAGCAAGACGCACATCACCGCCCACAAAATTTTTTGTGTTCTACTCGAGAAGACATCTACGCATGAACCTAGCTCATGATGCCACTGTTGGGGAACGTCGCATGGGAAACAAAAATTTTCCTACGCGCACGAAGACCTATCATGGTGATGTCCAGCTATGAGAGGGGATTTCCGATCTACGTACCCTTGTAGATCGCACAGCAGAAGCGTTAGTGAACGCGGTTGATGTAGTGGAACGTCCTCACGTCCCTCGATCCGCCCCGCGAACCGTCCCACGAACCGTCCCGCGATCCGTCCCATGATCTAGTGTCGAACAGACGGCACCTCCGCGTTCAGCACACGTACAGCTCGACGATGATCTCGGCCTTCTTGATCCAGCAAGAGAGACAGAGAGGTAGATGAGTTCTCCGGCAGCGTGACGGCGCTCCGGAGGTTGGTGGTGATCTAATCTCGGCAGGGCTCCGCCCGAGCTCCGCAGAAACGCGATCTAGAGGTAAAACCGTGGAGGTATGTGGTCGGGCTGCCCTTGAAAAAGTTGTTTCAAATCAGCCCTAATTGCTCCATATATATAGGAGGAGGGAGGGGAGGCTTGCCTTGAGGCTCAAGGAGCCCCAAGGGTTGCGCCACCAAGGGAGGAGGAGTCCTCCTCCAATCCTAGTCCAACTAGGATTGGTAAGTGGAGTCCTTCTCTCCTTTCCCACCTCCTTTTTTTTCTCTTTGATTTTATATCCTTGGCGCCTAGGACCTTCTTGGGCTGTCCCACCAGCCCACCAAGGGCTGGTGCGCCACCCCCAAGGCCTATGGGCTTCCCCGGGGTGGGTTGCCCCCCCCGGTGAACACCCGGAACCCATTCGTCATTCCCGGTAACTTCGAAAACCTTCCGGTAATCAAATAAGGTCATCCTATATATCAATCTTCGTTTCCGGACCATTCCGGAAACCCTCGTGACGTCCGTGATCTCATCCGGAACTCCGAACAACATTCGGTAACCAACCATATAACTCAAATACGCATAAAACAACGTCGAACCTTAAGTGTGCAGACCCTGTGGGTACGAGAACTTTGTAGACATGACCCGAGAGACTCCTCGGTCAATATCCAATAGCGGGACCTGGATGCCCATATTGGATCCTACATATTCTACGAAGATCTTATCGTTTGAACCTCAGTGCCAAGGATTCATATAATCCCGTATGTTATTCCCTTTGTCCTTCGGTATGTTACTTGCCTGAGATTCGATTGTCAGTATCCGCATACCTATTTCAATCTCGTTTACCGGAAAGTATCTTTACTCGTTCCGTAATACAAGATCCCGCAACTTACACTAAGTCACATTGCTTGCAAGGCTTGTCTGTGATGTTGTATTACCGAGTGGGCCCCGAGATACCTCTCCGTCACACGGAGTGACAAATGCCAGTCTCGATCCATACTAACTCAACGAACACCTTCGGTGATACCTGTAGAGCATCTTTATAGTCACCCAGTTACGTTGCGACGTTTGATACACACAAAGCATTCCTCCGGTGTCAGTGAGTTATATGATCTCATGGTCATAGGAACAAATACTTGACACGCAGAAAACAGTAGCAACAAAATGACACGATCAACATGCTACGTCTATTAGTTTGGGTCTAGTCCATCACATGATTCTCCTAATGATGTGATCCCGTTATCAAGTGACAACAATTGCCTATGGTCAGGAAACCTTGACCATCTTTGATCAACGAGCTAGTCAACTAGAGGCTTACTAGGGACAGTGTTTTGTCTATGTATCCACACATGCACTGTGTTTCCAATCAATACAATTATAGCATGGATAATAAACGATTATCATGAACAAAGAAATATAATAATAACTAATTTATTATTGCCTCTAGGGCATATTTCCAACACGGACTTAACCCCAGCGTGTCCTCGACCGGAGAAGGAGCTCACGAACGAGACATTCACGGTTATGCACTTAGTTGGCATATTTTAATTAAGTTAACTTCAAGTTATCTAGAACCAGATGTTAAACAAAGTTTCCATGTTGCCACATAACCGCGGGCACGGCTTTCCGAAAGATTTAACCCCGCAGGGGTGCTCCAACTTGTCCATCATAAAGTACCACAAGCCGCATAGAAAGCCTCGATCACGAAACTCGTGACTTCGTCGGATTCCTTAGTGGAAAATCTCAACTGTGAGATAACCCAAAGCATCATCGGAATCCCGATGCACAAGACATTCGTCAAAGGTAAAACTAATCCAGCAAGGCCGCCCGACGTGTCGATGATCCCGATAGGAGTCGCGTATCTCCTTCTCAGGACACGACGGATGGGCAAGACGTCGGGCTGGCTAAACCCTGGGTGACCAGGGGGGGGGCGGACATCGCCCGGTTTGGACCAACACTCATGCGAAGCACTTGCCCGGGGGGGGGGGGTTGATTAGTTATCCATGGGGTCCGGAAAGTCCCTATGCAATTTTATTAGGTTATTAGTCAAATTTAGTACCAAATTTGGGCCTTGCCAGACCAGCATTAATCTAAGACGAATTATCAAGGGGGTCCCCATAACAACCCCGATCGTGTTAGGAGCGCTCAGTTATGGAATATAACATCGGTAGCCGAAACTAAGGGGCCAAAGGTGGAACAAAACACCATGGTAGAAAGGCCGAGCCTTCCACCTTCTACCAAGTATATAGGTGCATTAAATTAAATAGAATTAATAGGGTGATATAACAAGGAACCCATGTTATCACATGGAAGCAATTGCACCTGCAACTAGCAACACTAATACATGGTTAAGCAAGCGGTAACATAGCCAATCGGTGGTTTGCTAGGTTGTAGAAAGGTTGAAGGTTTCATGACAATGTTGAGAGGCTGACATTTAAGTGGTAGGCAGCGAGACATATCGAAAGAAACGAGACAACTAGCATGCAATGATAGTAAAGGTATATAGGGAAATGGTCATCTTGCATGAGATCCCGTTTGAAGGAAGAATGACTCCGTGAAGCAGACGAACCGATGTAGTCGAACGGGTCCTCACATTCCCACGCGCTTGCGGAACTCTATCGAGACGAAGCAAGCCGGAAACAAGAATCAACACACGATAATCACCACACGATGCACAACACATATGATGCATTAACGGTATCAAATATGCCCGATATGACTTGGCAATTCACACAATCAAACACTACACATTAGGTGAAGTTCAATATGCAACGAGTTGAATATTGAGGAAACTCCACACATGAATTATTTAGTTCACGCCCGTTTAGGTACATGCCATATTAAATGTGGTTAAACATGGCAAGGGGTGAAGCACAAATTAGTCTACCTATCTAGGAATTTTAAATGAGGCCGGAAATGACATATAGCGTCTTCGAACTGACCCCACTCGTTAAATTTTAATCTATCCAGATTCGTCCTAATCACATATTATGTTTGTTAAACGGCAAAACAAACTAGTTCACACGAAACTACACGTCGTTGTGGTCGATTTACATATATGGCTCATCTCCAACGGAGCTACGTTTAAATAACTACGGGCTAAACCGCTTCTAACATATCGACACGCAAACCGATACAAACAACACATTTAAGTAATTTTATCATGCATGAAAGTTGGAAATTATGCTACGCAAAATTCTAGCCAAGTTACATATCTAACTCGTCAAAATCCGACGCACGGAATAGAATCTACGGGCGTTTGAAAATATACCTATATCCTCAAATAGCAAAATTCCTACCGTAGATAAAAAAAACTGGGCCGAATCTGAATACACAATGCAACAGGTCAGGCCCAAGCGTGACAGCATTTAAAATAAAATAAATACAAAGAAAAACAACAATATGGAGTAGCTGGGATTTGAACCCAGAGCTGTTGCGCTAGCCAACTCTGCTAGCACTCTGTTTTGATATAGTACATGATTCTTCCCAAATGAAGTAGTATCACCATGGCACATGCACATCAACAAAAAAACATGGCAAACATATATTGCCATGTGTGGGATTCGAACCTCAGACCTGAGCGTGCTGGTTCACTCGGTTTCCAGCTGGGCTAGGTGGTGCACTTGTCATGAAACTGGGTTCCTTCCTAAATAAGCATACCACATTCTGAACCAGATTCTAAACGAACTGAAACTGAAACGGAGCTATGTCTGAATCTGTCTGAAACTGGTTCGGCCATGGTTGGGGACGAAGCTTGCTGCGGCAACAACTCGGGATGCGGTCCGGCGACGTAGGAACGACAGGGTTCAACTTATCTAGGATCGGGGGTTTCATTCCCGGCGATGAGGTGGCTTGGGGTGGCACGAATGCGGAGATCGGGCGACGGGCTGCAGCTCCTCTCCATGTATGTCTGCGAGAGAACAAAGGAGCCAGAGCTTGATGAGAGGGAGGGAGAGCAGAAGAGGAAGGAGAGGGTGCGAGGGGTCTGGCCTAGGACGCGGCGAGGAGTTCCTGTTGGAGGTGGTCGCCTGCGTCGAGTGCTCAGGCGAGGGGCGTCCACCTCCGGGCACGAGGAGCGGGAGCTGCCTCAGGCGGTTGGCTGCGGGGCGATGGGCAACTGGTCGCCTGGTGGAGCGGGGCTCCCGAGGGAGAAGCCGAGGCTTCTGCACGTGGGAACGACGGCGCGTCCGACGGGCACTGGGCGCGGCGTAGCAGGAGATTGGCAGGCTCGCGGGGCCAGCTCACGTGGATCGGGGCTACTGGCGGCGCTGGATGGATCGGGCGATGGGATCAAGGCCTTCCCTCGATCTGGCTGCTGCGGGCGCTGGGGGTCTGGGACCGAGGAGGGTAACAAGGGATAAAATCACGGTTCTGAACTTATAACGAAACATGAGCACAAAATAAACTCGGTTTGAAAGTATTTCACGATCTGATCCTTTTTAAGAGCGCTAGAGCCCGTGGCATTGTTGCTGCACTTAGAAATGCTTGTCTAACGTGACGTTTCAGCTCTACATTCACACGCCATACTAGCTCACGTTGTAGCCCATGCCAAAACGCCATGCTGTCTAGGGTTGCTGTGCAGGCTGCAAACGCCATTAAGCTTGGCGTTGCTACCTGCCGAGCTCGCTCAAATAGTTGCCTCGTCCCATCACGTCAAAAAGGCCGCACTGGAAGAGCCTGAGAAGCCAGCAGAGGTTCAGCCAGATGCTCGTCCTGCAAATTCATGTGTTTGTGATGATGACAAAGATGGAAAGAAGTTTGATGGGGGAACGGCTGCTGTGAGTAATACTTGAACAAACGCATTAAGCATTAAACCACCTAATGTTCTCCACTCAAATCTTTCCATCTGCAAAATACTGATGGAGATCAGGACCCTGATTTGCACAGGAGCTGCGACCAGCACAAAAGTTCTGGGATCGAATCTACACCCGCTGAAGCTGAAGCTTTGTCTAAAGAATTACAGGTCACTTGCTGATCTCTTGATGTGTGGTCCTATTTATTTTTAGCTTATGTCCTATTTATATTTTTGCGTTCATGTAGACTATAAAAAATGATGATCTGGGGGAAATCAAAGAGCTTGGTTCGGGTACTTATGGGTCAGTCTTTCATGGTAAATGGAGGGGATGTGATGTGATGGGACTCTCATAGTCATTGATGCATCACACGAGATGCTGAGAGCGGTCAAACTCGCTGCATCATACGAGGTAAACCAGCACAGTGCTCTTCTCTGACACACGCACACACCACAGTGAGGCAGAAAAACAACGCTCCTGCATCAGACCCCATGCATGTTTGCGTTGGAGTAAGAAGCGGAAACGCCATCACTCGTGGCGTTTCTTGCTCTGCCAGAGACGCCAGCTAGTCATGCATTTGAGTGTGGAGCAAAAACGCGAGGCTAGACTAACGTTTTTACATGCAACAGCAATGCCATAGAGTGTGGCGTTTTTAAAAGGGTCAGATCGTGAAATACTTTCAGACAGAGTTTATTTTGTGTTATAGTTTACCGAAAAGGTCAGAACAGTGATTTTATCTAGAAACGAGGAGGGGATCGAGTGTAGGTTGGCTGCGGTTGGCCCAATGGGGAAATCTAGGTCGGGTAGCGGCGCACGGTGGGTCTGATTGGACTAGGGTTAGGGTAGGAGGGTTAGGGTAGGCCGACATTCGCATATAAATAACTGGTTCGATTAGGTCTAGACCCTCCGTTCTAAATCAGTCGGTCGTGGTTAACTTGGTTAGGGTCCAATGGACAAACCGATGACTATTTGCGGTAAAACAGGGTTGATCCGGACCCAACGGTCACAACCGTATGATTCAGGTTCCGGGAGGTTTTCGAACTAGGCTGCGCGTAGGGTCGGTGCACTGTGCAGAGGGGCTAGGCGGAGATGAGAGGGAAACATGCAACTCCGCGACAAAGTTTAACGATGTCGCGGATGCGTGCGTGTCTGGTTGGTCTCAAACGGTCAACGACAAAACAGAGAGAACCAACAACTAATAACGGATGCAGTTTTGAAAACTGGCAATAACGGAGTACCGATCAATACAGATGATGCGAATGATGCGATAATGAGTGCAACTACCAAATAAATCGGACGACGACAACGACACAAAAGGGGAATCTTCTGGAGCGTTGGTCTCTGGCTGTCAAAATCAACCTCGATCCTCCCCATTGGAGTTGCTAGTGGAGCTGTGTCAGTTTCAGCAGAATGCCCCATTCCTTCCTGGGCAACAAAAGGTTTAGACTTGGTCTTCTTCTTGGGCTCAATTACCAACTCATGGAAGATGGGCTTGAAAGCAGCTCTTGGCGACTACGAACGAAAACAAACGATAAAATAACAGCGTCCATCCTTGCTATCCCAGGCTGCCGGCCTGGAAACCATCCTAGATCGATGAAGAGGAAGAAGAAGAAACTTCAAATGAACAATCAACGCGCTCGCGTCAAGTAACCCTTTACCTGTACTACAACTGGTGGTGTAGTAATCTGTGAGCCACAGGGGACTCAGGAATCACATTTCCGAAGGTACCAAGACTAGAAAAGCTTAATGGGTGAGGTAATGTTAATTGGTGAAGCTGCAGCAAGTGACTAAGCATTTATATGAGGTGGCTAACTTACGAGTACAAGAATAAGAGGGGGATGATCTACGCATAGTAGACGTGAATTACTGATGATCAAATAAATGATCCTGAACACCTACTTATGTCAGACATAACCCCACCGTGTCCTCAGTCGGAGAAGGAGCTCACAAAAGAGACAATCACGATTACACACTCAGTTGGCAAGTTTTTAATTAAGCTTACTTCAAGTTATCTAGAACCGGATGTTAAACAAAGCTTCCACGTTCCCACATAACGCGGGCACGGCTTTCCGAAAGATTTAACCCTGTAGGGGTGCTCCGAGTAGTCCATCACAAACTATCACACGTCGCGACGGAATGACCTCGATCAAGGAAACCCGTGATCTCCTCGGGTTCCTATTGCAAAACCTCCACCTCGAGATAACCCAAAGCATCCTCTGAATCCCTCGCACAAGACGCTTGAGAAAGGTAAAACAAGTCCAACAAGGCTGCCCGGCGTGTCGACAATCCCGATAGGAGCCGCGTATCTCATTCTCACGACACGACGGATGAGCAATACGCACGGTGGCTGTATAGAAATCCCCCGAGTTGCCCCGGGTGGCCCCGCAAGTGGCTCTGTTTGGGCCAGCACCATCAGCACTGGCCCTCCCTGTATTATGGTGAATTACTCCTCGGGTCCATGACGCCCTATGTTTTTCAGTATTAACAGAATTATTATGTTGGCAAATATAGTAGCAATGTTGGGCCTTACCAGACGAGCTTTATCCTAAAACGAGAATCTAGGGGGTCCCCATAACAACCCCAAGCATGTTAGGAGCGCTCATTTATGGAACATAACACCGGTAGCCGAAACTAAGGCGGCAAAGGTGGAACAAAACATCAGGCTAAAAAGGCCGAGCCTTCCACCTTTTACCAAGTATATAGGTGCATTAAATTAAATAGCACTTAATAGGGTGATATAACAAGGAACCTATGTTAACACATGGCAGCAACTACATGTGCAACTAGCAACGCTACCGAATGGTTAAGCAAGCGGTAACGTAGCCAATCAGTGGTTTGCTAGGTTGTAGAACAATTGTAGGTTTTCATGGCAATGTTGGGAGGCTTATATTTAACATGTGGTAGGCAGCAAGACATAATGGTAGAAGGGAAACAACTAGCACGGCAATGATAGTAATGATATCTGGGGAAATATTCATCTTGCCTGAGATCCTTCTTGGAAGAAGAACGACTCTGTGAAGCAGACGAACCGACGTAGTCGAACGGATCCTCACATTCTGACACGCTTGCGGAACTCTATCGAGATGGAGCAAACCGGAAACAAGCATCAACACAGATATTCACCACCGCACATGCACGACATGATGCACAACCTAATATGATGCATGATTAGTTCAATTATGCAAGGCGTGGCATGGCAATTCACATCACGCAAACATTACACATTAAATGAAGCTCGATATGCAACGAGTTGCATATCGATGAAACTCCACGTTTAATTGTTTAGTTCATTCCCGTTTAGGAACACGACAATTTTAAAATGTTGTTTACATGGCAAGGGGTGCAGAACTAATTAACTACCTATCTAGGCATTTTAAATGAGGTCGGAAATGACATATAGCATTTCCTAAGCGACCCCACGCGTTAAATTCTAAATCTGTCCAGATTTTTCCTAATCACATTTTGTATTTGTTAAATAGAAAAAAAAAATTGACTCATGTGATTCTACTCGTCGTTTAGGTCCATTTACATATATGACACATCTCCAACGGAGCTACGGTTAAATAACTACGACCTAAACCGTTTCCAACATGTCGACACGCAAAACGATGCAACCAGCAAGCTTAACAGTTTTAATCATGCATGAGAGTTGGAAAATATTAATCTACGCGTAATTCTAGTCAAGTTACATACATGACTTGTTCTGATCCAACACACGGTTTAAAATCTACGGGTGTTTTAAAAAAAATATGCATGCACTAAAAAATGATAATTCACAAAGAGAGAGAAAAAATGCTTGGGCCAGAAGCACGAGGATGCAACGGCCAGCTACGAATGAGCCCAAGTGGCCATGTGTGCGGTGTGCAACAAAAACAAAACATGGCACAGAAGCAAAAAAAAAAAAATAGGAGCAGCCCAGGGTTCGAACCCAAGACCTCCTTCGGTGTCCTAGCATGTGTCACCAGTGGGCTAGATGTGTCCTGGTGTTACATTATGCATTCGCTCCATTATACCTAACAATCATAGCTGATGAATGACAAAGAAAAATGGCTGAATAGGAGCCACTGGGATTCGACCCCTGGTCTACTAGATGGAGGTGCAACGCCGTGACCAACTGGGCTAAGATGTATTCGTGGAAAGAAGGGCTTCCTATGCTAGATGAACATATACACGCCAAAACTGAACCTAAGCAAATCAGAATCTGCAACCGGGCTGTACTGAACCTGACTGGAATGGTTCAGTCGTGGCTGTGCTCGGGGCGGCGCTAGGTGGCCGGGGATGGCGCGGGCAGTGCGAGTGTGGTGGGGCTCAAAACGGTCAACGACGAACACGGAGAGAACCGGTAACTAATAACGGATGCAAGTTTTTTGAAAACTGTCGGCAACGGAGTGCCGATGCAATGCGGATGATGTGAATGATGCGATGATGCATGCAACACACAAATAATAACCACGGTAACCACGGAATAAAAGGGGAATCGTCTGGAGCGTCGGTCTCGGGCTGTCACAAGGGCCCCGACCGCCTCTCCCCCTAAGCAACGGCTGGGTCATCGACGGGTCCGATGCAGGGAAACCTAGCCGCAATGACTACCGGCGAGCAAGCCTTCGATTCAACGGCAAATGGAAAAAGGGAGAACGGAGAAGGTAATAACACAAAAGCTTAACACCCAACATGGCAGAGTTCACGGTCCAATGACACAGGGGCAGGAAACAAAAGCTGGGGGACACCTAAGGGGAGAGGTCGCCGGCGCTGCCCTTGGCGACTGCAGGCTCGGCGTTGGATCCCTCCTTCTCAGTGGAGACGGGCACTTGAATGTACCGCTCCACCAGGATGTCCACGTGCGGGCGGACTTCGTCTCGGAGAAGACTAGGGACTCAGCAGGCACTGGCCCGATGACGCGCTGGAGGTCAAGCTGCGGGACAAGGCGACGCTGGTTGGAGAAGACGAGCGTCAATGCAAGGCCCAGAAGCTCGCGCACATCAACCGCACTTTCCTCCTCCACACGGGAGACGCCAGCCGTGAGTGTCTCCACCACCTTCTGGAAGAAGGCGAGGTAGCCCCCGTCGCTTCTCACATTCGGCAGTGCCGGGGCGTCTCCCACGAATCGTCGCGTCGCTCCTGCTGCCCTGCCGGCGATGCCCTCGAACTGTTTGGCACGCTGGGATGCCATCATCTGGGCATACGCTTCCTCGTCCTGGGAGGCCTAAACGGCGCCGGTCGCCTCCTAGACCTGCTGCTGCAATGACGCCAGCTCCGCCTTGGCCTACGCCTTGCCCTGGCGGGCGGCCTAGAGGGCGTCCTCGGTGCTCTTGAGCTAGACCCGCAACCCCTCCACCTCCTCCTGAAGCTTGCCAAGCTTGGGTTTCTTGGCGATGGTCGCACTGGAGAAGAGGGGAGATCAACCACCAAGCGGCGGACGGGATAACCGGGAAAAGAGGTGCAGACGAGGGACTTACTCATCGGCCAGAGCCCAGCGGAGACGGACGCGCGAAGACCCTGAGGGCCATCCGCCGCTGCTCCCTGGGCAGACGAGGGTGCGGATGGAGCCGAACGCTTCCCCCTGCCACCAGGTTTGCCTCCCGGAGACGCCATGGAAGACAGGGAAACGAAGAGGAGAGGAGGTTTTTCTCGATGGAGCAAAGGGAAGCAGAGAGAAAGCTCAAGATTGCAGTGCCTCCCCCTTGATAGGGGTGGAGCCAATTTATAGGCCAGCCGCGGCTACCAAGTGTCATGGGAGCACAAGCGTTGCGCGCCCCTCGGGTGCCGCGAGGTGGGCTGTTGCCACGTCGCCTCACCTATCAACCGAGCGGTCACGTCCGTGAGGGCCGTTGGGCGTGGCCGGCCACGCCGATGCCATTAATGAATAACAATGATGGCCGGCGCGTCTCTTGGAGATTGTGCCGTCGTGGCCTATTGCGCCCAGGGCGCCTCGGGGAATGACAGCATCGCCGCACGGTGGTTGTACACGTGTGCCGCCTGGCCCGCAGGCAATAAGGGCCCACAACGCTTCGGGCCGTCCCAGAGGCTTCGCCTAGAAGCCAACCCGAGCGTGCCGTGGCCCCGGGGGCTACTGTCGGCTTTCTGGGAATGGGGGTACCCAGACCTGCCTGCCTGCAGCCCAGGGCTGGCCCACTTCATCAAGCGAACTGACGAGCCCGACACCACTGAATACAAGGCCCTCGCGAGGGGCCGTGCCTCGCGAGGAGGAACAACATCAAGACCCGCAAGGGGCCTCCTCAGGACCCCTCCGGAGCAACGGATATTCTGAGGCGGGGCCCGGCCTCACGAGTCAAGGATGACGCAGAGGAAGGGTACGCGAGCAGCGGACAACAGGGCGGCGCAGTTTCCCCTGTAGTGCAAAGGGGGCGAGGACATACGAGGGGTTCCCAAGCCATCTTCTAAAGGTTTCCATTCTGGTGCAACAAGACCATGGCCGCGCACCGGCAGGACGAACATCATCCCTGAACCCGTCTCTACACCGCTGGGAGCCACTTTGCAGGCGGAGACCACTTTTGGACAGGGCAAGCATGTTCCCCTTCCCCCTTCGAAATTGTCCGTGTGGGACCCCTTCCCGTCGGAATGATAAGGGAAGAGGACCGTGGCCGCTACTATATATAGAGAGTAGGTTACTTCATAGAGGGGGCGATTCATTTATTCACCCACTAGCACCACGCAAAGCCACCCAGCCTCCGGAGGCTCCCGAGCACTGTACTAGTTCATCCACCCACCTCCAAGAGAGGCAATCCACCAAAGCAGGAGTAGGGTATTACGCTTCTCAGCGGCCCGAACCTGGGTAAATTGTCGTGTTCTGTGTCTTCCTCACCAGCGAGTGGGTTCTCTGCCTTGTCCATCGAGTAGCGAGCTAGGTGAGATGAGATCGGGAGAGATCTTCGCACATGCCCCTGAGTTCGAATCTTTAGGGTTTTGCGGAGCCCGAAATCCGACATGATCCTCTACCTCCACATCAACCAGAGAAACTTGCGGCTGCGCAACCTCCGAGTTGGATTAATTAGATGCATCGAGAACAATCGATTCTTGATCCTTCTCAACTTGCAGTTCAGGGTCTGGAGCAGCATTCTAGTTGGCCCATCCACCATGATCAGCCACATTGTCATGCACAACAGTTTCTGGCTCAGGTGGCACATCATTCCATCCCATCGCAGGGTATGGGGGTACTATAAACGGCAACATGTCTAAGAATGGAACCCCTGACATTGGATGAGGGTTGCCTTTGATGGGCATCAAATCCTCATCTTGCGGCATTTTCTATCCAAAGTTGGCCCCCAAAATGTAAACTGGGACAGTCCAAGAGACTCATGCACCACCCCAATCAGCATAGTGAGTGAACACCACACCCCGTGAAACTAAGATGTCCACTGGGAAAGAAGAAAAGACCAATGCTCTCACCAGGAACGGGTCTTCACTATTCCAATGGTGAAAATTTCAAATGTGTTAACAACCGCTTTGATATTTTCAGTGTTTCGAAGATCCAAAGGAATCCCTAGAAACATGTGCATCCCTTGATGAAAACCATGAGCCCCACGAAAACATTCACCCTCATCATGCTTCATGAAACGAACAAATCGATCATTACCTAGCGCTGGCGGCGACATCTGGAGGAGAATAAATCTTGAACCCGCATCCCTTAGCTCAAATAACCCCACAGCATTAATCCAGGGCTGAACAGAGCGAAGAGCAAAACCCTGATCCACCATCCAATCAGCGACTTCTTTACAAGCTTGACCCATCTCATCGGGCGGAGGAATCAGCATCACCTTTGCTAACATGAACTCCTCATGCCGCCTCACAATCAGAGTATGCGGCGACACAAAGGTCCTCGGTACTCTCGTCTCGCCACCGTCAATAACATGGTGGCCAACCGGCACAAAGCGCATCGGATCCAAAGGGAAGTTTGCCATTGCTGTTGTAAGCGGCGGAGGAGTGCTTGAAGGAGGTGGTGGAGTCTCCGACGGCACGACAGTTCGATTCTTGGCACCAAGGCTGATGGGACTGGACGTGGAGGTTAATGCAGAAGTGAAAGCAGAGTTCAAGTTTGGTAAAAGATCCGTCAAAGATATATCCATGCAACCAACATTATCCTCCTCGGAAGGCGTAACTTTACCGGGTTTTGGTTGCCAAACCAATCCCAATTCCATCACAAAGTTGTTACAGTCCCTCCTAGTATGTCCCACATGTGAACACCCAATATACTGCAAAGGAGGAGAGGTGCAATCTTTTGAAAAATGACCCGTCTTGAGACATAACCGACACTTAAATTTTTTGTCCACCATAGTATCAATCATATATGTAAAATCCTTATCGATTATTTCCTCCGATGGAACCGCATCATCAGCCGATACTAAAACTGCATCATCAGCCAATGGTAATGGGCCTTGTGGACCGTGCAGAGGCATCCGTTGGGCCAAACTTTCCGAACTTGTAATCACGGAATTCTCGCCCGAAGATGGTGCCACCTGGTTCGCCGAAGCATTCAGATCATGCACAATACCAAAAGATATCGACGGCAATGTCTTTGTACATTGAAGGTTCACCGGCGGCCTAGCATGAATAACCACACGCTCATGCTTGGGTATTGAATAACCAGCAACTTAAGTAGTTGTGATGCAATCTTGTGGAGCCGGATATCGATAACCCGAACAGACTGGATAATTTTCCCAAGTAGCAAATGTTAGCTTTTTCCTGATGGAGTGATCCTTCTTTAGTGAAGACTTTGTAGGTTTGGATTGCATGGCTAAAACACCAAGAGTGGTCCGCCTTTTGGAGTGTCTAACAAGCACCCATTCTGCATACATTCAAGTTTCCAAAGATTGAATTCACGAAACCAATTCGGACCACCATTGCTCGAAAGATGGAAGAAACATTTAAATTGAACGCACGAAAAAGAGCGTAGGTTGAGAATCATCATACCTACTGATTTACAGGAGACCTAAAAACCAAAGACCTTGTCATGTATGAAGAAAACCAGGAACTCAATAACCGATCCCCCAATTACTGCTTCCAAAGCTGCCGCAACAGAATCCTTTGTGAGATGGAAATCATGCCGGCTAAATGACATGACCATTGTGAAGTAGTCAGTGTCATCCGAGGGATGCATGCAAAGTCCCGTAGATCCCAAAACCTCCTCCAAAAAAGCCAAACCCTTAGAGAAATCCAGGCCAAGGGTGGATCCACTACGGGAACCCGTGTGAGATGGGTATGCATGTGGAGATCTTGAGACGCCGAAGAGATCAAGTGGAAAAAATCTTGATTCTATTGTCTAGAGATCAAGATCGCCGGGGAAAAGTTGCACACAATGGGGAGTCTCCACTTGAGCCAGAGGGAACATGATGTGGATTGAAACAAAGGTTTATTGAACCAATAGGAATATCAATCCACCGATTATGCTATATGATGTATGGATGTGCTATGGACTATGTTGTATGTATGGATGTGCTATGGACTATGTTATATATATATTTATATATATATATATATATATATAAATATATATATATGGATGTGTTATGGTGTGTGTTATATGTGTATATATATATGGATGTGTTATGGACTATATTGTTAAATTGTATATTTATGCGGTTATATTGTCTATTTATGTTGTTATATTGTATATTTATATTGTTATGTTGTAAATATGAATCATTATTGTGACATATATTGTGATATTGTCTATTTATACTGTTATACTCTCTATTTATACTGTTATATTGTCAAAAGAACATGCTAAACCTAAAAGATTTAAAAACAAAAAAGAGTGCAACCTCTTTGCTGTGATGTTCATGATGGCAAAAAACACATGGACCCCGTTAGTATTGCACAATCTGGGCGATGAGTTGGCGTCTGTGTATAAGCAGATGACGACCAAGACCGAGGTAGTTTGTCGTCTTGTACAACTTCAATAGACAACAAAGATATGATGTGGTTTGTCGTCTTGTATAGTATCGATCGATGGCAAAATATCTGTGGGGGTTTGTCCTCTTGAACCTTCATTGAAGAAGGCAAAAAACTGATAGTTTTGCCGTCTCGGGATACCTTAAAGCTAATGGAAGAAGGACTAACATCGTTCGTCAGTTAGGCCGCTTCGTCTACTACCATTTGTTTGTCGTCTACCAAACCAGCTGATGGCAAAATAATTTTACTAATGGCAAACAATTTGTCATCTACTCTCCCGACAACTGACGGCAAAACTACTGTTTTCCCACTTCGCATATGGCGACATTGTTTGCCGTCATGGGCTCACGTCAAAAACTTTTTCCGTGTGTAATTCTATATTTGTCGTCTGTAGCATCCTGATGGCAAAATGCCTCATTCATGTAGTATCTATATCAGTTTTTGGGACTAACCTATTGACATAGTGCGCAATTCAAGTTGGTGCTTTTTGCTTGTTTTTTTACTTCATAGAAAATCAGTATCAAACACAGTCCAAATGTCATGAAACTTTTTGGGGATTTTTTTTCTGCCGAGAAGACATCTAGAGGAGCAAAGAACCACGAGAGAGGAGGCCGAGATAGTGCACAAGGCACCAACGCGCGCCTGCCCCGCTAGCGCGGCCTGGTACCTAGTGGGCACCTCGTGGCTCATCTTGGTGTGATTCCAACGCCAAATTCCTTTAAATAGAGAAACCTTCAAAAATAACCCTAGATGAGAAGTTCCATCACCGCAAGCCTCTATAGCCACGGAAAACTAGTCGAGATCCCGTTCTAGCACCCTGCCAGAAGGGGGGGTCATCTCTCCGGAGGACATGACGAGAAGGGAGTAGTCCACCCTCGGGTCTGTGGGTTTGTACCAGTAGCTATGTGTTAAATCTCTCTCTCTCTCTCTCTCTCGTTTTCTTGAGATGTCATGATCTTGATATATCACGAGTTTTGTTAATATAGTTGGATCATATGGTGTTTGTCCCATGCTATTGTTGTGATTTATTGAATCTTTCACTTTAAGTTCTCATTATGTTGTATTGAATATTTAGGTTTGAGAGCACTTGATGTATGTCTTGCATGCGGATACCCATTGTGACATTGGGGTATTCAAGTGATTCACTTGATATATGTTTTGGTACTCAACTCGCGGATTCCCGAGGTGACATTGAGGTAATCTATGGATAGGGGTTGATTTCATGTTTTCATACTATTTTCTGTGATAGAAATCTTGGGGTGATCCTTGAAGTTCTTTGTGTTGGATTGAATATGAAGAACATGAAATTGTTTGATGCATGTCGTATAATTAGCCCACGGATACTTGAGGTGATATTGGAGTATCTAGGTGATATTATGGTTGATTTATATGTATCAATGGTGGTAGTTTAGTACAAAAACTTGAATAGATCGATCGGAAATGATAACTTATTATTTTAGTATGAACTATTGGAAAGATTGAACGAAAAGAATAACTTTGAGGTGGTTTCGTAACCTACAAACAGTTTCTTCTTATGTTCTCCGCTAGATAGGATCTTTGGAGTGATTTTTCATCGCATGTCGTGGGATTGTTATGTGATACAATTATATTAGCATTGTTGAGAAATTGCATTAGCCAAAGTATGAACCCTAGGCCTTATTTTCAAGCATTGCAATACAGTCTGTGCTCACTTTTGTTACTTGTTACCTTGATATTTTTATTTATTCAGATCATAAAAATATATTTATACCTTCCATACTACACTTATATCACCATCTCTTCGCTGAACTAGTGCACATATACAATTTACCATTGTATTTGTTGTGCTGGGGACACAAGAGACTTTTTATTATTTCGTTGCAGGGTTGTTTGAGAGAGACCTTCTTCATCCTATGCCTCCTACGGATTGATAAACCTTAGGCCATCCACTTGAGGGCAAATTGCTACTGTCCTACAAAACTCTACGCTTGGAGGCCCAACACGAGTCTACAAGAATAAAGTTGCATAATAGACATCAACACCCTAGTCAAAAATAGTGGCAACGAACCCGTCAGGTGCCGTCACCAGCGCCAAAAGCCTAAACATCGTAAGGGCAAGGAAAGTAATGCGGGGACCGTAGATAACCCCACCCCCGAGGATATGGAAAATCTCATCGAATCACCAGAACTTGCTCACCCTGAATACAACACCGACCTACCGGGTTTGATGGATCTAGACAAGCTTGAAGATCTTGATGATTTCGAAGACAACAACTACATCCCTCCGGTTGAGGAGGAGGATAGATTGGGAGATGAGGATTTCATTGTCCCCGAAGACCCACTAGATCAAGAAGTATTGACGCGGCAGCTCATAGCCACTTATCGGAGCCTTAAGCTAAAGCAGAGGCAACTTAAAGCCGAACATGACTCCATCACTAAAAGATGGACGAAAGTCCTGGCTGCTGAAGAAGGGTTTGACCAGGAACGATGAGTACAAACCAAAAGCTACTTATGTCGCCGTATGTTGCAATGGCTTCGAAGACGAGGCCTTGGAGTCTGCACCACCCAGATTTGTACATGACGACCAACATACCGCCCTCCTCGAGGGCGGGACACAAAAAGGGAGCCGACTAAACCCATAGACCCATTTGAGTTACGACAAAACATTAAGTCTAGATTCAAAGTTGTCAGAATCGAGATTCTAAATCGAATCGGAATTCTGTTGGTAGGATCGTGAATCGTAGAATCATAACTAGCAAGATCGTAGAAACTTAGATTCTATGAGCAAAATCGTAGAATCGGAAGGGATAGTTTGGATCGTAAAGTCGTAAGATTCTAAGACTTGAGTCCCAATTCTGTCAACTTTAGTCTAGAACATGACAGACAAGATCTATTTACGGATGTAGGAGTCACACTCCTGCTAGAAAGGACAGGTACCAAGCTCGACTCGATTGCCAGCATGACACGGCTCGGATAAGGGGCACCGCCCACCCAATGTGCTTCACAAATGAGGTGATGCGGCATCAGTTCCCCGAAGGGTTTAAATTCATGAATATCGAGCAGTACGCGGGACAATGGACCAGGTCATATGGATTGAAGATTTCCATATCCACATTCACATGGCTCACGGAGACGACCTCCATGCCATCAAATACCAACCATTAAAACAGAAAGGGCCAGCAAGGCACTGGTTGAACATCCTCCCCGAAATCTCTATTGGGAGTTGTGTAGAGCTCAAAGATGCCTTTCGAGACAAATTTCAAGGCACTTATGTCCGACCACCTGGGTGCGATGACTCGAGCCACATCATTCAATAACCCGATGATTCATCTCTTCAATTCTGGAATAGATTCATCTCCAAGAAAAATCAGATTTTGATTGTTCGGATGCCGAGGCAATAGCTTCTTTCCGCAACAACATACGAGATGAATGGATAGCACACACGCTTAGATAGGAGAGGCCGAGGACAATGGCCGCCCTTACCTCGCTCATGACCTCCATTGCGTGCGTGAGGAAACTTGGCTAGCCCATGAGGACAACCCTTCCTCAAACCCCACCACTTCCATAGTTCGGGATGGCAACGGAAAATCACGATGCAACAAGAGTGAAGCAGATGATGCGGTAGTTAATGCCGGTTTCAGCAACTCCAGACTCAGACCCATGAAGAAAACTTCTAAAGGAAATTGGAACGGCCTGACTACGCTGGAAAAATACTTGAGAGGCCCTGCGAGGTACACAACACCGAAAACAAACCCACTACAAGCACCAACCGAAATGTTGGGTGATCATGGTGGCTAGCAAGAACATGGCCAAAGACCAGGCCAAGAGCCCCCAGAGAAAGGACGACGAGGAACCTCGTCTCCTAAGCATCAGGGCCCAAAAGTCCCCCTGAAGTAAAGACCATGACCAGGATTTATGTCACGCACTTACCAAAAAAGGAGAGGAAGCGGGCACTTCCGGACATATACATCATTGAGCCAATAGCTCCAAAGTACAACCCGTGGTCGGCATATACGATCACTTATGACCGCACGGCCACCCAACAAGTATTTGGCACGGGGTTCGGCGACCTTGGTACTCGACCCCATCGTTGATGGGTATCACCTCATGCGATTCCTCATGCATGGAGATAGCAGCCTCAATCTAATCTATGAAGACAGAGTGGGAAAAATGGGTATTGATCCGTCAAGAATCAAACCCAGCAACACCACCTTCAAAGGAGTAATTCCTCGCATTGAGGCTCGTTGTTCGGGCACCATAACTCTAGAAGTAGTGTTCGGTTCACCCGACAACTTTTGCAGCGAGGACTTGATCATATACATCGTTCCCTTTCGCAGCAGGTACCATGCACTCCTCGTCCGGACAGTGTTTGCTCGCTTTAATGTCGTTCCCCATTATGCATACCTGAAGTTGAAGATGCCAGGACATAAGGGTGTCATTGTCGTCAATGGTAACACCGAGCGATCCTTTCAAACTGAGGAACACACTGCGGAATTGGAAGCCGAAGTACAGGTTGGAGACGCTGCTCTAAAGTTACAGCTGACCGTCAAGGAGCACAAACAAGCTCGGCGTCCCGCCGCAATCCCTCTCACTCCACATACTCAAACCAAATAGGGATACTCTCCCCATAGAAGCACCTCACTTCCAGCAAAATACATTCCTCGAAGGCACAATTTTGTGCTTAAGATACCATGGGTAGCTGTGAGGATTGACCATATAAGACCTAGTGTTTGGCTAAACCGAACTATGGTCAGTATCATCCTCGGACACATGCAAGTACTGTAAAGGACCAAATTTGCGTCAAGCAACTCAGACATCGGTGGCTTCTCAAGACCACCTTTGTTTACTGCTCAATAATGATCCCCCCTTTCAAGGTATATATCACGAAGAGTGAAGGTGCAGACGTGGAGTAGGGCATTATAAGGAACATCAAGCCAGCTATACCAAACCCTTAGTAAACCTTTACTCTCTCAACTTCTTCTTATACACACACACACACATATATATACATATATGTATATATATATGTGTGTATATATATATATGTAATAGTCAGTTGATGAATTCGAATTGTACGGATACAAGTTCATCAGAAATAAGGAAAGCTCTTTGTGCTTCATGAGCTTTGCAACGTCTTTTTGCCTCCTCCATTTTCTGAACTGTTTTCAAACACAAACACAAGCCTTTTCTATGCACATGTTAGATAGTGGCTAAATTGACGGGGGGCTTGGCCGTCATGGCCTCCCTTAGAACCAATGCAATACTATTTAGCATTCATGTGTACGACATCTTGGATTCACGTTATATGCTTCGGTTCTGAATTATGTCTTCGGTCAAAAGTTGGGTTGCCCCACTCCCGTGCTTACACCTTTATGTTTTGCTCGTTTGGTGAAAAGGGTAAACGGAGTACCGTTGCAATTATACTTCCAACTAGTCTAGTTAAGTACCTCAGTGGAGAAAGCAAAAAACTGACTATCATAATAAGTGAGAACTGATGTGCAATCCAAAGATAAGTATTAAACTAATGAACCATTGGGGGTTCATCGTGTTATGCGAAAGGTTTGAAACCATTCAAACCAAGTGATAATAGGTTTTTACACCATGGCATAGCCGAACATCACACTGTCCAAGGGGGATCCAATTGGCACCCGCGGTCAAGCTCCTATGGTTAAGTGAAAGACTTAAAGCCACATAGTCCGATTGCCTGGTTCTTTACCGCATTACTGCCTTAGGGCACGAAGACGTTGGCTAAGGGTAACAACCCGGAGGCCGAAAGCACACCTGGTAGTATCTTTCAGGGGGCTGAAGCCGACTACTCGAAACTTTCAGTATGAAAACAATCACACATGAGTTGTAATTAAAAAAGACACGGTAATCCACGCAAAAGTAAAACGACATTGTATCATACAACCACTTTTACACGATAACGTTTTCAAACAAAGATTAAATCTTTGGAGCACTACACTTCTGCAAGCTAAGCACCTTCCATAGCAGTGGAGAAGTACAACTCCGGGTGTCTATGCTCTTTTCCACGTGGCAGAGTTGCAGTGGCCATCTTGAAGGGCTCCAATTTTGGCCAATGCATCATCATTCTTGCAAAGGCCACCCCAGCTCCCTTCGATGCGGATAGAGAACTTCACGATATGAATCTAGGTCGGAGTAGCAATTAGTTTTTGCACGAGGCCAAAATAGTTGTTGGGCACTGGCTTTGTCGGCTAAATCCTGATACAAAGATCCATTATTGCCGACTATGCCATCTTGTGCAGCTCCATCAGTTGTTTCAACTAATCAAAGGCGAGAAGGGGTTGCTCGGGGCCTTGAAATTGCTCCCACGAGAGCCTTTGTTGGGCCTTGCCCTCCCGGGATGCATAGTGCTTCAAAGCATCCGCCACGCTCTTTGAGAGATCCGTAATCGTGCCGGGAGAACACCACACTCGAGTAAGCAACACAAATCTTTGTCCACCGAAAATACACGGTAGTAAATATCTCTTACCATGTACAATTTGCTTGATCTGATGGATCCCCTTTCGATGACTGTGTGCCTCCTTTCGCGCTTCTTGGAGTGTGTGTGTTACCGAGGTCAGTTCGGAAGATTTGTCTTTATTATTCTGCTCAAGTGCCTCATTTTTAGTGACGACGTCCTTGAGCTCTTGCTGGACCTCATTGACCCTGGCCTCGCACCTCTCACTCGCAGACTTGGCCTATTCGTGCACCACTCTTTGTTCAGCAGCCTCCTGCTTGGACTTTCCTAGTTCGATTTTGAGCAGCCAGACGTCAACACGAGCAGCTATGATGGTCATGCAAATAAATCTCAGTTAGGGACAACAATATTAAGCACCTCACTTTTATGAGAAAATTAAGGATTGGACGCTTACCTTGTGCATCCTCAAACCGCTTTTGAGGCGGTCAAGCTCGTCTTCAGAATGCTTCAGTTTCCGGTACATTTTCGCCAACTCCATGGAGTTGGGGGCTCTGGCCGAGGTTGAGGCCTGCAGATAAGCATTTTTAGTCACTCAGAGTTCTCAGGTTTTCTCCAAATCCTCTGCTAGGGTGTTTTTTACCATCCTACAAGAGTCTTGTGAGCTACATGCAACTTTTTTTCCGGAACTATTTTGACCCCCGCTTGAGGTTTTCCTAACTCACACATGGCTCGTGGGCTACTGAGCATAAGATTGCTTATAGATAGTACAAAAAGAAGAATTACTTTGTGAAGGAAAAAGAGCGTGCGGATTAGCTTGATACCTGCTAACAATACGTCGAAAGCCTCTTTCACACCACTGTTAATGGACTGAATGCTTTTCAATACCGCACTCAGATGAGTGTGGCACTCTTCGGGATTGGAAGAGTCATTCAGAACCTCCTCCCTCATGGTCGGCCACCCAGTTCAGAGTTTCTCCGTTGTGGACGGCTCCGGGTGCGGCATAGCAGTCTCCTTTGCGGAGAAACTACTACTGTCTATCTCAGCCGTGATATCATCACCCCCTGCCATGGATTCTGGCTCGAGGGAACTTCCCAAGATACCACATCCTCAATCTCATTGGTGGCGGGGGGAGGTGTGCGGCGAGCCGGTCCCCTTTTCAGCCAGATTGGCTCACAAAGAACCCCCCTCCGAAATCTGATCGGTGGGGAAGTCACGCTCCGGGCTGCAATATGGAAAACAGGTGATATGTCTCCAACGTAACTACAATTTCTGATTATTCCATGCTGATATATTATGATTCTAGAATAATTTTGGGGTATTTATTTACTAATTTATATTATTTTTGAGCACCAACGTATTGACCCAGTTCCTAGTACCACTTGCTGTTTTTTGCGTGTTTTTCACTTTGCATGTTTTCTACACCAAATGAAGTCCAATTGCCCTGAAACTTTTTTGTGATTTTTTCTGGACCAAAAGAAGACAAACGAGCATCGGAAGAAGGCTAGGGGCCTCACGAGGGCCCCACAAGCCAACAGGACACGTCATGGGAGGGGCGTCTGATGGCTTGTGCCTCTCCTGACTCCATTCTTTGGCTTATTAACTCTCACCTACCCTAAAAACATCAGAAGGAGTCACGAAACACTTCTTACACCATCGCAAGTGTCTGTTCCAACGGGAGGCCATCTAGAGCTCCATTTCGGCACCTTGTCGGAGGGGGATTGATCACGAAGGGCCTCTTCATCAACCTTGCTGCCCTCACGATGATGTGTGAGTAGTTCACCAGAGACCTAGGGGTCCATAATCAGTACCTAGATGGAAATCTCTCTCTCTCTTTGATCTTCAATACAATGATTGTCACATCTTCGCTTTGATCCATATGATGTAATCATTTTGTGTAGTCCATTTTTTGGATAAGATGAATTCTGGGTTTATGTTCAGATTATTCTTGATAAATATTTGAGTCCCCTCTGAATACTTATGTCATTCTGTTGTGCATGATTATGACAGCTTCGTAATTCTCTTTGATCTATTGAGATAGTTTGGCCAACTAGATCGACATTTCTTCGGTGAGAGAGATGTGTTGTGGTAGATTCAACCTCGCAAATTTTTATATACCAGTGACAAAAGGTGACAAGATGTGTCTTTGTGTTGTTGCTATTAAGGACAAAATGTTGGGTTCATACATATTGCTTGAGTTTACTTTATCTACTTCATGTCATTGTTCTCTATGCATTACTTGGTTTTACTTAATACTCTACATACATGCTGGATAGCGATCGATGTGTGGAGTAATAGTAATTGTTGTAGGTAGGAGTCGGCCTATTTGTTTATGGACATCATGCCTATATACACATGATATTTGACGTGAATATCGCATAACTATCCGATTTTCTGTAAACTGCCCAACAGTAATTTGTTTACCCGCCGTATGTTATTTTTCACGAGAGATGCCATTAGGGAAAGCTATGGCCCCCGTGTCTATTCACAACATATTGATAAAACCTCCATTACCTTCCTGTCATTTCCTTATTTTTATTTTATCTTGATATCTACAATTATCTACGAACCTCACTTGGTTGCAAATAACAAGATAAGAGGATTGACAACCCTCTTGCCCGCATTGGGTGTAAGTTGTTTGTTCCTTTGTGTGCAGCCGATGACGACGGATGTGGTTGATATTCCTATTGGTTCATTAAACGTTGGTTTGATAACTGAGGGAAATACTTACCCACATTGTGCTATGATAACTCGTTCCTCTTCACGGAAAACCCAACGCACATCACAAGTATCAACGGGCCTAGTCGTTAGAGCCACAACATTTAAAAAGAATGTCGTTTTCGGATTTTTGATAAGTACCTTCGTCCTTGGGTATTCACCTAAGGTTCCTTCGATGGACCGGTGCATCATCCTCGGACTCCTCGTCTGAGTACGGAACATCTTCAAATAGGGTCGTGGGGGCCTGCGTTGTTTCTTCAAAGCAATGGGAGGTGGATCTCCCTCAACGTATTCAGACGCCGCTTTCTTCCTCATGTGGGAGGATTCACTCTCCTCCTCCCCATCGTTTTCTTCCTCTCCCTTGAGATTGGAGGGAGCCAGCGTCTCCTCAGACCTGGTGTCCAGTGGACCCTTGGACCGAAGACCCTCTCGGATCTTTTTCTTCCCTTTCTTCTGCTCCTCCTTCTCCCTCGAAGCAGTGTACAGTTTCTTGAATAGCGTAGCTGCTAATAATGGTGTCATGTTGCCCTCAGGAAAAGGTGCCGGACAGCTGATCTAATGAGACTTTTTCAGCCTAACCTGCAAGTATGGGGGAAGGAAGAAGTAAGTGCTTTACTGGTCCGGGAGGGTTAAGGACGGAAATGCTTATGTCTTCCTCCTTGGCAGTCCAAGCCTTCTATGGCTTGAGAAGCACCTTGCAAAACTTCTCAAGGGTAATGCGGAAAAAGTTCTGTGAACTCCTTCCGCAGTGTCCGGATCTTCTCGATTATGAGCCCACATTGGGATGGACCGATGTTGGCATGGGAGAAGGCGACGACGCATCACGTTGGTGACCTCGATTTTCTTCTCCACTAAAATGGATATATTCCTTGTGGGCTCATTCACCTACGTGGACCCCCCCAATCCATGGCCTCTTCCGTCCAGGACACAAGTCGGGTGGGAGGGCCAGATCAGAATGCCGGAGGAGATGCTTCTCCCGTGCCATGCGACTCAGTGATGTAGAACCACTCTTTCTACCAAGCCTTGGTGGTGTCTATGATGTGCGTTTTGGCCATTTGATCCCAGCAAGCTTGCTAATCATCGCTCCCACATAGTTAGCCTGCTCGACGCTGATGACTCTGGGATGAAAACTAAGGATGTGATAAAAACCTTACTGGCCCGGGAGGGTTAAGGACGGAAAAGCGTACGTCTTTTTACTGACCTATCCAAGCCATATATGGCTTGAAAAGCGCCTTCCACACCTTCTCGAAGGTAATGCGGAAAAAGTTCCACACATCTCCTTCCGCAGTGTCCGGATTGTCTGGATTATGAGCCCACATTGGGATGGACCGATGTTGGCAGGGGAGAAGGCGACGACACAGCATGTTGGGAGCTCGATTTTCTTCTCCACTAAATGGAGATCTTCCTTTTGAGGTCCTTAACCTCTGCGACCTCCCCCAATCCAGGGCCTTTTCCGTCCACGACACAAGTCAGGTGGGAGGGCCAGATCTGAATGCAAGAGGATCTGCTTCTCCCGCGCCACGCGGCTCGGCGATGTAGAACCACTCTTTCTGCCATGCCTTGGCGGTGTCTATGAATGTGCCCTTTGGCCATTTGACCCCAGCAAGCTTTGTGATCATCGCTCCCCCGTAGTTAGCCTGCTCACCGTTGACGGCTTTGGTCTTGACATTGAGAACTTTAAGCCACAGGACGAAGTGGGGTGGACCCGTAAAAATGCTTCGCTAACTGTGATGAATGCTGAGAGGTGTGTAATGGAGTTCGGGGGAAGATCATAGAAGTCGAGCCCGTAGTAGAACATAATGCCTCGAACAAAGGTGTGAAGGGGAAAACCCAAACCCCGAAGAAAATGAGGCATGAAAACTACTCTCTAACCATCTTTTGGCGTGGGGATAACTTGGCCCTTCTGTGGAGAACGGTGGGCTATGTTCTCCGGCAAGTAGCTGGAGCTCTTCAGCTCTAGGATGTCCTTCACAATGACGCAGGAGGCCTCCCACTTGCCTTTGAGCCTGATCTGACCACCATCAGATTGAGGGAATGATTTGAGGGAACGAGGGGACAGGGAGGGCTTGAGAGCTAGACCTTTGGAGGCAGGGAATGGCAACGGTGGCTAGAGATCTAGAATATGTGAGGGGTCTATGACGGCGGTTTTGCCTTTTACGGCTCATTGAAATACCAAAAGCCCTACTAGTGCACCCTGAACTTCGCCATTTCGTGAGAAAGTCATGCGGTTATGGGCACATGGGATAACCCAAATCATAAACCATATCCCTAGAAAAGAGGGACACGATCTCAGTAAAAACGGTATCGAACCGCTCTTTCATAAAGGGATATAGGAGATGAACAGCCGCGACCTTTCAAGTAGAGGAGGAAAAATACTATTCACGGTCGAACGGCCAGCTTGGGAATTTAAATTCATTTATGTATATATGTATGTATATGTTTGATTGAAGGAAGGTTATTAGCAGCCGAACTATAGTTGATTAAAGGAAGAGGGGAACTCGCCTCGCGAGCCAAAGACTCTATGTATACATGAAATTGCATTATATTGACTAGAGTGGCGTGAATAGGTGATTTTTATGAATTCTTCATAGAGGAAATTCCTTGTGAGGAAAGTCCTCAGTCACGAACTGTGTGCAGTGGAATAGGTACTAAGGTAAGCTTGCAAAACAACAATAGCATAGTCGTCAGAGTGAAAGGAAACATTTGGATTGCACAAGTAGTGTGTTCAGGATAGGCAGGTGAAGAACAGGTGAGGTGAAGAACTTGGGGTAAGGAAATTGTTAGACTTCAGTCAAATTCTTCAAACAGTAACAATCAAAGTCATCAACTGTGGGGACCCCGACTTGTAGGCCAAGATCGCCGAATGCACGTCCGCAATATCCCACAGATCAATGCTCAATGAACACACAAATACTGAATAACAAGAGTCTTAAATCCATGAATAGCATCTGGTACAGATAGGGCCATTATGGCCAAGTCATTACATAAATATGGCTTAACAAACCCACACACGAACATACTACTAACTATGGATAACTTGGAGGATAACGCGTACCGATGCCATTTGCCTTAACCTACATGCATTCTGACTGGGAAGTGTCCTAGATCGCGTATCCGTCTCCGACGACGAATTCTTCTCCGTACTCCTGTTCTTCCATGCTTGGTCAATTAAATAACAAGTGTGAAGCCAATGAGTACTTTGATTGTACTCACAAGCAACCCGTGATGCGGACAGTGCAAAATGAAGCATGATATAATTATAGAATACATGCTTTTCGGAAAGCGAGTTTTTCCCTAATGCAGTAACATGGTCAAATGGTTGCATGGTCATGCATCATAAGGTAAAAGGTAACCACATGAACAGGTTACAGATATCAACATATTATACCGCGAGCAGGACATCTCATGTCCACCATCCATGCCAAATCACCCGACTTGGCTCGTGTAACCTCTTTCTCAACCAACACCTTATCACACACGCACACTTGGTTTATGCGAAGACGTTTGGACATAGTCTAAGCGGGATTACCCAAGTGTCCTTGACCATGGACATGGCTATTCGAATAGTTTTACACTCTGTAGAGGTTGCACGCTCTACCCACGAGATTCGAGAAACTTCCGTGTCATCCACAACTCGCGGTATTTTTCATACCCGAGGTAAGTACCCAATCAATGCCATTCCCCTGGCGACACTATACAAAGAGTACACTCGATTGGTACCCACCCCACATGATGTACATCTTACGAGCCCCAACTCTAGATCATATCATCCATGCTGGGATCAGCGGTGTGCCCGGATCCTGTAGAAACAACATAGTTGTCCTACCTGGCACGACCCCGTCCCGAGAGTGACTGTGTCATTTCCGTCACTAGTGATGCGGGATCTTTGCGAGCACCAACCAGAGTAATCCACAAAGCGTCGTCCCCATATTGAGCTATCATAGTCACACATGTATGCTTGGGATGGTCAGCACATCTTAAATCTCTCCTTGCCTTCAAAACCACACACACACACACAACCTTTTGGTGGTACACCACTTATTTCTCAAGTGGCCATCCATCTCAACACATTCACCCTCGGGTATTAGTGGCACCAGACGGGGTTTTGAAAAAAAAATGAATCACCTTTGTGTTACCATCACCATGCATATGCTCATCCTATGAGTAGCATTACTATATACTAATCAACCTTTTATCAGCGTGACCCTCATAGACGATAGGGTCACGCTTCTCATGCAAGTATATCGAAAAGACATCGGAAACACCCTACTGAGGGGTTTACCGAATCCATCATAACCACATGCATCAAAATGAAATATTAAACATGGCATGCATAAAATATTTTCTCAGACATTGGACAAAGGGCTGCTTTCCTTGGTCAGCAAAGTCTCCCAGGTCTTCGAGGTCTTCGGATTCAAGTCCTTTGTCAATCATGTGATCTATCGTTGCGATGATAATATAAAATAATAAGAATCACTACAAAAGCAAGGCACACAATCCATTTTCTAATATGTTACCCTATTCTGTAAAATACCAATTTCATTTCTAAAAATATTTGTTTCTCACTTTGGAGCGGAAAGGATTTTAAAAATCTTTTTAACACGGTCTGAAATAGCTCTAAACTAGGTTTTAAAGAAAACTTATACACAAAAGTTTCTATAAAAAATACAGAAATAGTTTTATTAAATTCTCTATATTTAAACAAGAATTGTGGTGGAAAAATTCTTTGAATTGGTAGTATTAGAAATCCTACGGGATTTAACTAATTAAATCCTAAAAAGAAAAAGGGAAAAGGCCAAGTGGCCATGCCTAAGCCAACCAACAGTTGGGCTGGCCCAACTAGCGTCCAGCCAACCAGCCTAGGCGCGAGCGCCGTCAGGTTTAAACCTGATGCGCGGGGTCCTGCGGCTAGTGCCTGCAATGGGGAAAGGAGAGAGAGGGAGACACTGAAAAGTGGGGCGCCCCTGTCAGTTCATCTTCTACCTCGAGACAGAGAGGGGGAGGTGCACACCAGCGGTAGCACATGCAACCGCGAGGAAGGGCGAGTGCAGGAATGTGTTCCCTGCACTTCTGCCGTTCGGGTGGTGGTCGAGGGAGAGCTTGAGGTGGTTGGAATTGTCAGCGACGAGCTGGCCATGGTGGAGGCTTTCGGGAGATGGAGACGATGCAGGAGTCGACTGTGGTCAGAATGGGAGCCAAAGGCGCACCGGAGAAGGCATGTGTCCCGAGATCGACTAAGCTCCGACACGACGGCGCCTCGGTCGATCTCGAGCACTGTTGCTTGGATAGATTGATTGGAGTAGGCAGGGATGCGATTGGAGGTGTGGTGAGGCCGAAGGGGGTCAAAGAAGAGCCGAGGGGACTATATATAGGAGCTCCACGGTCCACCGAATGGTGGTGCGTCGGCGAGGTTGCTGCAACGGTGTGGGAGGAAGAGAGGCTCCTGGGGTGTGTCTTGGGTCTTCGTGGGCGATACGTATGCGAGCCGAGAGGGTCAAAGGGGAGTGAGCCGCATCTTTGATGCATCGCGGCGTGGGGACCCCAACTTATACGTCGAGATCGCCGAATGTACGTGTATAGTGATCCCAGAGATCAATGCTCACTGAACACAAAGATACTGAATAACAAGAGTCTTACATCCAAAATTAACGTCTGATACAATAAAGGGCCATCACGGTCAAGTCTTACATAGATAGGGCCTAGAAGGCCAATCACACCATCACAACTACTAGCGGAATATTGTGTAGTAAACGGGAACCCATGCCATGAGCCTTAACCAACAGGCATTCTGACTAGGAAGCGTCCTAGTTCGCGTGTCCGTCTCCGACGATGAATTCTTCTGCATACTCTGGTTCCGCCATGTCAGGTCAGTAAAATAACCAGTGGCAAGCCAATGAGTACTTTTGAATGTACTCGCAAATAACCCATAATGTGAATAATGCAGTTGGTACGATATTAAAGTAATATGCAGCCTTTGTGTGCATGGTCAATTACTTGTATGGTTATGCATCATAAGCTAGATGGTAATCATAAGAATGGGTTACAGTTATCAACATACCTGTTGAGGGCTGAACACCTCAGCTCACCCAATACGCCAAGTCTCTAGACTTGTCATATCATCTTCTAAGATAACACCTTAACACACACACGGTTTATGTGGAAACAACTGGACGTAGTTTAAGCAGACCACCCAATTGTCCTTGACCGTGGACACGGCTTTTCGAATAGTTTTACACTCTGCAGAGGTTGTACGCTGTGCCCACGAGATCTGGGAAACTTCCGTGTCATCCACGACTCGCGGTATATAACATTTCCGAGGTAATTACCCAATCATTTCCTTTCCCCTAACGATAGTAGACAAAGAGTCCACTCAATTGATACCCAACCCACAGGATGTACGTCTTATGAGCACCAACTCTAGACCGTATCATCCATGCAAGGACCACGGTGTGCCCGGAACACGTAAAAACGGCATAGTCATCCTACCTAGCATGACCCCATCATAAGAGTGACCACATCAGTCCCGCCACTAGTAATGTGGGCTCTTTGCTAGCACCGACCAAAGTAATCAACAAAGCCCCATCCCATAAAGGGGTATCATGGTCGCACATGTAAGGTTGGGACAGTCGACACATCAGAAATCTTATCGCATTTCCGAAACCACTCTCACAAAACCTTTTCGGTACACCACTTCTTTCTCAAGTGGTCATCCAACTCAACACTATCACCCTCAGGCATTAGTGGCACCCGACGGGGTTTTCTCAAAACCTTTGATATCAACTATGTGTTACCATCATCATGCATCTTCTCATCCTATGCGTAGCACTACTACTACTTGTCAACTCTTATTAGAGTGACCCTCATAGACGGTATGGTCATGCTCAATGCAAGTGCTCCGGAGGAGCCATCGGTAATACCATGACGGGGTGTACTGATAAATCTTGACGATATGCATCGGAATAAAATAATCAACATGTCATGCAAAAAACATTTTCTCACACATGGTCAAAGGGCTTCTTGCCTTGGTCAGCTAGGTATTTGGGTTCTTCGAGGTCTTCGGGTCCAAGTCCTTCGTCAAACGGATGATCTAGCGCCGTAATAATAATGAGAAGAAGCACACTCAAAAATCAAGAACACAAAATCATATTTAAAATGTTACCATATTCTGGAAAATTATATCTTCAGTTTTATAAATATTGGTTTATGTTTTTGAGGTAAAAATGTATTTTTAAAGCTTCATTAACAGAAGCTAAAAATATCTAAGTAAGCTTTTTAATTAATGTTGTGCATAAAATTCTTTGCAAAAATTCATATAACAGAACTAATAAATTCTACATATGTTTTGAGAAATTATGGTGGAAAAATATTTGAATTTAACTAAATATTTAATCCTGTAAAAATTATTTAAAAACCCAGTTTAAAATAATAAAGAGAAGGGCTCAGCCCCTAGCCTGGCTCGGCTAGCAGCGGGCCGGACCAACTGGCCAATCGGCCAGCTAGCCAACCCACCAACCCATGTGTGCGCGCCATCGGGTTTAAACCTGACGTGTGGGCCCTTGCTGCCAACGGCAAAGAGGGGGTGAGACAGGTGACCGATAGGCAGGGCTTGCCTGTCGGGGTCGTCTTCCACCTTCGGACAGAGGGGAGGGGGCGCACGCTGGCCATGGCTTCGACGCCCTCGTGGCACAATGAAGGTAGAAACGGCACTGTGCCATCACCGTCTACCTGGTGGGGGTCGAAGGACCGACGGGGGGGGGGGGGGGGCTAAGGTACTGGCAACGACATGACCACGGCAGGGATGTTTCAGGTGGTGGTGGAGATGTGTGCTATGGGCAGGGAAAAGCTCGGGGGAGAGGTGGAGCAGCTTCCTAAGCTCACTACGGTCACAGAGGAGGTGAGAGGAGCGCGACAGCTGGCCTGTATCCCGAGATTGACGGAGCTCCAAAGCGGTGGCATCTCGGTCGATCTCGAGCACCGGGGCTCTCCTTGCTCAAGTGGAGTGGCTAGGGGCTCGATTGAGGGTCTGGAGGAGAGTTATCAGAGCCGACTTCCTGTAGGTAGCCCCCTTTCCAACTCCTTGGCCGAAGTTGAGTCTAGTACTTGAAAAACTTACTAACTTTGATGTTGTGCCTTATGGGCCCACATCTCAATTGAGTGGTAGTAGTATCTTTTGCTCCTTTTCTATACTGTGGGTTCTACTCTCTCTTCTCTTTCGGGTTAAAGATCTTACTAACTCTAACTCTATTTTCTCGTAAATACTTCCTCCCAGAGAGCCCCATAATTCCAGACGATGACTTGATCCGTCAGAAGACTCCGAAGATACTCTCTGAGAACTTGTGCACATCACTTCTGCGAGATGACTACATACAAATGTCCTTCATACCTTCTTTTCTAATTGCTCTTGTTTTTACGAGATGCAACGAATTATCTTATCGGGGATTCATTCGTCATCAGTTGTCATGGTTTTCGAAATTTCTTTGAAGTACTATTCGATCTTTAGGAATCCCTAGTAGCCTACTATTTTTGACCTTTCTCACCTGCTTGCATTATGGTTAAATCCATATGTCTAGCCGCATTCATTAAGATCCTTTGGGATTTTCGTGTGATCTTGTTGATTCTACCTTTGAGTGAATGCACACAATCATTTGTTGATACTCATAAATTATCTTTTCAGCTCAGAGGACTTTCCGAACATGAGCTGGTTCTCGACAAATACTCTATGGTGGTTGTCCATCTAAATCCATTCAACCTACTTGTATTTGATCGGAGCACCTGATTATGATACACCAACCCGGAAATCCTAATTCCTTTGGTAATTAAGTATCGATATTTTTCCGATGGTCTATAACCCGATGGATTGCATCCTATCGCCCTCTGATTGAGTATCGATACTCACATCAGGTATTTTGTGGACAGCCAGACCCATTGTTGGGTTACTATCCGACGACATCCTTTGCTTTCAAAAATTCTTGTGATATGTTTCCCCTAACACATGATGCCATTGGTAAATTGTTATTACTCCCTCTAATAAATTGTATTATATGCTTTTGTCGGCCATGCTCTATTGTCAAGCATGTGTTAATTACTGTTGAAGTTTGTGGTATATGTTCCTAAGATGCCCTGACGGGTTGAACCTATGCCTTCCTAAATCAATATGACCCGAAGAGTTTTCACGAGTCTTACTCTTCTGGTGTTCTGCCGGATATTCTTTCAAAGCTACAACCTGATCAAAGGCGAGGAGTAAATGGCAAGTGATGCATTGATGAAGTGGGAGTCGACCTTGAACTTTGTGTTCATGCCCATGGAAACGACGTTGATCCTATCACAGAAGCTTCGCGTATCAATAATCATTCATTATATGATTTGATCTGGTATCTGTGTTTTGGACCATGATTGTTCCCCTTTGATCTCATATGTAGACAAGTTAAATTGCTTGTCTTCCACAGATCAATACATTAGTCTAACCTCTACTATGATCTACCTCTGAGTATTGTCCCTGGTATCGCAAAAATATCACGGAGCTACATAACTTCTTATGAGCTCCTCATCAACTATGATATTTTCATTAATTCCAGTTTTCCTCGTGTTTTGAGTTATTAGGCACTCGAGGATACCGATAAGTGAATCAGGTATGCACTACGATTCAACAACTCTTAGTAATATTCCTTGCTTATAAGTTTGTACTCGATTATGTCTTTCCAAGCTGTTAAGCTACAACATCATCGTCATGTGAAAGCTTGACCATGCTATCTCTTTCCTTCATCCCCGGAACACATTTTTAACATCGCGGTAAGCTTACATCGATCTTTCAACATCATGTTGGTTGTCTTAAAAGGCAATTTCGATTCTGAGCTAGCAGTCTTATCTGTGATTCCGACAACCTCTTGCTTCATCATAACCTTGCTTGAAGTCGTCGCTGAATGATTACATCTTCATGAAACTTCTCGACAAATGTGTCGTGATCATCATCAGCATTCTGAGCTCTTCCAGGGTATCGATCTAATGAATGATGAGAAATACCATCCTTGTCCCTCGATGATTTGTGTTTTCATCAGCAACCTGTTTACCTTCCCTCCAAACACAAACTTGTTCATGTTTTCTGTTGTCCCTTGAGTTCCTTGTTATCCAGCTTATGTTGGCTTTTACCTTGGAGTATTACCATCTTTTGTGTCAAGAATGTTGTGAGCATTGTTGCACCTCTTAAGATTTCTTGATATAGTAATACTTCTCGACATCACCATTCATTTCTTGGTCCCGTGTTGTTTCAAACCGTAATACCAACAAGTGAATTCTGATGTGTGATTCCAATACTTCTGGCAACCCTGTTGCCTTGAGGTTAACAACTAATTGTTTCATTCTTAGTGTGTTGGGTGTTGACTCATCATTTTTGACATTGGTTGTGCTACTCCGTTCGTATTTCCAAGCGCACCATTCAACCAGTGTCTAATTGTTGTTGTTCCCTCGAGCATACGACATTATACCATTTGACTTGACAAATGTTATCTCCTTGATATTATAAATTTCGGAAATTCATCCCTGTCAAAATCTTGAGGGGTTGTTGTTGAGCCCACGAGCCGCACCGTCAATTCTCCTTAATCCGTGATGAAGCTTTTGAAAGCGCTATCCTTGTACCTAGCCCATGAAGAATATATTGATAAGAAGAAGTGTTTTCCCAAGGTTCACGTGCATTCTTGCCGCCGTGAATATGAGAAAGTTTTTTTTGCTTCCTCTAGGATCATCCCAAGTCTTTCATGCATGTGCGAAGTGTTATATGTTTTGAAGATTTGCTATCTCCACTTCATATAATTACTCTTAACACCCCAAGCCACTGACTGGTTTGATCAAGGGAATCGAAGTCCCTTCATAAGAACTAATCGAGGCTTGCACAAGGGCCTTGATATCCTCAATGGTGGTTGTCAAATCAGAACTGAGTTGATTGTGTTGTAAGAATTCATGTGGGCACGAATGTCTTGACATTGTGTTCATGTGTCGTAAAATCTAACTCATGATCCAAAATTTGCTTCCGTAGATCATATCCCGAGAACCTTGCAGTATCATCTCGTATGTTTTTGGTGGTCCCCTTTTCTTCTCAAGCATCTTAAGCCTGAAGTATCCTAACACCAATTAGATCTGAATCTCGGGCTGATATGATGGTTGGAACATTTTCCAATAATTATAACGTTGGTCTTATGTAACCCGGTATGGTGATGTCTTGGCTGGCACAACTGGACACAGGACCTATTGTTACAAATTCTTCCATATGTAAGATTCGCCATATTCTATGCAGAAACCATATGACTTACTTTATAAGTTAATTTTGATGAATCCTTTGTGTACCCAAAGTCCGACCTTTATCTGATGACCATGTCGATGCTACCTCGAAGCACAAATGTGGTACTTCAATTGTCAACAGGAACATTGGAAGCGCAATGCTAAATTTGTTCCTGATCAATTATCCAAACCGTATGGTATGGGTAAACATCATGATTCTCCTTGCCCCTTTATAAAAATGGTTATGTACTTGATGACCTATCATGTATACCATACCCAAATTTTCCTCGGGAATGGTATACTTTAATACTTGTGTGTGCGAACACATTTTCCTTTTCATTGGTCTGTTTGACCTTTCTTGTGGCATAACTTATCTAAGCAGTGTTAGTTCCTTGCTTAGGTAAAAACCTCGGTGTACATCTCTATCAGTAAAACCCTATTACTATTGTGGATAACATTCCGGTAGCCGCCGATGGACGAGAACTTTGCCTATTGCTCCGCCTCGTTGCAACGAGCAGGAAAATGGTTCTATTTGTTCCCCGCCCTGGGTATCGACGTTGTTGCCAACATAACTGACAGGTTATCCTGTGACATGTATTGCTACCAATACTGTACAAGATGTCACCCCTCTGCCTACTCTCGGCCCACATGGTGGACCCATAACCCAAAGTTCCACAGGATCGAAACCTAATTCACCTGTATATATTTTTGACTCCAAAGTATCCTTTACACTTGGCTTCGTATGAAATTCCCGAGCCACCGTCCAATTCAACGATCACTCTTCGGTCCAGATGTTATCCAACATGCTGAAGATCAAATACGGATTATTCTTGAGAATCTGAGGGCTGCACAGTCTCGTCAGAAGAGTCAGTATGACCGTCATCATCAAGATATGGTCCATCAACCTGGCAAAAAGGCTTATCTTCATGTCACACCAATGAGAGGCGCACACTGTCTCAGGATCAAGGGCAAGTTAGCTCCTCTCTATATTGGTCATTTCACTGTTCTTGAAAGGCGTGGAAAAGTGGCTTATCAATTGGAACTGCCCGCGAACCTTTCTCAGGTTCACGATGTCTTCCATGTGTCTCAGCTCCGCCGCTCCTTCAAGGATCCTATTCGAGCAGTGGATCATGATATGCTTGAGCTGCAACAAGACCTTTCTTATAAAGAGCATCCGGTCCGCATTCTTCACAAGGCTGAACGTCAGACTCGTAGCAAAGTCACAAAGTTCCTTAAAGTGCAGTCGTCAAATCATTCTAAAGATGAAGCCACTTGGGAACGCGAGGATCATCTTCGTGCTGAATACCCCGAGCTCTTTCCTTATACCTATTAATTCTCGGGATGAGAATTTGTGTTAGTAGGGGAGAGTTGTGACATCCCCTGATTTGTGCTAGAGTAACCCCTGTAATCAAGCGATAGTAATCCTATGCTAATGATGCCACGTCACCATGATTTCTGTTGTTAAACTCGCGTTGGTTCAAACCCCGTTCGAATTCAATTTAAAATAAAGTCAAACGATAAAAATATATTTCAAATGCGAAAATAAAAATGATCGGTATGTGTCAAATGTTAATTAGAAAATTGTCTTTTGGGAATCATTATTTTTGGAGCTATTTAAGTTCACTAAAATAAAGTAAAGCTAAAACAGAAATTGAAAAAGAAATAAAAAATAAAATGAAAATAGAAGACAAAAAATAAAAATAAAACAAAACAAAGAGGCCCTGGCCCAGCTGGCCTGCCCAACCGGCCGGCCCACCCCCGGGGTATAAAGCCCCCCCCTAAAACCTAGCCCACTCCCACTCTTTCCTCCCACCCGCCGCGAGGACTCACGAGGGGAATCCCTCCCCTCGTCCACCTCCCCCCTTCTCTCGCCAGGAGCCCCAACGATCCATGAGCCCCGCTTACCTCGCTCCCCCCAGGTCGCCCAGCTCCCACGCCAGCCTCACCAGCCTTGCCTCGCTGGCTCCTAGCGCCCGCGCTCCCCTCGCTCGCCCCTCGCCCCCCATCCCTCCGCTCCACCAACGCCGCCCCGCCGCGCCAGGGCCAGCCCCGCGTCGACCTCCCATTGCCGGCTCCTCCGCTCCCGGCTGGCTACCAGGCCCAGGCTCATCGAACCCCCCTCTCCACCAGCGACGCCCGCCTCGCCCCCCACTCCCCATCGCCGGTTCGCTCGCCCCCGAGTGCCAGCACGAGCTCGCTCCGGCTCTCCCTCTTCCCTCGCTGGAGAGGCCGAGCCCTCCCCACGTCGGCCGACCTCCTCACCGGCCTCCATGGGCCGGCGCCGGATCTACCACTGGCCGGGCCTGCCTCACGCCGGTCCCGACCACCCGTCGCTGGAATGCCGCCGTCAAGCCCCTAAGCCGGACCACCTCGAACACCGCATCGGCTCCTCCGTCGCCCCGGGCTTCTTCCTGCACCACCGCACCGCCATTCGTCGTCGTCGTTTCACTCCACTGAGCCCCCCTCGAGCCACGTTGCACACCTACAGGGCTCGATGAGCTACCCCCTTCCTTCCTCCCCCCCTCCGGTTCCGTTCCGTCGTTCACCGCCTCGTCCCGGCGCCATGGATCTCTCGTGTAAGAGGAGGAGGTGGAGTATTGCCTCCTGTCTGTCAGTTGAGAGAGAGAGAGAGATGAGCCCAGAGATATATTAGGGATGGAAAAGAAAAGAAAGAAAAAAAGGATGAATAGGTGCGTAGATAACATGTATGAGATTTATATATTTATGTATAGGCATGTATGTATCTATATGTTTATATGTAGATGTATGTGTATTGTGGATGTGTGTAAAAATGTGTATGAGTGTGTATGTGAGTATTTTGTACAGAGTGCATGTGTGTATTATGGGTGCATGAATATATATGTGTGTGTTGTGTTGTGTGCGGCCGGTGGGCCACAACCATGTGGGACCAACCCCCACTCGAACTAACGGGAGGCCCCACACAACCTTGTGTTAAAAAATATTAATGTAAAAATAATATATTAAATAAATAGTTTAATTAAATAATTAATTAATTAGGTAATTATAATGATTATGAGTAATTAGAATAATTAAGTAAATTTGTTAATATAGATAAGTATTTATCCTAATAGAATATGACACGTGGGTCCCCCAGTAAATTAATCTGATTAATTAATAATTAACCCTAATTAAAAATTCTGTCTATGACACATGGAACCCACTAGTTAGAGTTGACCAGTCAACTGTTGATGTCAGCATGACATCATGCTGATGTCATAAAAGCATTTTAGTGAATTAATTAAATCTGTTTTTTTAATTCCCAAATATTAATAAAATTTTGAAAATTAATATAATATAAATCGTAGCTCAGATGAATATATTTTCAACATGAGAGTTTATGAGCAGAACGAGACGAACCTGCATACGCGGTCCATTCGCGTGTCACGCGTCCCTAGCATAGTAAACGTGGAACTTTTCCATCGTTTCCCGTCTGACCACTAGTAGCGAGAGACCCGGGAAATACCATTTGATATTTTCCCAACCCGGTCTATGACGGATGTTGCCGCGTTAGCTCATGCCTAGTCTTGTTTTGCCATGTCATGCTTAGTGTTGCACCGTTGCTATTATTTATTGTTTCTTCCCCCTCTTGTTACCAGTAGACCCCGAGACTGACGTTGCCGCCGGGTACATCTACCCTTCTGACGACCAGCCCTTTTCCGCAGAGCAACAAGGCAAGCAAACCCCCCTTGATCATCCCTATATCGCCTATGTCTTTCTTCCTCCTACTTGCATTAGAATTTTGCTACTGTTGTAGTTAGCTCCTATATCTGATGCAGAGCCTAATTTTGATGAACTGCTACTTTCAGTACCGCACCTTAAGACTGTTTAGTATAGGTGGAACAGTCATCCCCTCTGACCCCTTAGTCCAGTTGCCCCGCTTTGTCATCAAGTCTCGATCCATGATCGACGAGCCAAGAACCGACACAACACTTACACCCCCCTTAGTTGTGCGGCACTACAGAGCTTCTATCGGGTACCAAGGGTGACACCTCGTGAAGTACTTAGGATGATATCTCTATAGTACAGCTAGTCGGTCGTGGTTATCGAGGGTGATTCCTCCTTCACCACTCCCGACGATGTGTCTGTCGTGCAACCCCTCAAGTGTTAGACCCTCGAGGATGATTCCTCTAAGTCCACCTTGACGGTTACATCGTTCAGAATCCAACGAGGGTGATACCTCAGATCCCCCTCATGGTACAACCACACAGTTACTCGACCATGTTACTGGGATCTTTGATGAATAGATGTTAGGCGGGTGGATTCCCGCGTGCATGTGTCGATGACTTAATTAAAATGATAATGGATTTGGGTATTTGATCTGGGTTGGTCGGAAGGCATTATTACGCACTAACCGTCTGCGTGTGAAGAATTATGGGTACTCGACGTCGTGGTATCAGCCGAAGCTCTTCAGACGTCAGCAATGGAGCGGTGCGCGCCCGAGTGGTCCCGAGATGCATCATGCTTGTAGTAAGGGGTGCTAGGACTAACATCGGCCGCCCTTGCATCGTGCAGGAGCGCAAAGGGCAAGTGGGCCCATGAACCCTTTGTGCTTAGGAGTTAGAACGACGGGCTGGCCTCTCTATTGAGCTTAGGTGGGGCTGCGACATGTCGATATTCCGAGGCCGGGCACGACCCAGAAAAGTGTGTCCGGCGAGAGTGTTATCGAGCGTGACGAGAAATATGTTGTGCACCCCTGCAGGGAAGAACTTATCTTTTCGAATAGTCGTGTCCACGGTTACAAAACGACTTGGAGTTGTGCCCTGATCTTATACAACTACAATGGTTACTTAACTGGATTTGTTGATCTGGGATTGCTTCCTCGTAGGGAGTCGAGGGAGGATCTCTGGGCGTGACCTCATATTAATATTCCTGCGACAATATGACTATTAATTGTGTTACATGTTCTACTCTCATCAATTGCTACAATACCCCCTGACGATGCTAGTCTTCAATAGGACTAGGCCTTCTCTGTATTCTTGCATTGCTATAGTCAGACCACATATAAACCCCTTTCTTTGATACTGATGCATACTTAGCATAATTCTAATATAAGTCTTGCGAGTACTTTGGATGAGTACTCACCGTTACTTTGCTCCCCCTTTGTTCCCTTGATCCGTTGCTGCGACCAGATGATGGAGCCTAGGAGATGGAGTTTCCTGCCGATGCCTGCCACCTCGATGGTGACTTTTACATGGAGGTCACTGAAGACCAGGAGTAGTTTACGAGGTTCCCAGGCAGGAGGCCTCGCCTCGTTCGATCGTGTTTCTTTTGTGCTAGCCTTCTCTAAGGCACCCCATGTTTAATGTATGTACACAGATATTTGTTGCTTCCACTGACTCGTGTGTTTATTGAGCTTCTGTATTCTAGCCCTCGAGGCCCTTGGCTTGTAATATGAAGCTTGTATGTTTTATTTGTGTCTTGATTTGTGTTGTGATATCTTCCCGTGAGTCCTTGAGTTTGATCATACACATTTGTGTGTATGATTAGCATACGATTAAATTGAGGGCGTCACACGTGAGGTGCTGGAGTGAAGGGGGAGGGCCTATTTATAGGCCAACAATGGTGCACTGAGCGGGGGAGCACCGGTGGTTTCACCACGGCTGCAGGAGGGGGAGAGAGAGCTCGGGGCCGAAACCACGGTTTCACGGACGTGGTTTGAGACTCCAGAGGCTCACCGGGAGGGCCTTTGTGCGCGCGTGCTGCGGGGCCGCACCCTAGTGATTGAATCGGGCACGTGCGGGCACTCGTCGCCTGAGTCAATTGAGAGGGGGAGAAGGGGGGCCGGAGGCTGCCCATAGTCGGATGGTTGTCGGGGACATGGTGAGACATCGAGGGGAGGTGAGAACCAGACGGGGTCAGCCTCCCTTATCTCAGGTTCGCCCTCTAGTGTGTCCAAAGCGCAGATTTGGCATGCCATGGCATGCTGGCACGCTCTAGTGTGCTTTGGCCCTGTCTTGTGTGTCTCGTGGGTGTCTTAGATGCCCCTCGGTTACTAGGAACCGAGAAGAGCAAGGCTGGTCAAAGGGGGGGGCTTTAAGAGATGTTGTCAGCTTTGAACCAGAAACTAAATTCGTGATTTTGGCTTACTCACATTGAACTAAGGAGGGGCCACTCGTGTGAAATTGAGGAGTGGTGCTGCCAACCTATTCTAGGAGCTTGGAGTGAAGGGAGTGGGTGTAGTGAGTGCTAGATGTTGTTTGACCAATCTGGCTAAAGGTATTTGATCTGTGTTTGGGGTAGCTAAACCTTTCAAATGAGGCTAAAAGTTAACAGGATTCTGTTTTAGGCAATATTAGGAGGCTCTACCAAATTTGAGCTCCATTGGACAAGTTTGAGAATGTAAACTAGAAAACACACCCAAATGGACAGTTTTGCCTTCTTAAAAGGAAATGTGAGCAAATTAAAACCCCACAAATCCAATTCTTTGCATTTACTCCTTATTTGGGGTAGTGAACACTCCTGCAAAGTTTTAGGCCATTTCGACAAACTTTGCAATGTAGAGTTGCTCCAACTTGAATCTGGCCACGGAGGGTTTTAGGATTATTTGGTGAACCAATCCACCTTGGAATGGGGTGAAACTTGGTATTCTCACCAAATATACCTTGGGGAACATGCTAGAATGTTCTCGGAATTTATTGAGAATATTTCCTTTGGAAATGTTTCAAAAGGTCAAAACAGACATAATAGGTTTTCAAAATTTGCTCAAATATTTTGAACATAAATAGGGGTTGAAAATCTTATGTATGGAAAATATATGTTCTTTGAGTATTTGCAAATTTCCTCAGATTTGTTTAAGGTAGAAAAATAATTTTCCATCCAGAAATATCATTTCTGGCCTCAGAAAGGGACATGCAAATAAAATAGAACAATATTTTATAAAATAATTATTTCATGATTTTGGAAAGTTATAGTAGTGCTAAAATCAAAATACCATCTTTGGGTGAAGGCACCCCTAGAAATCACGGAGTTGTAGTGCAAACCCCAAAGCAAGGTTTTGAATTAACAAAATGAGAAAAAGGATTTTTTATGGAAATATTATGTTACAAAAACTATTTTTAGATCCACACACTCAAGCATACATACAATAAATGACAATCATGGCACTCATAGCATTTTCTTAATAAGTTTTAAGAAACTCCAAATTTGAAAAGACTATATTTGAGGCAAATTGAAAACAGGGTGTGACAGACCTACCCCCCTTACAAGAATCTCGCTCCCAAGATTCCTAAGCTAGGTGCTAAAAAGGAACGGAAATTCGGATCGGAGGTAGTCTTCATGCTCCCATGTTGCTTCTGCTTCGGTGTGTTTGTTGCACTGAACCTTGAAGTACTTGATGGTGTTGGTTTTGGTACAACGCTCGGCTTTGTCCAGGATGCGGATTGGTCTCTCACGGTAAGTGAGGTCAGGTTGAAGATCAATGTCTTTGTGGTCGATGTCCTTATAAATATCTAGATGGTTCAACGCTTGAAGGCACTTCCGAAGTTGTTACACGTGGAAGACGTTGTGTACACCCGAAAGTTCCGGAGGTAGCTCAACTAGTAAGCAACTTCTCCACGCCTTGCCGTTATCTTAAAAAGTCCAATGAATCTTGGAGCAAGTTTCCCCTTGAGGTGGAAACGGTTAGTCCCCTTGAGAGGTGTGACGCGGAGGTACACCTGGTCTCCGGGGTTGAACTCCACTTTTCTACGGTGGGAATCCGCTTAGTTATTTTGCCACGACTTGGCAGCTTTATGTGCTCCCTGACAAGTTGCACCTTGTCTTCAGCTTCACGGAGAACGTCTGGCCTGAAAATTAATCCTTCACCGGTTTTGGACCAGTTGAGAGGAGTGCGACACTTACGTCTGTATAGACCTTCAAATGGGGCCATTTGGAGACTGGACTGACAGTGTTGTTGTAAGAGAACTCAGCGAAAGGCAAACAGTCTTCCCATTTGGATCCATGTGCCAAGACACAAGCACGGAGCATATCCTCAAGTATACGATTTACTCGCTCCGTTTGCCCGCCCGTTTGAGGATGGAAGGCAGGGCTGAAGGAGAGCTTAGTCCCCATAGCTTCTTGGAACTTCTTCTAGAATCTTGACATGAACTGCGTGCCTCAGTCAGATACAATTTCCTTCGGAACTCCATGGAGGCTCACAAAACGATGGATGTATATGTTGGCCAGTTGGCTACCATCGTACATGGTGTTGACCGGAATAAAATGGGACACCTTGGTCAGGTGGTCAAAAATGACCCATATGGCGTCGTGTCCTTTGCCTGACTTGGGCAGACCGGTGATGAAGTCCATACCGACCTTGTCCCATTTCCATTCGGGTACCTGGAGAGGTTGTAGCAGCCCAGCAGGCTGCTGGTACTCAGCCTTGACCCGCTGGCATACGTCACACTTGGTGACATATGAAGTTATCCCCCGCTTCATGCCATGCCACCAGAATCTTTCTCTAAGGTCTTTATACATCTTGGTCCCACCAGGATGGATTGAGTAGGGAGTGTCATGGGCCTCTTGCAAGATTAAGTTCTTGAGTTCAGGATTGTTGGGTACGCATAAACGTTTCCCAAACCACACAACTCCTTGTTCATCCACTGAGAATCCTGGGGCCATGTCTTCATTGATCTTCTTCTTGATGCCTTCGATGCTCTCATGTCCCTTCTGGGCCTCTATAATGTCGTCTGCCAGAGTGGGTTTGACTTCGAGGTTGGCCAGGAACCCTTGTTCAACCAGCTCTAACCTGAAGCTTTCCAGCTCGTCATACAGGGTGGGTAGCCTTTCCTTGATCATAGCATTCAAGGTGCAAGCCTGATGGCTCAAGGCGTCGGCCACCACATTGGCCTTACCGGGGTGGTATTGAATGCTGCGGTCGTAGTCCTTAATCAATTCCATCCACCTTCACTGCCTCATATTTAACTCTTTTTGGGTAAAGATATACTTCAATCTCTTGTGGTCGGTGTATATTTTGCATCGTTTCCCCAGGAAATAATGCCGCCACGTCTTCAAGGCATGAACCACTTCCGCCAGCTCAAGGTCATGAGTGGCGTAGTTCTCTTCGTGCGGGTGGAGTTGCCGTGATAAATATGCCACGACTCTACCGTATTGCATCAAAACGCCACCGAGCCTGAGTCTTGAAGCATCGCAGTATATCACAAACTCCTTGTTGATATCTGGAGTGGCCAGTACCGGGGCGGTGGTCAACCTCTTCTTCAACTCCTGTATGCTTTCTTCGCAATCCGGCGCCCATTCGAACTTCTTTCCCTTCTTCAAGAGTTGAGTCATTGGTCGGACGATGCGGGAGAACCCTTCCACGAACTTGCGGTAGTATCCTGCGAGCCCGAGGAAGCTTCTAACTGCCTTTACGTCAATTGGCGACTCCTAGTTGGTTACCGCTGTAATCTTGGTTGGATCGACTACCATTCCATTTGTCGTCATGGTATGACCCAAGAATCCAACTTCGTGCAGCCAAAACTTGCATTTGCTAAACATTGCATAAAGTTGATGCTCTCGAAGTTTTTCCAACACCACCCTAAAGTGTTGCTCATGCTCTTCTTCAGACTTGAAGAAGATTAATATGTCATCGATGAAGACGACAGCAAACTTGTCCAAGTACTCCATGAAGATTTGTTCATGAGGTACATGAAGTATGTTGGGGCATTGTTCAACCCAAATGACATGACCGTGCACTCATATAGACCATATCTGGTCACGGATGTCGTCTTAGGTATGTCCTCGGGCCGAATCTTTAGTTGGTACTACCGAGATCTGAGATCGATCTTGGAGAATACCTTGGCACCATTTAACTGGTCGACTAGGTCTTCAATCTTCGGAAGTGGACACTTGTTCTTTATCGTGACTTCATTTAGGGAACGGTAATCAACGCAGAGCCTGATTGTTCCATCCTTCTTGGATACAAATAAAACAGGTGATCCCCAAGGTGAGGCACTTGGATGGATGAATCCCTTCCCGATTTGGTCGGCCAACTGCTTCTTCCACTCTGCTAGCTCTTTCGATCCCATCCTATAAGGCTTCTTATAGATAGGCGGGCATGAACTCAATAATGATCTCGATGTCTTGGTCAGGAGGCATCCCAGGCAGCTCATCAGGAAAGACGTGCGGGTACTCACATACCAGTGGTACTTGATCCAATCTTTCTTTCGAAAGGCAATTGACCTGAGGGGCTTGAGTGGAGGTAGGCTGAGGGACATATTTAAATTTGACCCCTTGGTCACTTGTCATGGTAATAGCCCTCTTGGCGTAGTCCAATATGCTTTGGTGCCTGGCCAACCAATCCATACCAAGGATCACGTCCAAGCCTTGCGACTTAAGGATGATGAGATCTGCTACGAAGTCTATCCCATTAATGTTGATCCCAACTCCTCTACATCCTAGGTTGGTCCTTACCACTGCTCCCGGGGTATGCACTGCCATTTGCCCATTAAGGAGGGTAGGCTTCCAACCACACTTTGCAGCAAACTTTTGGGTGATAAAAGAATGGGAAGCACCACAATCAAACAATACTGTTGCTGGGGTGGAGTTGACGAGGAACGTACCCAGAATGCAATCCGGGTCCTCTTGGGCTTCCTCAGCGGAAATGTGATTCACGCGTCCCCTACTGTGGTACTACTCGTTGCGAGGAGCCTGATTCTTGTTTGGTGCTCCATGAGCTTGTCCTTGATTTGGCGTGTTGGGGCGTGGTGCATCGGGCTTGTTGTTGGGGCATTGTCTGGAGTAGTGTCCAGGATGACCACATCCAAAGCAGGTGACCTGCCCTGGGACATTGGGCTTTCCCCCACTATTGTTGTGCGGATCAATTGCTAGCTTGGGGTTGGCATGCTGCTGAGGCTGATAGTTTGGGCAAAATACATGAGTCTTGTACTCCTGCTCCTGATAGTTAGGCCTTGTCGGGGCAGATTGCCACAGACAAGCCTTCTGGTTGCTGGAACCACCGTTGCCCATCACCTTACGCTTGCGAGTATCCTCCATAGCACGACGCTTGTCTTCCCGCATGAGAGCTCTGTTTACTAGATCACAGAAGGTCCGGCAGTCACACACAACAAGCTGATATTGCAGCGACTGCCGAAGTCCTTCCATGAAGCATTCCACCTTAGCGGCTTCAGTGCTGACATCTTCTGGTGCATACCTCGACAAGAGGTTGAACTTCTGCAGGTATTCCTTGACAGTGTCGCTGCCTTGCTTCAGAGCACGGAACTCCCGCTTCTTGATAGTCATCATTCCAGGGGGAATGTGAGCAGCGTGGGACCCGTCTTGGAAGACAACCCAAGTGATAGCCTACGCGTATTGCATAATCTGGAACCCTTCCCACCAAGCCCTGGTTTTGCCTCCGAGATAGTGAGAAGCATAAAGGACTTCCTCATGATCGTCGGTGCACTTAACCAGCCCGAGGAGGTCTTCAATGATGTAGATCCAGTCATCGACATCCAGGGGCTCAGGTGTCTCAGTGAATATCTGGGGCGTAGTTCTCATGAACTCAGACAAAGTGGAGCGACCATTGCCATTTCTGCCGTGTGGTGGGTTGTTTACTAGGGCGTGGGCTATCTGTTGGATGGCGGCGTTGTTGGCTTTGCGTTCCTCTCATAGTGCTTGGAGGAACTGAGCCATAGTCATGATCTCCGGAGGAGGCGGTGGCGGGGGAACGTTGCCTTGGTGCTACTCCGGGTGACCTCCAGCTTGGGTAGACCCACCGGCTCCTAGCTAGAATCGCTAGTGCTGGGGTTGCCGAAGATACTGGTGCGAGTTCCAGTCACCATCCTGTTTGGAGTAGACAGGTCAATACTCCGAAATGGTCGAGAGGAAAGCATAAAGGGATGACTTGCCTATATAAGGGGGCGCCCGTATAGTGCAAGTGTGTCAAACAAGAAGGGTCAAAGAACCCTACGCAAATACATCAATTAAGATAGGTGATGCAGTCGCTTACATGTTGCCTAAGGCAAAAGTGCGGCTTGCATCGAGACACAAATAGTAAGCACACATACAACAAACATCCATGGTTTCATATGAACCATTACACGGACTCGACTTCGCATGGGGACTCCTAACTTGTCCTAAGACATCCATCTAGGTGACGGATTGCTCGGTCTCGTACAAAGGTTCTTCAGGTTTTCCCCTTCATCCTCATCTGTGCGGGCATCTTCTTCCTTTACGGGTGTGGGGGAAGGAAGAGGTCCATCACGACGATGTTTCGTCAGTGAAGCGGTGAGGAGCTTAGTGTATTCCTCGGCGGTCAGGCGGAGACTCTGAATAGGAGTGGCCTTAAGTGGTGGTATTCCTCCCCGGAAGGCGATGACATATTGCCCTACGGGTTCTCCTTCTTTCTTAATCTTGCGTGTCTTTATCTTCTCTAGGCGGAGTATATCCTTGACCTGATGAAGTTCTTGGCGGAGCGTCACGGATTCCTTGATCAGAAGGTGAGCTAGAGTGTCGGTAGAGAGGCTGTACTAGGTCTGAAACCTGAGTGGCGTTCCGTCCTCTCGGGATGGGTTGAGTGTTCAGATCCCATCAAGTCCGTCCTTAAGAAAAGGCAGGTGACGAGTAGACGGATCATTGGCCATCCCTAGAAGGAGGTCGCAGAGATGCACGAGCGCCTCTCGTGCTGCTGTCTCCACAACCAATACTAAAGTCTGCATCTACGGTCCTTCAAAGAACCAACTAACTAGGAAGTCGTTTGCCTTCACAATCACGTCTACGTGATATTTCTTTGTGTCGGCGTTGACCCAACCCTCGTGGTAGAGAAAAATGGGCATGCGGCATACTTGCACTTCTCCAAGCTATCTCCCAAGAGTAGGGGAAAGACGGTTTCCAGAAGCATCTCAGGTATGACGACCATCTACAAGGTTTCTAGGAGCAGGTTAGAAATTTGTGGGTGGTATGAAAAGGTAGTAGGGTGTAGAAAATCTCAAATTTAAGGGTTGAGAGTGTTATTCATCTCGGCTATCATCCAAGCTACCTAAAGCTTCCTACAGTCAGAATGGCTCTGATACTAGCTCTGTGGGGGCCCCGACTTATACGTCGAGATCCCTGAATGCACGTGTACGGTGATCCCAGAGATGAATGTTCATTGAACACACAGATACTGAATAACAAGTGTCTTACATCCGAAATTAACATCTGATACAATAAAGGACCATCATGGTAAAGTCTTACATAGATAGGGCCTAGAAGGCCAATCACACCATCACAACTACTAGTGGAATACTGGGTAGTAAACAGGAACCCATGCCAACAGCCTTAACCAACAGGCATTCTGACTGGGAAGCGTCCTAGTTCGCGTGTCCGTCTCCAACGATGAATTCTTCTCCATACTCTAGTTCCTCCATGTCTGATCAATAAAATAACTAGTGGCAAGCCAATGAGTACTTTTGAATGTACTCGCAAACAGCCCATGATATGAATAATGCAGTTGGTACAATATTAATGTAATATGCAACCTTTGCGGAAAGCAAGTTTTAATTGAAACATGTGCATGGTCAATTACTTGTATGGATATGCATCATAAGCTAGATGGTAGTCATAACAACGAGTTACAATTATCAACATATCTGCTGAGGGCTGAACACCTCAAGTTCACCCAATATGCCATGTCTCCAGATTTGTCCTATCATCTTCTCAGATAACACCTTAACACACACATATGGTTTTTGCGGAAACGATTGGACATAGTTTAAGCAGCACCACTCAATTGTCCTTGACCGTGGACACATCTATTAGAATAGTTTTACACTCTATAGAGGTTGTACGCTGTACCCACGAGATCCAGGAAACTTCCATGTCATTGTCTTTCCCCTGACGACACTAGACAAAGAGTCCACTCGATTGGTACCCACCCCCCATGATGTATGTCTTACGAGCACATACTCTAGACTGTATCATCCATGCAGGGACCAACAGTGTGCTCGAAACACCTAAAAACAGCATAGTCGTCCTACCTGGCACGACCCCGTCACGAGAGTGACCACATCAGTCCCGCCACTAGTAATGCAGGGTCTTTGCTAGCACTGACCAAAGTAATCAACAAAGCCCCGTCTCATAAAGGGGTATCGTGGTCACACATGTAATGTTGGGATGGTCGACACATCGTAAATCTAATCCCATTTCCGAAACCACTCTCACAAAACCTTTCCGGTACACCACTTCTTTCTTAACTGGTCATACAGATCAACACCATCACCCTCGGGCATTAGTGGCACACGACGGGGTTTTTGTAAAACTTTTGATATCAACTATGTGTTACCACCATCATGCATCTGCTCATCCTATGCATAGCACTACTACTACTTGTCAACTTTTATTAGCCTGACCCTCATAGATGGTAAGGTCATGCTCAATGAAGTGCTCCGGAGGAGCCACCGGTAATACCATGCCGGGGTGTACCAATAAATCTTGTCTATATGCATCGGAATAAAATAATCAACATGTCATGCATAAAACATTTTCTCACACATCTGCAAAGGACTGCTTGCCTTGATCAGCTAAGTATCCGGGGTCTTCGAGGTCTTCGGGTCCAAGTCCTTCGTCAAACGCGTGATCTATCATCGTAATAATAATAAGAAGAAGCACACTCAAAAATAGAGCACAAAATCATATTAAAAATGTTACCCTGTTGTGGAAAATTAAATCTTTATTTTAAAAATGTTGGTTTCTGTTTTTGTGGGAAAAATGTATTTTTAAAGCTTCATTAACAGAAGCTAAAAATATCTGACTAAGCTTTTTAATTAATGTTGTGCATAAAAGTCTTTGCAAATATTCATATAACATAACTAATAAATTCTACATATTTTTAGAGAAATTATGGTAGAAAAATATTTGTATTTAACTAAATATTTAATCCCGTCAAAATTATTTAAAAACCCAGCTCTAAAGAATAAAGAAAAGGGCTCAGCCCCTAGCCTGGCTCGGCCAGCAGCTGGGCCGGCCCAACTAGCCAACCAGCCAGCTAGCCAATTTGCGAGCCGAGGCGCGCGCGCTGTCAGGTTTAAACTTGACGTACGGGCCCGTGCGGTCAGCGGTAGAGAGGGGGAGAGGGGGTGGGACAAGCCACCGACAGGTCGGGCCTGCTTGTCGGGGTCATCTTCCACCTCTGGACAGAGTGAGGGGAGGCACGCCGGCAGTGGCTCCGACACCCTCGTGGCCCGGTGAAGGCAGAAACGGCACCGTGGCATCACCGTCTACCTAGTGGGGGTCGAAGGACCGACCGGGGGGGTCCTGAGTTACCGGCGATGACGTGACCGTGGTGGGGATGTTTATGGTGGAGATGGGTGCTACGGGTAGGTAAATGCTCAGGGGAGAGGTGGATATGCTTCCTAAGCTCACTACGGTCACAGAGGAGGTGAGAGGAGCTCGAGAGCTGGCATGTAGTCCGAGATCAACAGAGCTCTGAAGCGGCGGCGCCTCGGTCGATCTCGAGCACTTGGGCTCTCGTTTCTCAAGTGGAGTGTCTAGGGGATCGATTGAGGGTTTGGAAGAGAGCTGTGAGGTGCTGGAGTGAAGGGGGAGGGCCTATTTATAGGCCAGCAACGATGCACCGAGCAGGGGAGCGCCGGTGGTTTCACCACAGCTGTGGGAGGGGGAGAGAGAGCTCGGGGGCCGAAACCACAGTTTTGCGGACGTGGTTTGAGACTCGAGAGACTCAACGGGAGGAGCGAGGCCTTTGTGCACTCGCGCTGCGGGGCAGCGCCCTACTAACCTAATCAGGCGCGCGCGGGCACGCTTCGCCTGAGTCAGTAGAGAGGGGGAGAAGGGGCCCTTGAGGCTGCCCTTAGTGGTAAGGTTGTCGGGGACATGGTGAGACATCAAGGGGAGGTGAGAACCGGTTGGGGTTAGCCTCCCTTGCCTCGCGTGCACCCTGTAGCACGTCCAGAGCGCAGATTTGGCAGGCCACGGCATGCTGGCACGCTCTTGTGTGCTTTAGCCCTGTCTAGTGTGTCTGGGGGGTGGCTTAGATGCCCCTCGGGTACTAGGAACCGAGAAGAGCAAGGCTGGTCAAGGGGGGTGGGGCTTTAATAGATTTTGTCATCTTTGAACCAGAAATTAATTGGTGATTTTGGCTTACTCACATCGATCTAAGGAGGGGCCACTCGTGTGCAGTTTAGGAGTGGTGCTGCCAACCTGTGCTGGGAGTTTGGAGTGAAGGGAGTGTGTGTAGTTAGTGCTAGATGTTGTTTGACCAATCTAGCTGAAGGTGTTTGATCTGTATTTGGGGTAGCTAAACCTTTCCAATGATGTTGAAAGTTAACATGATTTGGTTTTAGGCAACATTAGGACGCTCTACCAAATTTGAGCTCCATTGGACAACTTTGAGAATGTAAACTAGAAAACACCCCCAAATCGACATTTCTGTCTTCTTAAAAGGAAATGTGAGCAAATTAATCCCCACAAATCCAATTCTTTGCATGAACTCCTTATTTGGGGTAGTGAACACTCCTGCAAAGTTTTAGGCCATTTGGAAAATTTTGCAATCACTACTGGAATCCAGAAATTTGCCGTCACCCAGTTCTTTACCGTCTGCTGGCTGACGGCAAAGAACCTCTTTGCCATCAGTTGACACAATACAGACGGTAAAGAACTGACACATGGCAAAAATACTATTTGCCAGGTGTGGGTCCTTTGCCGTCTGCCAGCAGACGGCAAAGAGCCCCAGGGCAGACGACAAAGGGGACGCATGGGTCCCATGCCTGCCGTGTCCGAAATCCGGGGGCCTTTGCCGTCCGCGGGCCTTTGCCGTCTGCCATACGGCCCTTTGCCGTCGGGGGGCGGACGACAAAGGGGCAGCCCTATAACGGCCGTTACCCCCCCCCCTCGCTCACTGTCTCTCTCTCTCTCTCTCACCCTGACCACTCTCTCTCTCCACGGCGGCAACCCCCTCCCCGCGGCGAGCCCACCCCCCCGGCGAGCCCCTCCCCGTGGGATCCCCTCCCCGAGAGGGCACCTCTCCTGCGGCGCGCCCCCTGCCGCCGCCGCCCCCTGCCGCGCGCCCGCGCCACCTGCCGTCGCCGCCCCCTGCCGTCGTCGCCCCCTGCCGCCGCCGCCCCCTGCTGCGCGCCACCTGCCGTCGCCGCCCCCTGCCGCCGACGCCCCCTGCGGCGAGCCCCTAGCTGCGCGCCCCCTGCCGCCGCCCCCTGCCGGTGAGTTTTTCCTGTTTTTCTTTTTAAAAAAGTTAATTACTTTAGTTAGTTTATTAGGTTAGTTTTTTTATTATATATAGGGTAATTTAGTTAGTTTATTTGGTTAGATTATTAGGCTAATTAGGTTAGTTAGTTAGGTTAGAAGAAAAAAAGCAGAAGGAAAAAAAGCAGGAGAAGAAGAAGAAGAAGAAGAAGAGGAAGAAGAGGAGGAGGAGGAGGAGAAAAAAGAAGAAGAAGAAGAAGAAGAAGAAGAAGAAGAAGAAGAAGAAGAGGAGAGGAGGAGGAGGAGAAAGAGGAGGAGAAAGAAGAAGAAGAAGAAGAAGAGGAGAGGAGGAGGAGGAGAAAGAAGAAGAAAAAGAATAGAAGGAGAAAAAGAGGAGGGGGAGTAGGAGGAGAAAAAAGAAGAAGAAGAAGAAGAAGAAGAAGAAGAAGAAGAAGAAGAAGAAAAAGAGGAGAGAGGAGAAGAAGAAAGAAGAGGAAAAGGGAACCCCGGCACCCCGAAACTGACCCTCGACCCCCGACCCCTGACGCCCGACACCACTGACCCCCGACCATCGACCTCCGACGCCACTGACCCTCGACCCCCGACCCCCGACGCCACTGACCCCCGACGCCACTAACCCTCAACCCCCGACGCCACTGCCCCCGACCCAGACCCTCGGCCCACGACTCCCGACCCCCGACGCTCGACGCCACCAACCCCCGACCCCCGACGCCACTGACACCCGACGTCACTGACCCTGGACCCCCGACGCCACTGACCCTAGACCCCCGACGCCACTGACCCCCCACAACCGACGCCACTAACCCCCCGACCCCCGATGCCACCGACCCTCGACGGCACTGACTCCCGACGCCACTAAGCCCCGACCCCCGACACCTCTTCTGCCTTCTTTTGAACGAGAAGGTGCTTTTCGGCCTTCCAGAGGCCCACGGGGTCATAGTTTTGTAAATTATGAGTTAGGTCACATATTTTCCGATCATGTTAATTATAAAAACATCGTATTTGTGTTGATCGGGTGAATTTCAATGTGCAGTTGTTCGACGACCTCCACGTGCGTTGGACGAGCTCCGCCCTTGCGTTTGTTGGTGAGCACAAATGACTTCTCCTCCTACCCCCTTAATTTGCTCTGTCCCGGTCTTCGTGCCGATGATACTTGCTAGCTATAGGTTTCTTCAATCATGAGTATGCGTGACCAGTATGCGTCTCCCGTTCGAAAGGGCGACATCTATAAATATGCATTTCTTTGCATATTTATAACCGCCATCGAATTGTCCAACATTATCCATGGACAGCCCGAGTATGTGTAGATTGGGTTTGTTTTCCCGTATGCTGTGCTCCGGATCCGATGCGGAATTTCCGCATTATGTTGTGCGTTGGAACCAATATGATTACATTGCTAACAATGAGTTGTGTTGCAGGCTGCTATTCAGAAAGAGAGAGCGGCAATGCAGGCGGCTATGGCGGAGAAGGATAAGGAAATTAGGGAGCTGGAGGAGAGGACGACTGCATTGGTGGAGGCGGAGAGGGCACGGAATGAAGCGTCTACCAGGGCCATATACGAGCTCTGCGTGGTAAGTTTCTTCTTCATGTTATTTCAAATCTTGCATTTGAATGTCCGTTTCATTAATAAACAAAAATTTTGACTTGTCGAAACCAAATGTACAGTCTATGTGCGAGAAGAACGGCCAAGTCCCTCCGCCGATGCCAGTCATTAACGTGGCGGGGACGGTGAGTTTCATTTTAGTGGAGTGATCTTAAGAGTGTCCTCATGCTAACTACACATTGCAAACGATGTTTGGTGCCGAATATGTCTCGAAACGCATCGCACGACCCTTCTACAGTCGAGCCTTCTCCAGGGCAGCCTTCTCCAGGTGAAACAAGCCAGAGCCACCGTGCTTCACCCTAACTTAGGTATGTTATTTCTAGTGTTTTAATAAAAAATAGCTAGACTTCCATCTAGTGACATAATTAGCTTAGTTAGCTCCAAAATAGCTAGACTTCCATCTAATGACATAATTAGCTTAGTTAGCTCCAAAATGGCCTATTTAATAAAAAAATGACCTATACTTAGCTAATTATCCTCGAAATGACATAATTAGCTCCAAAAAGGCATTCTTAGCCAATTTAGCCCGAAGAAGGGGACAAGAAGAGAAAAAGAGGAAAAATGAAAGGAGGGAAGAGGAAAAATGAGGAGAAGAAGGAGGAGAGGGAGGAGGAGAAGAAGAAGGAGAAGAAGGAGAAGAAGGAGGAGAAGGAGAAGGAGCTCCTCCTACTCCTTCTTCTTCCTCCTTCTTCTTCTCCTTCTCCTTCTTTTCTTCTTCTTCTCCTCTTCCTTCTTCTCCTCCTCCTCCTCCTCCTCCTCCTCCTCCTTATTTTACTTCTTCTTCTCTATCTCTTCTTCTACGTAGCTTAGACTCATCCAAGGAAGGCTAAATTAGCCAATTATCCTACGAAATGACATAATTAGCTTAGTTAGCTCCAAAATGTCCTATTTAATAAAAAAAGACCTATACTTAGCTAATTATCCTCGAAATGACATAATTAGCTCCAAAAAGGCATTCTTAGCCAATTTAGCCCGAAGAAGGGGACCAGAAGAGAAAAAGAGGAAAAATGAAAGGAAGGAAGAGGAAAAATGAGGAGAAGAAGGAGGAGAGGGAGGAGGAGAAGAAGAAGGAGAAGAAGGAGGAGAAGGAGAAGGAGCTCCTCCTTCCCCTTCTTCTTCCTCCTTCTTCCTCCTTCTCCTTCTCCTTCTTCTTCTCCTTCTCCTTCTTCTTTTCTTCTTCTTCTCCTCTTCCTTCTTCTTCTCCTCCTCCTCCTCCTCCTCCTCCTTATTTTACTTCTTCTTCTCTATCTCTTCTTCTACGTAGCTTAGACTCATCCAAGAAAGGCTAAATTGGCTAATTATCCTACAAAATGACATAATTAGCTTAGTTAGCTCCAAAATGTCCTATTTAATAAAAAATGACCTATACTTAGCTAATTATCCTCGAAATGACATAATTAGCTCCAAAAAGGCATTCTTAGCCAATTTAGCCCGAAGAAGGGGACCAGAAGAGAAAAGGAGGAAAATGAAAGGAAGGAAGAGGAAAAAGGAGAAGAAGAAGGAGGAGAGGGAGGAGGAGAAGAAGAAGGAGAAGAAGGAGGAGAAGGAGAAGGAGCTCCTCCTTCCCCTTCTTCTTCCTCCTTCTTCCTCCTTCTCCTTCCCCTTCTTCTTCTCCTTCTCCTTCTTCTTTTCTTCTTCTTCTCCTCTTCCTTCTTCTTCTCCTCCTCCTCCTCCTCCTCCTCCTTATTTTACTTCTTCTTCTCTATCTCTTCTTCTACGTAGCTTAGACTCATCCAAGAAAGGCTAAATTGGCTAATTATCCTACGAAATGACATAATTAGCTTAGTTAGCTCCAAAATGTCCTATTTAATAAAAAATGACCTATACTTAGCTAATTATCCTCGAAATGACATAATTAGCTCCAAAACGGCATTCTAAGCCAATTTAGCCCGAAGAAGGGGACCAGAAGAGAAAAGGAGGAAAATGAAAGGAAGGAAGAGGAAAAAGGAGAAGAAGAAGGAGGAGAGGGAGGAGGAGAAGAAGAAGGAGAAGAAGGAGGAGAAGGAGACGGAGCTCCTCCTTCCCCTTCTTCTTCCTCCTTCTTCCTCCTTCTCCTTCCCCTTCTTCTTCTCCTTCTCCTTCTTCTTTTCTTCTTCTTCTCCTCTTCCTTCTTCTTCTCCTCCTCCTCCTCCTCGTCCTCCTTATTTTACTTCTTCTTCTCTATCTCTTCTTCTACGTAGCTTAGACTCATCCAAGAAAGGCTAAATTGGCTAATTATCCTATGAAATGACATAATTAGCTTAGTTAGCTCCAAAATGGCCTATTTAATAAAAAATGACCTATACTTAGCTAATTATCCTCGAAATGACACAATTAGCTCCAAAAAGGCATTCTTAGCCAATTTAGCCCGAAGAAGGGGACAAGAAGAGAAAAAGAGGAAAATGAAAGGAAGGAAGAGGAAAAAGGAGAAGAAGAAGGAGGAGAGGGAGGAGGAGAAGAAGAAGGAGAAGAAGGAGGAGAAGGAGAAGGAGCTCCTCCTTCCCCTTCTTCTTCCTCCTTCTTCCTCCTTCTCCTTCTCCTTCTTCTTCTCCTTCTCCTTCTTCTTTTCTTCTTCTTCTCCTCTTCCTTCTTCTTCTCCTCCTCCTCCTCCTCCTCCTCCTTATTTTACTTCTTCTTCTCTATCTCTTCTTCTACGTAGCTTAGACTCATCCAAGAAAGGCTAAATTGGCTAATTATCCTACGAAATGACATAATTAGCTTAGTTAGCTCCAAAATGTCCTATTTAATAAAAAATGACCTATACTTAGCTAATTATCCTCGAAATGACATAATTAGCTCCAAAAAGGCATTCTTAGCCAATTTAGCCCGAAGAAGGGGACAAGAAGAGAAAAAGAGGAAAATGAAAGGAAGGAAGAGGAAAAAGGAGAAGAAGAAGGAGGAGAGGGAGGAGGAGAAGAAGAAGGAGAAGAAGGAGGAGAAGGAGAAGGAGCTCCTCCTTCCCCTTCTTCTTCCTCCTTCTTCCTCCTTCTCCTTCTCCTTCTTCTTCTCCTTCTCCTTCTTCTTTTCTTCTTCTTCTCCTCTTCCTTCTTCTTCTCCTCCTCCTCCTCCTCCTCCTTATTTTACTTCTTCTTCTCTATCTCTTCTTCTACGTAGCTTAGACTTATCCAAGAAAGGCGAAATTGGCTAATTATCCTACGAAATGACATAATTAGCTTAGTTAGCTCCAAAATGGCCTATTTAATAAAAAATGACCTATACTTAGCTAATTATCCTCGAAATGACATAATTAGCTCCAAAAAGGCATTCTTAGCCAATTTAGCCCGAAGAAGGGGACAAGAAGAGAAAAATAGGAAAATGAAAGGAAGGAAGAGGAAAAAGGAGAAGAAGAAGGAGGAGAGGGAGGAGGAGAAGAAGAAGGGGACAAAAGGATAAGAAGAAGAAGGAGAAGAAGGAGAAGAAGAAGGAGAAGAAGGAGAAGAAGAAGGAGAAGAAGGAGAAGTAGAAGGAGAAGAAGGAGAAGAAGAAGGAGAAGGAGCTCCCGCTCCTTCTCCTTCTTCTTCTCCTTCTTCTCCTTCTTCTTCTCCTTCTTCCCCTTCTTCTTCTTCTCCCCTTCCTTCTCCTTCTCCTCCTCCTCCTCCTCCTCCTTTTTCTTCTTCTTCTCCTCTTCCTTCTCCTTCTCCTCCTCCTCCTCCTTCTTTTACTTCTTCTTCTCTTTCTCTTCTCCTGTAGTTAGCTAGGGTTCCACCTAAATGACATAATTAGCTTAGTTAGCTCCTAAATGGTCTATACTTAGCTAATTTCTCTCCGAAATAACCTATATATACACTACTTCATCTAGTATTATTTTCTAACTTTCTTATTTGTCATTTTGCAGATTACCTTCACTTCACGGGAAGCTTGGTTGATGGAATGCTTGAAGATTATTTCTTGTACCATGGGTTGTATTGAAACTATTGTAGTATATGAATATATGAAACTTTGTATGCACGTGGATGAAACTGGTGTAATATATGGTTTGGTACGGATGTAACTTCCATAATATGTATGCACTATGGATGAGAGTTATTTTAATATGGTTATGAGTACGGAAAGAAATTTATTTATGTCAAATATATATATATATATCCTGATTATTGTTAAAAATGCTGGATATAACAAAAAATAAATAAAAAAGGGGCTGGTTCCCCTCTTTGCCGTCTGCCAACACATGGCAAAGGGGTGGAGGCAGATGGCAAAGGGGGAATCTGCCCCCTCTCTCTCCCCTCTTTGCCGTCTGCCCCCACATGGCAAAGGGGTGGAGGCAGACGGCAAAGGGGGAATCTGCCCTGTCTCTCCCCTCTTTTCCGTCTGCCCCCACATGGCAAAGGGGGGGAGGCAGACGGCAAAGAGGGAATCTGCCCCCTCTCTCTCCCCTCTTTGTCGTCTGCCCCCACATGGCAAAGGGGGGGGAGGCAGACGGCAAAGAGAGGAGGCCTGCCGTTAACACTTAACGGGGACGTTGCAATATATGCCGTCCCACTTATTTTGCCGTCTGCCCCCTCATGGCAAAGATTCTTTGCCGTCCGCTTTGTGAAAGCAGACGGCAAAGAGCCTCTTCACCGGATTTTTTTTACCGTCTACTTTGCCATGAGGAGGCAGACGGCAAAGCCTTTGCCGTCCGTGGTTGCCCCCTTTGCCGTCCGCCTTGGCAGACGGCAAATTTTTGAATTTCAGTAGTGAATGTAGAGTTGCTCCAAGTTGAATTTGCCAGGAAGGGTGTTAGGATTATTTGGTGAACCAAACCACCTTGGAATGAGATGAAACTTGGCATGATCACTGAATATAGACTAGGGAACATGCTATAATTTTCTGGGAATTTATTGAGAATATTTACTTTGGAAATATTTCAAAAGGTCAAGACAGACAGAATAGGTTTTCAAAGGTTTTCTCAAATATTTCGAACATAAATAGGGGTTGAAAATTGTCGGGACCCCGATTCTAAGCCATAGGAATCCAGCCTGTAACACATCGCATCCCTTTGCGATCTCACGCACGGTTAACCCCATGGCTGCAGCCTTACCTTAGCCGGGACCGTTTGCGCCTTTAGACTCACGTATGCAATTGTGTCGCTAGCATTCCAATGTCAAAGAACCCGGATCGACAAGTCTAGTCATAAACCAAAGTGGCAGTACCGCACAAGGACAGGCATACATGACCCAACAAAGCAGGTGTCGGTCACGAGCGAATGTAGACGAGTCGTAGCAAGTTACAAGGACTCCATTACATCGCGTGACATTTCCCCAAAGGGGACAGACACAGCAGCTAAGAAGGACACACGCCGGTCAACCAATGTGTCCGGAGCAGTAGCGAGCTACCATGGCTCGTTGGACCACAAAGGGGCATTTCCCTTTAAGGAGTGCTACTAAAGCTTACAGCTAGGTAATCGAACCCCATACATATCAAGTACGACACACGTACGCATGGCATACCGATATGTATAGATACATCGATGGCATCATAACATAACCATAAACATACAAGCTTTATTTAAGAGGCTCGGAAGAGCCACACACATAATATTACACAGTAAGGGTCTCACGACCCATAATAGCAGTCATTCAGTTACAAGCTAGCGGAAGTGTTTAAAACTGTCTGAGTACAGACAGGTGCAACTAGAAGGCACATGGCCTGACTATACTACAGACCCAACCTAGGGCCAGATCGTAGCTGGGACACCAGCTACTCGTCGTCGTCGATGTCTATGAAGAACCCTCCATTAGGGTCATTAGCAACCTCTGCAACATTTATTAAGCAAACATGAGTACGGAGTTACTCAGCAAGACTTTAGGATAACTATCTACTCATGCAATGTATCAATAAGGTATTGTGGGGTTTCATGCGGAAAGCCAGCATTTGACTCGTGGCTAGACAACTTGCATTTTTAAATAGTTTTGACAACTTGATTTCTCGCACTCGAGTCCACTAACACCACAACAATACTCCATCGTGGAATCATTCCGTCTCCATACGGAAATGCCGTCCACGACACTCACACTTATCTTGACAATTTTATGAGTAGCCATTGAAATTATCTATGAACAGCATATGTCTCCAAGTACTCCATATCCGCGGACGCGGCTATTCGAATAGATCATAACCCTGCAGGGGCGTACTTCGTCACACACGCTCTCGCCACTTATCGCTATGTGCACGTCATGCACCTCGACAACCTTCAAGCGGAAGCCCAGCGAGGGAGTCGGCCACGACCGTTAACCACACTAATACCTAGTCCAGGTTTATCGCCTATCTGAGAGTAACCCGTACGGAAGTCTGACCGAGGTTTCCGCCACGGCCTCAAACGATGTGCGCAGGGTTCCCAAGCCCACCATCCGGGTGCCACTTGGTACACCGTGCCACTGCCTAGCGCATCACAACCCATCTCTCAGGTCAGCACCATGCACGGCCTCCAGCATGACTATAAACACCAGAAACTACTTACAACTCCTGGACCGAGTACTAAGCAATTAATAAGTCGAGCGGGGTCATATTTTAGGGCCCAACATGTGGTAGTATCTCGTCTTGGATTACATACACGGAACTCGGTTCCTAAGGACGGTTCCAATGAAACAACCCGCCATGTACTCCTACACAGCCTTTCACCGGTACCTTTACCAAATCAGGTTCAACACACAACCTTTTCTTACCGAACACATTCTCACAATTCTGTTCATCTCCCAGATGACAGACCATACACAACTCTAACATAGCATGCATAGCAGGATAAGGCACATCATGGCTCAAGCAACTACAGGTATGCTAGGTTGCAAGGTTCAGCTATTTACTGTGACAAGGATAGGTCATGCAAAGGAAGTGGGTTCAACTAACGTGGCAAAAGCATTTGAAGCATTTGATCCTAATGCGATAAGTAAGTGCAGGAGCAAGAACATGGGATTTATCGGGATGATCAAAATGGTTGCTTGCCTTGTTGCTCACAGGAGTGACAATATCCGTTAGACGGATATTCGGTGGAATCCGGGGGAGCGGAGCCTACCGAAAGGAATGACAACAATCAATAACAAACATATGCAATCAAGATGATGCATGAGCATGGCATGAGAATGCAAGATGGTGAACTATTATAGCTAACATGTATTAGGTTTGAAGTTGATTTGAATCAAATTCAAATACCACTTCAACCGAGGTATTCTCGGATACCATTTTAATTGATTCGACCTGAAGCTCACATCAACTTGCTTTTAACATGCATGGGATGACATGTTAGGTTGCTGGTTTGTAATTAGGACAGTGTTTGATCATGTCATTTATAGTGAAATTTAAATATTTTCCAAATTCCATCTACAAAGTATTTATAAGAATTAACTTATTCATTAATCTACATGTTTGGGTTCTGTAACATTTTCAAACATGTTTAAAAATGACATATTCAGATTCCTTGAATTTTTCTGATACTTTTTCATATATAAATTATTTTCATTGGAGTTACAGATTAATTTCTATGAATTTTAGAAGTTTTGGCATTTTTCTGGAATTCTTTTAAATCAGAAAACTCTTTATTGCATCAGCATGACATCAGCAGGTCCAACTGGCCGTTGAAAGTCAAACCTGACCAGTGGGACCCACTGGTCAGTGACTCTGGTCTGTTTTAGATTAGAATTAATCTTAATTAGCTAATTAATCTCACTGGACCCACATGTTAGTGACTTATTAAATTATTTGATTTTATTTTTATTATTCCTAAACTCCCAGAGGCTGGCCCCACGCGTCAGTGCCTCAGGCCAGCTGAGATCCACCGGCGGCGAGGTCATCCTCGCCGGCGGGGAGCCTCCGGCGACCACCAGAACGTCGGAGGGGCTCGGAAACGGCGCACATGGGGCCAAACTCTGCGCGGAGAGCACCAGAGGAACGACACTTCTGCCGCGGGTTCATTTTTGCACTTAGCCGGGGCTGATCTGGCCGGAGATGACGTCGGCGACGAGCTTGGCGGCGGCCAAAGTTCGGGCGTCATCGGGGTCATCGAAACAGGGGGAGCTACGCACGGGACTCAGCTCCTACGACATCTACGCGACGGCCTAAAGCTGCTGGTGGCCTCAGAAGGACGAGCTGATCACCGGAGGGCTACCGGCGACGAGCTCCCGTGGCGGATCTCATTGGGCTCCAGTGAAATCATGGCTAGAGGAAGGGATCGAAGGGGGAAACTTGGGGAAAAGCTGCGCAAGCTCACGGGGAGTGCAGTGGTGGCGCTAGCTTGCTCGGGGATGGCCTGGAGAGGAAGGACGCCTGCGACGAACTTCGGTGACCCGAGGAAGAAGACGACTGCGTCTTGTCGTTTCACTGCGTCTCGGCGTCGGGCTCGTGGCTAGAAAGCTTCAGGGAGTTGTGGCAGACGTATTGCACGGCTCAGGAGGGAGAAGGGTAGGCTAGAATGACGGCGAGCTCGAGCTCTGCTCGGGCTCCAATGGCGGCAGAAAGAAACGAGGCAGAGGGGAAGAATGAGGAGAGGATGAGCTCGGGCACGCCTCGGGAGGGTTATCCCCTCGCGTGCGAGCGCAGAGCGGCGGCCAGGCAGGCGCACAGGTGCGTGGCCGCGCTGGAGTACGCGGCGGCCACCTCCTGCTGCCCACTAGCGGGGGAGGAAGACGACATGAAGAAGCTGGGCCGGGCCAGGTGAGCGACAGGTAAGACTTTTCTCATATTCTTTATGTTTTGTTTCTGTTTTAATTACTGACATTGATTTACTATTTATTTCAGCTCCCAAATAGTTTGTAAAAACTATGTTGAACGCCCCAGAATATTTGTTAGAATATTTCCAACCATTCCTAAACTTTTCAACATTTTTGAAAGCTTAAAGTTTCTGATTTCAAATTTTAAACTTGAAACCAGTAGCTTTTTGCATTTATTTAAAATGCCAAAAGTGTCAAGAAAATGGTTTTCTTCATTGCTTATTTGTTTCCAAGAATTATCAGAAAAGTTGAACTTTTCTTGAGGCCATTTTGAGTTCATTGATTTTAACTAGTTTGAAATTTCCTTTATTTTAAGAAGTGGCTAGGGTTTTGAGTTTTCCTTCACCACTTACTTTATTCTTGTTGAAAATTTCCTAGATGCAATGCAAAGAAAACATGAGCACAAAGCTAACTTGCTTAAGGTGTCAGGGATGTGACAAAAATCTTATGTATGGAAAATAAATGTCATCTTAGTATTTCCAAATTTCCTCAGATTTTTATAAGGTAGACAAATAATTTTCCATCCAAAAATATCATTTCTGGCTTCAGAAAAGGAGATGCAAATAAAATAGAAAAATAGTTTATAAAATAATCATTTCATAATTTTGGAAAGTTATAGTAGTGCTAAAATCAGAATACAATCTTTCGGTGAAGGCACCCCCTTGAAATCAGGGACCTTTAGTGCAAACCCCAAAGCAAGGTTTTGAATTAACAAAATGAGAAAAAGGATTTTTATGGAAATATTATGTTATAAAAACTATTTTTAGATCCACACACTCAAGCATACATACAATCAATGAGAATCATGGCACCCATAGCATTTGCTTAAAAAGTTTTAATAAAGTCCAAATTTGAAAAGACTACAGTTGAGGCAAAGTGAAAACACGGTGTGACACGCGGTGGCGTTCCCGGACTGACCGGCTCAGGTGCGCGCGGGCTCGTGTCGCCAGGGTAGGGAAAAGGGGGGAGGAGAGGGGCCTGTGTCGTGCTCGAGTCGGTCGTTGATGCAGGGGCTTTTGGGTAGGCTGTGGGGCGAGGCCTAGCCGGGGCTAGCCTCCCACGATGTACGTGCGCTTTATGGCGCGTCCAAAGCACCTTTTTGGCTGGCTAGCATGCTCTGGCTCGTCTATAGAGTGTCTGGTAGCACAAGGGGGTTAAGCAGAAGCCCTCTCGAGGCTTTGGTGCCCAGGGAACAGTTCTGGTCAAAGGGAGGAGTGAAGAACAGATCTTGCCACGGTGCATTAAGGGTGACGATTGAAGATTTTGTCTTTCTCCACTTTGAACTGAAGTTGACGCTCTCGGTTGCACGTGTGGAGTAAGAGTGGTAACATGTTCTGGAGATTAGGAGTGAAGGAGTGGGGTATAAGGGGTATTTGTGGCTGATTTACAAAATCAGCCGAAGGTGTTTGATGTTGGTTTGGAGAGGTTAATCTTTTCAAATGTAATGAAACTTAACACGACTGGAGAAGGGATATAAATAATAGGGTTTCCAAAATTTAAGCTCGTTTGAGCTAGTCTGACAATGTAGACTTGGAAAAGCCCAAAAATAGGCAGAATCACACTCGTGTGGGCAAGTTTGATTAAATCAACACCCACAAATGTAAAACTTGGCATGCCCTCCTCATTTGTGGTTTTGAACACTCCTGCAAGGTTTGAGATCAAATGGACAAACTTAGCAATGTAGAGTTGTTCCAACTAGGTTCTGGACAGAAAGGTTTTCTGGATTATTTGGTGAACCAAACCATCTTGGATGGGGATGAAACTTGGTATTTTCATCACATATAATATGTGGTACATGCTAGAATTTGCTTTTAATTTATTGAGAATATTTCCTTTGGAAATATTTCAAAAGGTCAGAATAGTCACGAATGGTTTTCAAGAGAGTAGTCTAATATTTTGAACATGACCACGGGTTGAAACTCACATATATGGAAAATATATGTCCTTTGAGTTTCCCTATTTTTTCTCAGAATTTTCTAAGAGAGGAAAATAATTTTCCCCTATGACATACCATTTGTAGCTTCAGAAAAAGTCAGTTAAGTAATATAGGAAAATAACTTTTAAAATAGTTATTTTAAGGTTCTAAAAAGTTATTTTAATAATATAAACAAGTGAAAACCTTTGGGGCCAGCTATCTCCCTTAGATTAGGGACTTGTAGAACAAATTCCAATCCAGGGGTTTTGGAAATTAAAAATGAGAAAAAGGGGTTTTGTTGGATTAATATATTATAAAAATTGGTTTCTGGTGCTATATCGATGGCATGACCATAGGGCACGGGTTTGGAGTCAAGGTGCAAGTTTCTTAGAGGGAAAGTTGTTTTAGTGAATCACTCACAAGCACACACACAAGCAATGACAATCATGACAATCATAGCACTCACTTAAAAAGTTTTTATTGACTCCAAATTTTGAAAACAAAAACACTAGTGACAAGTGATACGTCCCAAACGTATCTATAATTTCTGTTTGTTCCATGATATTTTGGGTGACATTGTTATATGTTTTGCTACACTTTTATATCATTTTACACATATTTGGACTAACCTACTAACTCAGTGCACCCAATGCTAGTTTCTGTTTGCTGATGTCTTTTTTGCACGGGTTTTACCCAATTTTCCTAAGCCCGAAAAAATCCAGAAAAATATATAAAGAAAATCAGCGAAATAGAAGCTTCGGGATAACCGAAGGAGGGCCAGAGGGGGCCAAGGGTGTGTCCTGGCCGCGCCAGCAGGTCGCCTGGGTGGGTCCCACCTCCTCTGGTGCCCTCCTTTGGCCTATATTTCGATATCCATGAGGAAACCCTCGCACATTTTCAGGAATCACGAATTTCTCCATCGTTCCGCCGCCGCAGCGCTTCTGAGATCGGGAGCGTCAGGAGACCTCTTCCCGGCACCGTGCCGGAGGGAGGATTGACCTCCGGGAGCTTCTCCACCACCATGGTCGCCTCCCGGATGTTCCGTGAGTAGTTTCCATTGGACCATGAGTCCATGACCAGTAGCTATGTGATGTCTTCTCTCCAATCTTGTGCTTTAATGGTTAGTCCTTGTGAGCTGCCCTACATGATCAAGGCATCTATGTAATTCTCTTGTTATTGTTATGCTTGGTTTGTTGGGATCCGATGGATTATGAGATTATGTTCAAATTGTTATTAGTTATATATTTGATTATCCTTTTATATTATGTTCCTTAGTGATTCTTGCATGTTCTCCGTTTCTTTTTATTGCTTTGGCCAAGTAGTAGATCGTAACTCCAAGAGGGAGCGTTATGCATGATTGTGGGTTCGGGCCCCTCGATGTCTAGCTTGAGTGATAGAAACATGAGACTAGGGGATGCGCTTGATTCCACTAGGGAGAAAACAACGATGCTTGTGACCACGGTTGCAAGGATTGTTTACCTTATGCATAGTTCATTATTGAAGTTGTCTGTTGCTTTGAGTTTACACTTTGGGTGGGACTCGCAACTTAATATCGGAGAGATGTTTTGGATAGATACCTCAAGGTGGATGATTAGTAAGTAGATGTTGATGAATAAACGGTCTACTTGTCTCGGCGTATTGCCCATTACTATTGAACCTCTAACTATCAAGGAGCATAATTAGCATTGCGGTGCGATCATAATTCTCTCAATTGCCCAACTATGATTTGTTTACCCTACCATAGTTGTTTATAGTCTTTTAGGAGAGAGACATCACTAGTGAACATCATGTGACTCCGGTCCGTATCACCATCATTGTTTACACCTCCATCATTTACCGCTTTCATTTAATGTTCCGTTTTAATCACTATTACCTTCCCGCTTGTGTTTTCATCCTTTGCAAACTACAAGGCCGGAGAGATTGACAACCTCTCTGTACTCGCTGGGAGCAAAGTTATTTGTTGTTGTGTGCAGGTCCACGTCTTCTGCTTGACAGGGGTGGGATACACCTACTTGTTGATCCTAGGAGTCCTACTGGTTCGATAAACCTTACAGTCTTTGTGTGAGGGAAATTTACTCCTGACTACATCTGCACCTTCCACTTGGGGTAACCAATGAGGGGCGAGAAGTATATACATCATCTCGTCATCAACAAGGTGGTACAAACACAGGGTGTGACAGACCTATCCCCCTTACAAGAATCTCATCCCCGAGATTCCTAAGTTAAGCGCTAAAAAGGTATCGAAACTCGAATCTAAGGTAGTCTTCGCGTTCCCATGTTGCTTCTATCTCTGTGTGGTTGCTCCATTGGACCTTGAAGTACTTGATGGTGCGGCTTCAGGTATGACATTCATCTTCATCCATTATGCGGACCGGTTTCTCGCGGTAAGTGAGGTCTGGCTGAAGGTCGATGGCCTGCTGATAGATATCCTTGTAGAGATCCGGGTGGTTGGGAGCTTGGAGGCACTTGCGGAGTTGTGACACATGGAAGACTTTGTGCACACCCGAAAGCTCGGAGGGGAGCTCCAGCTGGTAAGCTACTTCCCCTCGCTTTGCTATGACCTTGAAGGGGCCTTTGTATCTTGGCGTGAGCTTCCCCTTGACCTCGAAGGGGTTCATTCCCTTGAGCAGCGTGACTCGGATGTATACTAAGTGTCCAACATAGAAATCCACTTCTCGATGGTGGGTGTCCTTGTAACTCTTATGTCGTGACTTGGCGGTGGTCTCGGAAAAGTTGAGAGGGATGTGACACTTGCGTCCATACAACACCTCAAATGGTGCCATCTCGAGGCTGGACTGGTAGCTGTTGTTGTAAGAGAACTTGGCGAAGGGTAAACAATCCTCCATTTGGTTCCATATGCCAAAACGCAAGCGCGTAGCATGTCCTCGAGTATCTGGTTTACCCGTTCCGTTTGTCCGCCTAGGTGGGGGTGAAAGGTGGTGCTGAAGGAGAGCTTAGTTCCCATGGCTTCTAGAAATTACTTCCAAAATCTTGAGGTGAACTACGTGCCTTGATCGGACACGATCTCCTTTCGAACTCTAGGGAGGCTCACAATACGCTCGATGTAGAGACTGGCCAGTTTGCTACCGTCATACTTGGTACTGACGGGAATGAAGTGGGCCACCTTGGTCAGCTGGTCGACGATGACCCATATGCAGTCGTGCCCTTTGAATGACTTGGGAAGACCCATGATGAAGGCCATACTAACTTTGTCCCACTTCCATTCAGGCACTTGGAGAGGTTGCAGTAGTCCAGCAGGTCACTGATGCTCAGGCTTGACCCTCTTTCATATGTCGCATTTGGTGACGTACGAAGCTATTTTCCTCTTCATGCCATGCCACCATTGTCTTTCCTTGAGGTCTTGGTACATCTTGGTTCCTCCAGGGTGAATGCAGTATGGAGTGTTGTGTGCTTCTTGCAAGATCAGATTCTTGAGCTCATCTTTATTGGGCACGCAGATGCGATTCACAAACCATACAACTCCTTGGTTATCCATTGAGAATCATGGGGCCTTGTCTTCCTTGATTTTCCTCTTGATACCCTCAATGCTCTCGTGTCCCTTTTGGGCTTCCTTGATGTCGTCCATTAGCGTATTCTTTGCCTCGAGGTTCGCTAGGAAACCCGGTTCCACTAGCTCCAACCCGAATCTCTCAAGTTCACTATATAAGGCAGGTAGCCTTTCGTTGATTGCAGCATTTAGGGTGGTGGTTTTCCGGATCAAGGCATCCGCTACCACGTTGGCCTTTCCGAGGTGGTATTGAATGTCGAGGTCATAATCTTTGATTAATTCCAACCATCTCCACTGCCTCATATTCAATTCATTCTGAGTGAAAATATACTTAAAACTCTTGTGATAAGTGTATATCTCACATCACTTTCGCAGAAGGTAGTGATGCCACATCTTTAAGGCGTGAACCATGTTGCCATCTCGGAGTCATGAGTGGCGTAGTTCTCCTCATGAGGACGTAGCTTTCATGACAGATAAGCCATGACTCTGTCGTCTTGCATCAGGACACCACCGAGCCCGGTCCTTGATGCATCGAAGTATATCACAAACTGCTTATTAATATCGAAGTATACTTCTTCAGTTCTTGGAAGCTCTCTTCGCAATTCTGCATCCATTCGAACTTCTTGCCCTTCTTCAAGAGTTGAGTCATTGGTCGTGCGATGATGGAGAGTCCTTCTACGAACTTGCGCTAATACCCCGCGAGTCTGAGGAAGCTTCTACTTCCTTAACATCAATTGGCGAACTTCACTTTGTTACTGTAGAAATTTTGGTGGGGTCAACTGCCAACCCATCCGCTCATGGTATGACCAAAGAATCCAACTTCGTTTAGCCAAAATTTGCATTTGCTGAGCCTGGCATAGAGTTGGTGCTCTCAAAGTTTTTCTAATTCCATCCTCAAGTGTTGCTCATTTTCTTCTTCGGACTTGGAGAAGATGAGTATGTCGTCGATGAAGACAACACCAAACTTGTCCAGATACTCCACGAAGACCTTGTTCATGAGATACATGAAGTAGGCTGGGGCATTGGTCAACCCAAACAAAATGACCGTGCATTCGCATAGGCCATATCTGGTAACGAATACCGTCTTGGGTATGTCTTCGTGTCGGATTCTTAGTTGGTAGTACCCAGACCTGAGATCGATCTTAGAGAATACCTTGGCACCATTCAGCTGATTGAACATGTCTTCAATCTTCGGGAGCGAGTACTTGTTCTTTATCGTGACCTCATTAAGGGATCAGTAGTTGACACAGAGTCTAATAGTCCCATCCTTCTTGGACACGAAAAGAACAGGTGATCCCCAGGGAGAGGCACTAGGGCGAATAAATCCCTTCGTGAGCTGCTCGGCCAGTTTCTTCTTCAACTCTGCCAGTTCCTCTGATCCCATCCTATATGGCTTCTTATAGATAGGTTTGGATCCGGGCATGAGCTCAATGATGAACTCGATGTCTCGGCCGGGAGGCATCCCGTGCATTTCATCAGGAAAGACATCTGGGTACTCGCATACCACTGGAACCTAATCAAACTTGATCCCCGTAAGGCAATTAACCTGAGGGGCTGGGGTGGAGGCAGGTTCGGAAATATACTTAACTTCGACTACTTGATCACTGGTCATGGTGATGGCTCTCTTGGCACAGTCCAATATGCTTTGGTGCTTGGCTAACTAATCCATACCAAGGATCACGTCCAAGCCTTGCAACTTAAGGATGAGAAGGTCTGCCATGAAGTCTACCCCGTTAATATTGACTCCAACTCCCCTACATCCTATGTTGGTCCTTAATACTGCACCCGGTATCTTTAGTTTCATCTGACCATTTAGGAATGTAGGTTTCAAACCACTCTTCATGAGCAAAATTTTGAGTGACAAAAGAATGTGACGCACCACAATCAAACAATACTGTTGCTGGGGTTGAGTTGACGAGGAATGTACCCAGTATGTAGTCCGGGTCTTTGCACGCTTCCTCTGCGGAGACGCGATTCACGTGTCCCTTGGTGTTGTAGCGCTGGTTGCGGGGAACTTGGTTCCTGTTTGGTGCTCCATGACCTTGTCCTTGACTTGGAGCATTGGGGCGCGGTGCATCAGGCTTCTTATTGGGGCACTGTCTTGAGTAGTGCCCAGGCTGGCCACACCCAAAGCAGGTGACCTGTTCGGGGTTGTTGGGCATGCCAACATTGTTGTTGTCGAGAGGGTTGTATGCCGGCTTGGGGTTGGCATACGACTGAGTTTGGTAGCTTGGTCGCAGTGTAGGAGCCATGTAGTGCTGGTGCTGATAGTTAGGCCTTGCCGAGGCGGACTGCCACGGATGACCCTTCTCGTTACTAGAACCACTGTTGCGAATCAGCTTGCACTTGCGAGTGTCTTCCATAGCACGACGCTCGTCTTCAAGCATGAGAGCCTTATTCACTAGATCACAGAAGGTCCGACAGTCATAGACAACAAGCTGGTATTGCAACAACTGATGAAGTCCTTCCATGAAGGGTTCCACTTTTGCGGCCTCAATGTTGACATCATCAGGCGCATACCTCGATAAGAGGTTAAACTTCTGTAGGTATCCCTTGACAGAGCCACTGCCTTGCTTCAGTGCACGGAACTCCCGCTTCTTGATAGCCATCATCCGAGGGGAATGTTGGCAGCACGGAATTCTTCCTTGAAGGCAGTCCTGGTGATAACACGCTCTCCTTGCATGGCGGCGCCCCCAAGACGGTGAGTGGCATACATAACCTTGTCACGGTCTTCGGTGCAGTTAACTAGCATGAGTTGGTGCTCAATGGTCCGAATACAGTCATCAGCATCCAGAGGCTCAGTTGTCTTAGTGAAAATCGGGGGTGTAGTCCTCATAAACTCCGACAGAGTGGAGCCACCATTGCCATTCCCGCCCTGTTGTGGGTTGTTTCCAGGACATGTGCTATCTGTTGGATAGCAGAGTTGTTGTCTTGACGCTCCTCTCAAAGAGCTTGAAGGAACCGAGCCATGGTCAGGTTCTCCGGAGGAGGTGGCGGCGGGGTAATGTCGCCATGTGGATGCTCCTGGTGAGCTCCAGCTTGAGTAGTCTCACCGGCTCCTGGATGCTGGCTAGAGTCGCCAGGGTGGTCAAAGGTACTGGCGCGGGTAGCAGTCACCATCCTATTTGGAGCAGCTAAGTCAATATACTAGAATGGACTAGTTAGCAACATAAGTGGGGAACACTCCTATATAAGAGGGGGGGGGGTTGGTAGGGTGCAAGTGTGTCAAACAAAAGGGTCGAAGGACCCCACACAACTTCATTAAGTAAGATAGGTGATGGTGCCGCTTACATGCTGCCTAAGGCAAAATGTATCTTGCATTAAGACACAAACAGAAAAGCACACAACAATCACTTATGGTTTCATCTGAACCATTACACGGACTCGACTCCGCATAATTCCTAACTTGCCATGCTCTAGGGTTCTATGACTTAAGTAGTGGAGTGCTCGGTATCAAACTCGCGCTCCATCGGGTCTTCCTCCTGGTCATCATTTGTGCGGGCATCGTCCCCTGTCGAGGGTGTGGAGGAATGGGAAAGACCATCCCAACAATGCTTCATCAGGGAATGGGGAAGAGGTCCCTATATTCCTGGGCACTCATGCGACGGCTCCGAATGGGGGTGACCATAAGTGGTGGTACTCCTCATGTGTACGCAACAACAGGCTGTCCTCCGGGTGGTCGATCCTTCTTGATCCTGCTCGTATTCATCTTCGCTTGGCGGAGTAGTTCGTGGACATGGTGGAGTTCTTGGTGGAGCTTTACTCACTCCTTGATCAGGTTATGAGCCAGACTATCGGCAGAGAGGCTGAAGTAGGCCTGGAACCTAAGCTACATTCCTTCCTCTGGGGATGCAGAAACGTCCAACTTCCGCCAACCTCATCCTAACAAAAGGCAAGTGATGAATAGCCGGTTCGTCGAACATCTCAGGAAGGATGTCGTGAAGGTGGATAAGCGCCTTTCACGCTGCCGTCTCAACTGCCAACACCAGAGTCTCTATTTGTGGCCCTTCAAAAACCAACCGGTCGGAGAGTCATTTGCCTTCACAACCATATCCACGTGGTACACCTTTCTGGTGGCATTGACCTAGTGCTCGTGGTAGAGTTAGACTGGTGATCAGCGCACTCGGCACTTCTCGAGGCCGTCCTCCAGTAGCAGGGGAAAGTCGGACTCTAGGAGGGTCTCGGGTATGACGACCATCTAGAAGGTATTGGGAGTGTCAGTAAAGGGGTATGAATGGTATAGGAAGTGGTAAGGGTGTATATAACCCTATGTGTAATGGTTGGGTGTATTATTCGTCTCGTCTGACATCCATGCTACCTAAGGCTTCCTACAATGAGGATGGCTCTGATACCAGCTCTATGCGGACCCATACTTGTAGGTCGGGTTCGCCGAGTGCACTTGTACAGTGATCCCACAGATCAATGCTCACTGGACACACAGATACAGAATAACAAGAGTCTTACATCCATGGATAACGTCTGATACGGATAGTGCCATTATGGCCAAGTTATTACATAAATACGAGCTGCGGATAACTTGGAGGATAACGTGAACCCATGCCATCTCCCTTAACCTACAAGCATTCTGAATGGGAAGCGTCCTAGATCGCGTGTCCGTCTCCGACTGCGAATTTTTCACGGTACTCCGGTTCTTCCATGCGTGGCCAATTAAATAACCAGTGGCAAGCCAATTAGAACTTTGATTGTACTCGCAAGCAACCCGTGATGCGGACTGTAAAAAATGAAGCATGATATAATTATAGAATACATCATCTGCGGAAAGCGAGTTAGCCCAGTAACATGGTCAAATGCTTGCAAGGTCATGCATCATAAGGTAAATGGTAACCACATGAACAGGTTATACATATCAACATATTATACCAAGGGGTGAACATATCATGTTCACCCTTCATGCCAAATCACCTGACTTGGCTCATGTAACCTCCTTCTCAACCAACACCTTATCACACACACACACACTTGGTTTATGCAAAGGCGTTCAGACATAGACTAAGCGGGATTAGCCAATTATCCTTGACCGTGGACACGACTATTTGAATAGTTTTGCACTCTGTAGAGGTTGCACACTTTACCCACCAAATTCGGGAAACTTCCGTGTCATCCACGACTCACGGTATTTGTCATACCCGAGGTATGTACCCGATCAAAGCCATTCACCTGGTGACACTAGACAAAGAATCCACTCGATTGGTACCCAGCCCACGTGATGTACATCTTACGAGCCCCTACTCTAGATCGTATCGTCCATGCAGGGACCAACGGTGTGCCCGGAACCTGTAAAAATAGCATAGTCGTCCTACCTGGCACGACCCCATCCCGAGAGTGACCATGTCGCTGCCGTCACTAGTGATGCGGGCTCTTTGCTGGCACCGACCAGAGTAATCAACAAAGCCTCGTTACCATATTGAGGTATCGTGGGTATGGTTGGGATGGTCAGCACATCTTAAATCTCCCCTTGCCTTCGAAACCACGCACACACACAAACCTTTTGCTGGTACACCACTTAATTCTCAAGTGGTCATTCATCTCAACACCTTCACCCTCGGGCATTAGTCACATCCGACGGGGTTTTGGAAAAGTTTTTGAAATCACCTTTGTCTTACCATCACCATGCATATGCTCATCCTATACGTTGCATTACTATCTACTAATCAACTTTTTATCAGCGTGACCCTCATAGATGGTAGGGTCATGCTTCTCATGCAAGTATTATTGAAAAGCCATCGAAAACAGCCTACTGAGGGTTTTACCGAATCCATCATAACCACATGCATCGGAATGAAATATTAAACATGGCATGCATAAAATATTTTCTCACACATGGTCAAAGGGCTTCTTGCCTTGTTCAGCAAAGTCTCTTGGGTCTTCGAGGTCTTCGGGTCCAAGTCCTTCATCAATCACGTGATCTATCGTCACGATGATAATATAAAATAATGAGAATCACAACAAGAAGAAGGCACACAATCCATTTTATAAAATGTTACCTATTATGTAAAATACCAATTTCATTTCTAAAAGTATTTGTTTGTGACTTTGGAGTGGAAAGGATTTTAAAAACCTTTTTAACAGGGACTGAAATAGCTCTAAACTAGGTTTTAAAATAAATCTACACACAAAAGTTTCTCTAAAAATTACAAAAATAGTTTTATTAAATTCTCTATATTTAAACAAGAATTATGGTGGCAAAATTATTTGAATTGGTAGTATTAAAAACCCTATGGGATTTAACTAATTAAATCCTATAAAGAAAAAGGGAAAAGGCCAAGTGGCCATGCCTAAGCCAACCAACAGCTGGGCTGGCCCAACTGGCCGGCCAGCGAATCAGCCCAGGCCCGAGCGCCGTCAAGTTTAAACCTGATGCGTGGTGTCCTGCGGCCAGTGACTGCGAGGGGGAAATGAAAGAGAGAGGGAGACGCTGACAGGTGGGGCACCCCTGTCAGTTCATCTTCTACCTCGAGACAGAGAGTGGGAGGTGCACACGAGCGGCAACACGGGCAACGGTGAGGAAGGGCGAGTGCAGGAATGGGTTCCCTGCACTCCTGCCATTCGGGTGGTTGTCGAGGAAGAGCTTGAGGTGGTTGGAATCACCGGCGACGAGCTGGACGCGGCCTTGGTTTTCGGTAGATGGATGGCGACAACATTCAGAGAGTGGACATGGTTGGTTGAGAGGTAGAGATGATGCAGGAGTCGACTGTGGTCAGAATGGGAGCCAAAGTGGCGGTGGAGCAGACCTGTGTCCCGATATCGACTGAGCTCCGATGTGTTGTTGCCTCGGTCGATCTCGAGCACTGGTGCTCGGATAGCTCGATTCGAGTGGACACGGAGGCGATTGGAGGTGTGGTGAGGCCGAAGGGGGTCAAAGAAGAGCCGAGGGAGGCCTATATATAGGAGCTCCAAGGTACACCGAATGGTGGTGCGCCGACGAGGTTAATGCAACGACATCGGAGAAAGAGAGGCTCCCGGGGTGCGTCTGGGGTCTTCGTGGGCGATGCCTACGCGAGCCGAGAGGGTCAAATGGGAGTGAGCCACATCTTTGACGCGTCACAGTGGCATTTCCAGACTAAAAGGCTCGGGTGCGCGCCGGCACACGTCGCCAGGGTAGGGAAAAGGGGGAGGAGAGGGGCCCTGTGTCGTGCTCGAGTTAGACGTTGATGCAGGAGCTTTTGTGCAGGTTGTGGGGGCGAGGCCTGGCTGGGGCTAGCCTCTCTCGATGTTGGTGTGCTCTATGGCGCGTCCAGAGTGCCATTTTGGCATGTCATGGCATGCTGGCGCACTCTAGCACGTCTAGAGCGTGTCTGATAGCACATGGGATTATGGAGATGCCCTCTGGAGGCTTTGGCGCCGAGGGAATAGTGTTGGTCAAAGGGAGGAGTGAAGAATAGATACTGCCAGGGTGCATTAAGGGTGAAGATTGAAGATTTTGTCTTGCTCCACTTTGAACTAGAGCTGAAGCTCTTGGCTGCACGTGTGGAGTAACACTGGTAACCTGTACCGAAGATTAGGAGTGAAGGAGTGCGGTATAAGGGGTGTTTGTGGCTGATTTATAAAATTAGAAAAATGTGTTTGATGTTGGTTTGGAGAGGTTAATCTTCTCCAAATGTACTGAAACTTAACAGGATTGGATGAGGGATAGAAATAACAGGGTTTACTAAGTTGAATCTCATTTGAGCTAGTTTGACAATGTAGACTTGGAAAAGCTCAAAATAGGCAAAAACACACTCATGTGGGCAAGTCTGATTAAATCAACACTGACAAATGCAAAACTTTGCATGCCTTCCTCATTTGGGGTTTTCAACACTCCTGCAAAGTTTGAGATCAAATGGATAAACTTGGCAATGTAGAGTTGGTCCAACTTTGTTGTGGACAAAAAGGTTTTCTGGATTATTGGGTGAACCAAACCATCTCGGATAGTATTAAACTTGGTATTGTCATCACATATAATATGTGGGACATGCTGGAATTTTCTTGGAATTTATTGAGAATGTTTCATTTGGAAATATTTCAAAAGGTCAGAATAGACAGGAATGGTTTTCAAGAGAGTAGTCCAATATTTTGAACATGACCATGGGTTGAAACTCACATATATGGAAAATATATGTCCTTTGAGTCTCCCCAATTTTTCTCAGAATTTTCTAAGGCCGGAAAATAATTTTCCCCTTTGAAATATCATTTATGGCCTCCGAAAAATTCAGTTAAGTAATATAGGAAAATAACTTTTAAAATAATTATTTTAGGGTTCTCAGGAATCGTTTTAATAATGGAAACAAGTAAAAACCTTTGGGGGCAACTATCTCCCTTAGATTAGGGACTTGTAGAACAAATCCCAATCGAGGGGTTTTGAAAATTAAAAATGATAAAAACGGTTTTTGTTGGATTAGTATATTATAAAAATTGGTTTCTCGTGCTATACCCATGGCATGACCATAGGGCAGGGGTTTGGAGTCAAGGTGGAAGCTTCTTAGAGGAAAAGTAGCTTTAGTGAGTCACACACAAGCACACACATCCAGATTGCACAAGTAGCCTGTTCATGATAGGCATGTGAAGAGCGGGTGAGGTGAAGAATTTGGGGTGAGGAAATTGTGAAAGTCTTTAGTCAAATTCTTCAAACAGTAATGATCAAAGTCATTAGTATACAACTGAGGAAATGAATGGGTTGAGAAAATAGAACCAGGTGCTCGATGAAGAAAGTGGTTTGATGACCCAATTGCAATTGTTGTGACAGTCATACATCTGGTTTGGAGAGCCTTGGTATTTAAACCAAAGGACACACAGTCCTTACCGTATTCTCTTTGAGCAAATGACACACTGTCCTCGCCCAACACTCGTGGTAAGTCTTCAGAAAAATTTCCAAAATCTCACAAACTCGGCCACCCGGCGATCCACAATTTACTGTTGGATGCTCTAGACCATGACGTCTAACCGTCTGGAGGATGCATAGTACTCAAAGGTAGCAAGCGTCGGTTCCAGACATGAACAATCTCTTCAGTGATGCTCAATCACTTTGGGGTTTTTGGCTTTTGGTTTGGGTGTTTGGGGTTTTTCCTCCCTGATGAATTTCTCTCAAAGTCTTCAAGGAATGGGTTGCTCTCAAATGACAAGTGTTCGTTCCTCTTGCGAAGCAACCAACAAGCTAGTGGTTATGGGGGCGGCTATTTATAGCCCGGGAGAAATCCTGACATGATTTGACATAAATGCCCGAATGATATGACATTTATGTGGATGAGGTTAGGGACAGCTGGTGCATGACGCAACAACGGTAAGAACGTTTCAACTGTGAAAGTCCTCATGTCGCTCTTGTTCCTCACTTGTAGGTAATTCTCACTGGCGAAAACCTAACTCCCGAGTTAGAGGAAATTCCTGAGAGACTATAAGATCTTCATCTCTGTCACTAAAGAATTTGACTAAACTACAACAGATTTCCAAAGGCTTCACTCGAAGGATTTGTATGTGTAGGCTTTGAGATGAGCATCACTTGGAAAATTTCCTTAGTTTTACCTCTACCCCATTTAACAGTGTGGTGGTCCTATGGCACAAAATACAGGAAATGAAACTACAAAAATAAAAGTCTTGACGCTTTAAAGTCCTTGCATTAATTTCTTCACGGACAAACCAATTTCCTCACTTTCAAAGTATACGAGAAAATACCAAAGTCATCCGCCGAAGACATACATTTTTAGGGGTCGATATTCTTCGAATAACTCAAACTCCTTAGCGACTTATAGAGCATCTGTACACTCACAAACACACCAGTCTCTTAACCTATAAGTTTTCAATACACCAAAATCACTAAGGCGCACTAGATGCACTTACAATCTCCCCCCTTTTGGTAATTGATGTCAAATAGGTTAAGTTTTCAATGAGAATAATGATATGAAGTGTAAGTACAGTGTTTGAGGAATTTGATTGCAAGATATAGAGAAAATCCCTGTGAAGATGTGCATATTTCAGGAATTTGCTTTGGACTGCAAACGAACATTGATGATTTATACCATGGAGATCCCCCTATATCTTGTAATCCATGCAAGCATTTGACATATATCATGAGGAAATTGAAATGCATGATGGAAAGTGGTGTTTGACGAATTCCAGCATGCATACATTAATCAACGTGAGGAATAAGCATGCGAGGAAAAAATGGTTCAAACTGTCAAACCACCATCGAGCATAAGTTTATAACTCATACAACCAAACACTTTAGAAGAACGAGAGTGGTAACTTAGAAAAAAATATTCCAAAAGTCCATAAAGTAGACCCACTTGTATACTAACTCGGATTGCTCCCCTTTGTAATCAAGTGACAAAAAAGGATGGAATTAAGGACCAACGCCCTTGAAGAATATCAACTTGTTGGTGGAGGAGGAGCACTAGTGTTGTTGGGGTCGTTCGTCGTAGCTCTATCGTCAAGATCTTCAGCTTCATCAGCTGTGTGCGATGAAGAATACGAACTGGCCACCAAGTGAAGAACTAGAAATTCCTTGAATTTCTTCTTCGGCGGCGGGACCAATCAAATTCTTGCCAGAAGTCCATTTCAGTGAGTTCCTCTTCTTTCTTGAGGTGAGACAGAATGGCCCATGTGCGGTCGATGATTTCATGAAGATAATAGGGGTTTTTCATCACATCATTTTGCGTTGCATTTATATCACACACAATGGCACCAAACTGACGCTTTATCCACTTTTTGGTTGTGATCAACCTTTTGATGAAGACTAAGAAAGAGCTCACGGTTAGTCATCACACGCGGGGCAGACTCACGAGGAGTTTTAGCTCTTGCAACTGAGTCTTGAGATGCAGTGTCATCATTTGTGGAATAGGACGCAACATTGTGAAATTGGCCATCAAGGGGTTGAGGTCCCTCATCTATCAGAGATTTGCCTTTGCCTTCAATCAGCTCAAAGGATTTGTTGACAACTTCTAGTGGAGACAAGTAGCTGAGGTGATTCTGAAAATCTGGCTTATAAGGAATTGAGGATCTGGCCGTGATGAATTTCATAATCCATGGCACATAAGGCTTCAGATCAAAAGGTGACAGAGCATTGTTGCCAAAGTGCTCATGAAGAAATCATGAAGAACTATTGGAATCCCATGGATGATATCGAATAGCAAATTCTTCATGATTCCTACAAGATATTCTTCTTCTTCTTCACAGTTATGGCCCTTGATTGGACTGAGGGTTTTGGTCAAAATGAGGTAAACTATCCTGGGCACATAGAGCGGTTCCTTGACAAGGAATGTGGTCCTTGATGGTTTGCCAGGAGCCAAAGGCTTCATCAGCACTTGCATCATCTGATTAGACATTTCAGTTTCATCATAGATGCATCTCACTCCTTCTGAGGGAATTCGAACTCGGACTAGACAAAGTAGTTCCATGGCAGGACCCAAGTGTTCACATCTGATGCTTCACCTAATTTTATGCAAGGTAGCATAAAATTGAAGAATGATTTCCTCATTCTAGTCGCAGATGTCCATGCAGAATGGCAGTAGTACAGCCTCAAAAAGAACACGAAGGACTGGATGAAACCAAGGAATGTTCTCCATATCTGCATGAGGAATTTGTTGATGCTGAAAAACTTTGTTCTTGTTGAAGATTACAACACCAAAGTAGTTCAACTGAGTAGTTGTCCAGAATCTCTTGCGCCTTATCCTTGGAGATTCAAATGGATCTGTGCCGACGAAATAGTGATGTTCATCGAAGAATGCCTCCTTCTGAAATTTTAGCCTTTTTGTTCCACTGTAAGGCTAAAGAGTCTTGGGTTGAAGATTTGGCTTGAAACAACCCACAACTCTTCAACGATCTTTAGTCTGAAGAATGTCAGCCACGAGCACTACAGCCTGAGGATTATCAACGTGAGGTTCAGAGGTAGTGTCCTCACTTTGAGGAGGAGCATTTTCTTCAGCCACACTTTTTTCAGTGTGAGGAATATATTGTGCATATTCATCAATTTCTGGTGCAGCAGTTTCCTCAGTAGTTGTTTGATTGATAGTGTCTTCAGCTACACAGCTGATTTAATCTTCGAGGTGGACTTCATCGGAGTGTTCTTGTCATCAGACCGTGTATTAATTTCTTTAGTGGATGCAGGAAACTAAGGAATTTGAGGAAGTGGAGTTGTCAATGGTGAGTTGGGATGAGCCTCTTCCCAGTATTCATCATTGATCACACGCTTTGTGCTGCCAATGTCTACTTCTTCATCTTTTTCTTCATCTCCCACATCTGTTTCCTGTTGTGGCTGAGGAGATGAGACATGGCGGATTGAAGGATTTGGTTCTGCTTCAATTTCTTCATCGAGCTACTGTGTGGAAGCAGTAGATCGAGTATCTTCCATTTCTTCATCCCCTTCTGAGATGACGTGTTCGACACCAAATGATACCACTTGGTGAGGGTATCATGCTGATAGGAGTGGCATCAATAATAGCAGTTGAGGAACTTGTCAAAGTCCTCAAGCATTTCGCTTCTGAGGACTCTGAACTCGTTGAAGCCTTTCGCTTTTTAGCTGCTTCCTTTTCAGCAACCTTTGTTTTCTTCACTTCTGATGCAGAAGGAAGTTTCACTTTCTTCACGTTTGAAGACATTGGCACCAGAGCAGATTCTTCAGGCACGGCTGATGTAGTCGGCCTGGCAATAGAAGTTTCTTCAGGCGCATCCATTTCTTCATCTGCCCTCGTTGGTTCTTCAGGTGAAGGAATTTATTCCTCCGTGTCAGAGTCGTCAAGCAGATCAACTATGTAGCTCGGGTGAGGAATTTGAGGTTGTGTTGAGGTTGCAACCCTTTTGTTGTGATCAGTGATGGCTTTTGTAGCCACGCTGACAAATATGACCTTTGCACCTTTCCAATCCGCATTAAAGCGACGGTATTCTTCACTAAGATTTTTGATCTTAGTTTGTGTGGTGACGAGCTGATCAGGCATCATAGTCAGAATGTTTTTCTTCACAAAATTTTCTTTCTGAATCTATGCTTTTCTAGCTTGTTTGGCCTTCTGAGCCTTCCATTTTTCTTCATTGATGAAGGTCGTTAGCATATGACTAGGTCCAGTGGAAGCTTCAAGTCATCTATAGGTGTTTCAGGATCTTCATACCAGAGATTAGTGAAGTCTAACACCATCTTCGGATCCATCATGAGGGGAATGGTTGTGCCGTTCGCCTGTGCAACCCTTTCCTTCTTGTTTCTGATGATTGCAGCAAGTACTTCATCATTAGCTTCCTCTTCTTCTTCTGATCCAGAAGGAACATCGGGGACTATCTTGCTAGGGCTGGGCCTTCCTCGCCCAGTGTCCGTCTTTGTCTTCACGTTTTCACTTCAAGACGTATGTGCACAGCCAGAACCAGAGGGCGTGAGGGAATTGAAGTCCCCTACTGGATGCTGACTTGTAGTTAGTATCAGTATCGGTGAGGACTGTGTGGTAGTAGATGAGGACTTTGCTGCCACCTTAGGAGCTGACTGAGGTATTTGCTGAGAGGTAATTGCAGTTGAGGACTTAGGCTTGATAGCTGATTTCTTCAAGAGGGCTCGCTTCGGAGGAGTTTCAGTACCAGAAGCCTTAGTAGTAGAGTAGGAGGCAGCACCAGCTGCATCAGAAGATTCCTCATTGAATCTCTTCATGACTTGTTTTGCAACTTTGTGCAGTTTGGCCTGTTGCTTTGCCCATTTTTGAGGATAGAGTTCACCAATGGCAAAGCTTGTGGGACCAACAACCTGTTGATTGCCGAGAGGAGGTCTTTGGCATGGAGGCTTCAAAGTGAATTTCTTCATGTATTTAGGAGTCACATACTTGTACTCCTTCCATTCTTTGGCCCATCTACTCTCACTTTTCTGCAAGCATGTTTTGCGCTTTTGTTATGTGTCCTTTCCATAAATAGCTTCAACACGGGTGGAGTATTCATCATAGATGTCGTTAGGTATCTCAAAAGCAGTGTTGGTACCAGCCTTCTTTCCACCCTTCTGTTTCTTCTCATTAGCCATTTTCTTCACTTGAGGAATATGAACTTTTAAGGAATCTGATGAGGTATGCAAATTTTCTTCAAGAAATGTTGCAAATGAGTTAAGTTGATGAGAACCTAGTGATTCGTTAGCGGACATTTTCTACTTGTGAACAAAGTATAGGTGCGAAGAATTTGAAGAGGTCATATGCGTTCTCACAAGATTTTCGAAAATGACTCAAGTTAAGGAAATTGACCAATCATGTTTTTGAGAAATTTCTCTAAGTGTTCTTGGCGTGCGTTCCAGAGTTATGCAGATCTGAAAATTTACACAATTGAGGAATCTGTTGAAGAATTGAGTAACTTAGTGAAATTTATCAAGTGTTCTACACATAGAAGTGTTCATATGATGAATTTGCTGGGGAATAGCACTTTCTGAAGATTTTATGGAAACGCAAAGATCTATAAAGGAAGTAAAATTAGATTTTAATTACCCTGGTTGAAGAACACGAAGAACAAGACCAACTCTAGAGGGTGAAATAGAAGTTCGTCAGTTTAGATCTTCAGCGCTCTAACTCGACGGCTGAAGGAAGCTACGGCGGCGGTGGAGGAAGGAGGTCAACAGCCAGCGTGAGTACGACAACAACAAGGTCGAGGTAGTGAAGCTCTTCCTCACTAGGGACGATGATTTCTAGCAGCGGGGCTAGGTCTGGCTTCGAGCGGTGAGAAGTGGAAATGAGAGGAGGAAAGTGACTAAGGGGTGAGAGTGGGGTATTTATAGCCCAGGTGAAAACAGTCTGGCTCGAAGTTTTTGGACCAGATTGCCCCTGGCCCTTCCTCTCCTCTCAGCATGTGGCACCCACGTATTAGGTGGTGGAGTTAATGGAGCCTTTGGAGATCGTGCTTATCCAATCGTGGGTTGTGGGTGGGGTTTGAGCGGTCACGGTTGAAAACTTTTGAAATAAATTTTGAGGACTTGTGTTCGCAAATTCTTCAACTGACAAGGATTTAGTGAAGACTTTGAATTAGCTTCAAATATAATGCATATGAAGAATTTGAGAGCATACTAGGTTGAGCTTAACATAGAGGGGGAACGGGACCGATCACATTCACTTAGAGGAAAAACACAACATCAAGACTTAGCAATAAGTGAATGTGGTTGAGGACTTTGAAAGCTCACAAATAAGTATATAGTCAATGAAGAACACATTTTGAAAAGTTAGAAGAATTTGAATTTTTGAGGAATTTGCAAACTTGAGGAATTTGCAAATCTGAAGAATTTGACGATTTGAAGAATTTGCAAAAATCTCAACTTTGAAGAATTTCAAGTTGTGTTGGTGGCGAGACCTGCCGTCTAAGAATGATGATTTCACGCATTGCGTACAATTGTCGTAGTGTCCTGAGAATCAAATTCTTCATTAATTTCTTCACATTTAAAGTGTTATTATTCATTGGTTGAAGAAAAATGATACTTCGTGTGTTGCACATCTAAGTCATCAATTTTGTATAAGTGTTAGGATGTGTGTCCTTTCACAGAACATTCGAAGATTTTAGGATATTTAGCTCACACATCAACTTGCAAAATCTCTTTTCATCCAAGGGCTAAGTGAAGATATCTGTCAGTTGTCCTTCAGTCTTCACATGGTCGATGATGTTGTTGCCCTTGAGTAGATGATCACGAAGAAAATGATGCGGAATCTGGATGTGCTTGGTCTTCGAGTGTTGTACTAGGTTGTATGTAATCTTGATTACACTCGCATTGTCGTAGTAGGGTGCCACATTCTTCATGTTGATGGCGTAGTCCTTGAGGGTTTGCTTCATCCACAACAATTGAGCACAACATGAACCAGCATCAATGTACTCAGCTTGAGCAGTGGAAAGTGACACACATTTTTGCTTCTTCGAGGACCATCATACTAAGGATCTTCCAAGGAAATGGCAGGTGCCTGATGTTGACTTGTGATCCACACGGTCACCAGCATAGTTAGGGTCAGAATATCCAACGAGATGAAGATTTGAGCCCTTGGGGTGCCATAATCCTAGCGTTGGTGTGTGAGCTAGATATCGTAGAATACGCTTCACAACCTTATGGTGTGATTCCTTCGGCGTTGCTTGGAAACAGGCACACATGCAAACATTAAGCATAATATCTGGCCTAGATGCACATAGGTACAACAAAGAGCCCATCATAGAGAGATATACCTGCTGATCGAAATCTTTACTATTTTCATCAGTGCAGAGATGGCCATTGGTAGGCATGGGAATTTTTAAGCCTTTGCATTCGTGCATACTGAATTTCTTTAGGACATCCTTGATGCATTTCTTCTGAGAAATGAAGATGCCATTGCGTTGTTGATGAATTTGTTGTCCTCGTTCTCGGAAGAATTTCAGCTCCCCCATCATGGACATTTGATAGTCTTCACCCATCATGTAGGCAAATTCGTCACTGTAAAATTTGTCAGTACAACCAAAGATGATGTCATCCACATATATTTGGCACACAAATAGTTCATTGTCATAGGATTTTGTGAAAAGAGTTGGGTCGAGTGAACCATGTTTGAAGCCTATCTTCATGAGGAATTCCTTCAATGTGTCGTACCACGCCCGAGGGGCTTGCTTGAGGCCATAGAGAGCCTTGCTGAGTGTGAAGACTCTGTCAGGATGCTTTGGGTCTTCAAAACCTAGGGGCTGAGCAACAAATACTTCTTCTTCAAGCTTACAATTGAGTAATATACTTTTCACATCCATTTGATATAGTGTGATATTGTGATGGTTAGCATAAGCAAGCAATATACGAATAGCTTCAAGTGTAGCAATAGGTACAAAAGTTTCATCAAAGTCAATTCCTTCAACATGTGTGTAGCCTTGGGCTACAAGTCATGCATTGTTCCTCACTAGCTGACCATCTTCGTCTTGCTTGTTTTGGTAGATCCACTTGATTCCGATGACATTGTGTTTGCGAGATTAGGACGCTTGGCAAGTTCCCACACATTGTTGAGCTTGAATTGATGAAGTTCTTATTGCATAGCTTGAATCCACGCAGGTTCGATGAAGGCTTCATCAACTTTTGAGGGTTCTGTGATAGACACGAAGGAAGAATGCCCACAAAAGTTAATCAAATGTGAAGCTTTTGAGCAAGTGACGGGACCTGGCGCGTTGATGTCATTGATGATTTTGCCAATTTACACTTCATTTGCAATCCTCGGATGCGCGGGTTGAAGACTTTGATCGGGTTGAGGAATTTGATCCGGAGCAATTTCCTTAAGTGCACCAGCCCGAATTTCTTTGTTGTTTGGGATGACTTCTTCAATAGATGATTGTTCTTCAGTAGGAATGATATCTTCAGTAGCCTTGTACTTAATAGATTCCTCGGGAGGCATTTGATGTAGCACATGAGTCAGTTGCTCTCTTTGCGAGCCTTTAGTTTCATCGAACCCCACATCTACAGTTTCAACAACCTTGTAGTTGTAGTTGTTGAAGACTCTCTAGGTGTGCAAGTCCTTTCCGTAATGAAGCATAAACCCTCATGTGGTGTCGGTGCAAAGTTCGAACTGTGGTGAGTATCTCTAATCCAACATCTTGCACCGAAGACTTTGAAATAACTTACATTGTGTTTCTTGTTATTGTGGAGTTCGTATGACTTCATCATGAGGAATTTGTGAAGATATACCATGTTGATGATGTGGGACGCAATATTGACTGCCTCAGGCCAGAAGGAATGAGAAGTTTGATATTCTTCAAGCCTAGTCCATGCCATCTCAAACAGAGTCTTGTTCTTTGCTCCACGACACCATTCTGTTGAGGAGTATAAGGGGCAGGCAACTCAAGATAGTCATCAAGACGAGTGTTCTTGAACTCTGTCCTATTGTCACTCCTAATGTGCTTGATCTTGATGCCGAATTTCATCAAGGCCCTTGAGTAAAATCGTTTCAAGACTTCGTGCACTTCAATTTGGTAAAGAATAATATGCACCCAAGTATAACGGAAATAATAATCAACGGTGACAAAGTCATATAGTGATGTTGCATTTGGTTCGAGTAGCATAGTGAGTAGGTCCAAAGAGGTCCATGTGAAGCAATTCAAAAGGACGAGTGGTGATCATGATAGTCTTCGAGGGGTGCTTGGATCTGGTCATCTTTCCAGACTCACAAGCCTCGCAGAGATGATCCTTGAGGAATCTGACACCTTCGATGCCAATGACATGATTCTTCTTTGCCAATGTGTGCAGATTCCTCATGCCTTCATGACCAAGTCATCGATGCCATAGCCATCCCTCTCAGGATTTTGCATGTAGACATGTGGTTGGCTGTGGACCTGTAGAGAAATTAACAATGTACAAGTCTCCTCTCCTAAAGCCTTCGATGACTTTGGATTTATCAGATTCCATGATGACTACGCATCAATATTTGCCAAAGATGACAATCATATCAGGATCACAAAGCACTGAGACTGACATGAGGTTAACCCAAGGGATTCGACAAGCATGACTATGTCCATGTGTCGGTCCTTAGAATGCAATACCCTCTTTCCTAGGGTTTCTGTTCAGAATCTTCTTTTTGAGCACATCGCAAAGGGTTTGATGCCCTTTGAGACTTTTGTAAACGCATGTCACATACAATTCCTTCAACCCTGCATTTTCATGAGTGACATTTGTGGCTTCTTCAAGTGAGGAATTTGTAACCATCGATACAGTCAAAGAATTTGTATCAATAGAAGCATTTGAACTTTGAGGTGAAGAATTATAAGATTCATGTTCGATGTATTTAAAGCATTGTGGAATGAATTCTTTTTGAGTGATTCTAATATGTTAAGAAAGCAAAGAATCATTTTCGCTTCGGCGATCATCATGAGACGCTCTTAGTTTCTCAAGATCTTGCTTTCTTTGAATAAATTCGTAAGAAAGCTTCTCATGATCAGCCAAGAGATTAACATGACGATCTTGAAGACTATCAAACCTAGACTTAAGACTTTTAACATCATCAGTCAAGATTTGAGTCCAATTCATTTCCTCATTCAATAGGTCACCGTTTTTGTCTAACAATTTCAGAAGCTTTTCAAGAGCAGTTTGTTGCTTAGTGGCAATATTAGCAAGCTTGTAGTAACTGGGTTTTTGATAGTCATTAGGTTCACGGTCACTAGAGTCAGAAGAGGAAGTGTGGTTGTGTACCTTGGAACCTTTTGCCATGAAGCAATAGGTGGGAGCAAAGTTGTTGTCACAGTCATCAGTGTTGTCGAAGTTGTCATTTTCTTCAGGGTCGAACATGGCTTTGATGACGAATGTGGTAGCAAGGGCTAAGCTTGCCACACCAGTCTCTGACTCCTCTTCAGATCCTTCCTCGTCATCACATTCATCACATTCTTCCTTAGAATCCGTTTCCTTGCCAGTAAGATCTCGAGCCTTTCTAAAACTGTTCTTCTTGTGCGATGAGGACTTTGAAGATTTCTTTTTTTTAGTCATCAGAAATGTCATCCTTGTATTTCTTGTTCTTTGATTTCTTCACCCACAGAGGACACTCAGCAATATAGTGATAAGATTTCTTGCATTTATGGCAGGTTCTCTTCTTGTAGTCCTCACATGAAGATTCTGATTTCCTCATACCTCTTATTGAAGACTTTCCGAACTGGCCTCGTCTTGAGAACTTCTGCAATTTCCTCACGTGCATAGCAAGTTAGTGACCAAGTTCTTTAGGATCACCAAGGCTGCAATCAGAATCTTCTTCACCAAAAGAGGAAACAACATTTGCCTTCAGCACATGAGGTCTTCTGTAGATTGATCCATAGACGTCTTCCATAGCTTGATCCATAGGGGTCTCTTTTCTTAGCTTGTTGGAATTCATGAGTATTGAGTCTCTCAAGAATATCAGCAAGATCTAGTGACTTGTAGTCTCTTTATTCTTAAATCATCAGAACTAGTGTATCGAATGAAGCATCAAGAGATCTCAGCAGTTTCTTCACCACCTCATGATCAGTGATGTCTGTGCCTCCAAGAGCATGTAGCTCATTGGAGATATCAGTGAGGCGATCGAAGGTTTGCTGGTAGATTCCACTATCGAGTCTTTTGAAGTGGTTGAAGAGATTGCGAAGAACATCAACTCGATAGTCACGTTGAGCATACACTCCTTCATTGACCTTCGACAACCTTTCCAAGGTCTCCTTTGCATAGCCCAAAGCACTCACTCTGCCATACTAACCTTTGCTGAGATGAACACAGATGATATTCTTCGCTTGAGAGTCGAGTTGCTTGAATCTCTTCACATCAACAGCATTGATAGTTTCACACAAATTGGTAACACCTTTTTCCAAAATATACCATAGATCATTGTCAATTGCTTCTAGGTGCATGTACATCCTGTTCTTCCAGTAGGGATAGTCCTTCGCTTTGAAGGTAGGACAGCCGTACTGACCTTGATCATACATGCGGTCAACATAACTAAAACTCCACGCGGTTAAAACAAAATCACACAGAGCAAGGGAGTACCTTGCTCTAGGACCAATTGATAGTGCGTTATATCGACTAGAGGGAGGTGTATAGGCGATTTTTATGAATTCATCACTGAGGAAATTCCTTGTGAGGAAAGCCCTCAGTCACGAACTACGTGAAGTGGAATAAGTACTGAGGCAAGCTTGAAAAACAACAATAGCATAGTCATCAGAGTGAAATGAAACATCCAGATTGCACAAGTAGCGTGTTCATGATAGTGATGTGAAGAACATGTGAGGTGAAGAATTTGGGGTGAGGAAATTGTGAAAGTCTTTAGTCAAATTCTTCAAACAGTAATGATCAAAGTCATTAATATACAACATAGGAAATGAAAGGGTTGAGAAAATAGAACGAGGTGCTCGATGAAGAAAGTGGTTTGATGACCCAGTTCCAACTGCTGTGACAGCCGTACATCTGGTTTGGAGTGGCTTGGTATTTAAACCGAAGGACACACAATCCCAGGATACACAGTCCTTACCATATTCTCCTTGAGCTAAGGGCACACAATCCTCGCCCAACACTTGTGGTAAGTCTTAAGGGAGACTTCCAAACCCTCACAAACTCGGTCGCCTGGCGGTCCACAATTTACTACTGGATGCTCTAGACTATGACGCCTAACCGTATGGATGATGCATAATCCTCAAAGGTAACAAGCGTCGGTTCCACATAGGAACAATCTCTTAAGTGATGCTCAATCACTTTGGGGGTTTTAGGTTTGGTTTCGGTGTTTGGGGTTTTTTCCTCACTCATGAATTTCTCTCAAAGTCTTTTAGGAATGGGTTGTTATCAAATGACATGTGTGAGTTTCTCTCGCGGAGCAGCCAGCCAGCTAGTAGTTATGGGGGTGACTATTTATAGTGAGGGAGCAATCCCAACATGATTTGACATAAATGCCCCAATGATATGACCGTTATGTGGATAAGGTTAGGGACAACTGTCACGCGGCGCAGCGACGGTTGGAACATTTCAACTGTGGAAGTCCTCATGTCGCTCATGTTCCTCACTGGTAGGTAATTCGCACTGGCGAAAACCAAATATCTTCGACTCTGTCACTTAAGAAATTGACTAAATTATAAAATATTTAAGGCGTCACTCGAAGGATTTGTATGTGTAGGCTTTGAGATGAGATTCACTTGGAAACTTTTCCTTAGTTTTATCTCGAACCCCTTTAACAGTACGGTGGTCCTAGACACAAAATACAGGAAATGAAACTACAAAAACAAAAATGTGCACACTTCAAATTCCTCACATCAATTTCTTCATGGACACACCAATTTCCTCACTTTCAAAGTCTTCGAGGAAATACCGAAGTATTCACCTGAAGACATACACTTTTAGGGGTCGATATTCTTCGAATAACTCAAACTCCTCAGCGACTTATAGAGCCTGTGTAGACTCACAAACAAATCAGTCTCTAAACCTATAAGTCTTCAATACACCAAAATCACTAAGGGGCACTAGATGCACTTACAATATGAAGCAACCGGAGGTCAAAGGTTTCGGCGTAGGATGCCAGTTCGGGGACTTCTGGGGGAGTCCGGGACTAAGGGGTCCACAGGCCACGTACCTATTTCGAGGGCTTGGTGTGCAATCAAAGGCGACATAGTAATCGATATATTCCTTTCCTGATGTTTTTTTTCTGATAAAGGACACTTCTATTGTCTCAAAATGTAGAATCAAGCAGATACAAATCGTGATGAGTGACACCCAGCCTCTGCATAACTAAGATGCATGTAGCGATAAAAAAGAACTATCTCACAAAGTATGTATAAACCGACAAACTTGGAACAGTAAAGCCATATGAGACCAAATATATGCCTATGTCGACGAAGGAGGTGGACCGATCTAGAGATTATGTTGCCACCCATGTTGGGTGAAAACCTCCCTGGCCACCCGCTCCAACCGCATACACGCCACCTTCAATAGCAACTGGTACTCCGTTCGTTGCAGTGTAGACCACATACGAAGCCAATGCGTACAACTAGATAACCTGCATAGGAGAAGAGATTTTTTCATGAAAACACAATCATTTCTACATAGCCAAAGCGACCATAGTAAGGCAGACGCTCCCACCCGAATTAGTGTACGAATGCTATTTGGTATTTCGTTAAGCCAATGACCATATATATTGGCAGCACTTGTCGGATTATACAAATTGGACGCTATTTGGATTACGGACCATGTAGAACGCTCATACTTGTATTGAAAGAAGAGGTGTTTGATTGTCTCGTCGTGAGCAGAAGAGCTGTTTGATTCTCTCGTCGTGAGCACAAAAGCTACACTTCTTTCTTCCTTGCGAGTTGCATCTAACAAGATTGTCTTTATCAGCACAACTCTTCTCCGAAGATACCACATGAAAATCTTATGTTTTATTGGCATCTTTTATCTTTGTATTAGTTTATTATTGTCCACTGGAATCTGCGAGTGCAATAGTGCACATCACATAGGGTCAACTGTGAAGGACCCGATGTAGTTAGATTCCAGCAAAACACATCCCACCCTTGTGTAAAATTAATCAAATCCAAACGGGATAGTAGATGCTACCATGACACAAGGTGGGGGCCAATCAAATACCTCCTAAATGATACATCCAGCGGGAAAGAGCTGAGAACATGTGCAAGAGTATCATTCTTATTGTGTACTATGCGATACAGGGCTGGATATTGTTCCCGAAGAGTGGCGTTTCCTAGCCACTTGTCTTCGCAAAAACGTATCTCATAGCCGTCCTTTATCGTGAACAATCCAAAGCGAAAAAGATGTTTCTTTACCGCCATCAGACCAGCCCAAAAATGCGAGTCACCAAGCTTCCAATATGTGTGTGATATCGCTTTTTGGCCTAGATACTTGTTGCACAGTAGAGTTTGTCAAACACCATCCTCAGTAAGTAGCTTGAACATCCATTTACTAAGTAAGCCATCATTTTTGACCTGGAGCTTATGAATACCTAAACCTCGCTGGTGTTTTGGTCAAAAAACCATGCTCCATTTGATTAGCCTATACTTTTCTTATCATTGTCTCCTTGCCAAAAGTACCTAGATCTGAAGTAACCAGTCTTTGCAGAAACCCTTTTGGAAGTTGGAAAAATGAGAGCATGTAGAGAACTATGTTTATGCGAACAGAATTAATCAAAACAAGTCGTCCTCCCACATAGTGCAACTTGCCTTCACAATTTCTGAACCGTTTCTCCAATCTTTCTTTCAAAATATTTCCACTCCGCATTAGTTAGACGTTGATAATGAACCAGAATTCCCAAATAATTAATCGGGAATTGTCCTTGCGCACAACCGAACAATTCCGCGTATTGTGCAACCACGTCCTTGGCTTCTCCAAAATAAAACAATTGACTTTTATGGAAGTTAATTTTGAGACCTCACATTTGTTCAAAAACTGAAAGCAAGAGTTTCGGATTTCAAGCCTTATCTAGGTCGTGTTCATTAAAAAGAATTGTATCGTCCGCATATTGCAAGATAGAAAATCCCCCGTCTACTAGATGTGGCACTACTCCTGCAATCTGGCCATCTTGCTTGGCGCGTTCTATCAAAGTAGCCAATATGTTGGCGACAATGTTAAATAACATCATATACATAGGGTCACCTTGACGTAAGCCCTTTATTTTCTAGAAGTAATGACCTACATCATCATTGATTTTGATAGCCACGCAACCTCTAGTAATGAAGAAACCTTTATTGGAGAAACCTTTCATTCAGTGGTCCTGTTGGAGAAATGACCATTTGACTTTATTGTATGCCTTTTGAAAGTCAATTTACAATACTACCCCACTCATGTTCTTTCAGTGCATCTCGTGAACGGTCTCATGAAGGATAACTACTACATCGAGTATATTTCTTCCTCGCATGAAAGCAGTTTGTGATGGCCGTATAACATGGCCAGCAACCACGTTGAGCCTATTAGTCTCCACTTTGGTGAAGATTTAGAAGCTCACATTGACGAAGCAAATTGGTCTATAATGCTGGATCCGGTTCGCCTCCTTAGTCTTTGGCAAGAAAACAATCTCACCAAAATTTAGCCTCGATAAGTCAAGCTGGCCGCCGTAAAGAAACTCGAATAATTCCAGCAGGTTATTCTTGATGACATCCCAAAAGTTTTGATAGAACTCAGCGGGGAAGCCACTAGGGCCTGGAGCTTTGTTATGTTTCATTTGAAACACCGCAACTTGCACTTCCTCTTCAGAGAAAGGTCTCGTGAGGATATCATTCTCTTCTACCATGACTTGTGGAATATCATTTGTTTGAGTCTCATCAAGAGTGAAATTCCCTTCATTTGGAGCCCCAAACAAAGATTTGTAGTATGGGATAATATAACTGTTGAGCTCTGCCTGGCCCTCAATCCATCCCTCATCTTGTTGGAGGCTAAAAATACACTTCTTCCTATGCCGCCCATTGGCGAGCATTTGGAAATATCGTGTATTGTCGTCTCCCTTTAAAATGAATGGGGCACCGGATCTTTCATACCACTTGATTTCCTCTTCTCGCGAAAGACGTGCAATTTGCTCATTGGATTGATTTTTCATATCAATCTCATGTTGAGACAAAGTGCGAGTCTCAGCTATTTTATCGAGGTCATCGATAATAGAGGAAACGCATTGCTTTTCCTTTTTATACATTCCACTTGTGTGTTTAGCATATCTAGTTAGGAACTTCCTTGTGGCACGAATTTTGAAGTTCCATCTCTAAATCGGCGTGTGACCAGTGGAAGGCCTCTCCCATATTGTCCTTATAATATACGCAAAGCCATCCCGTTGTAACCAGCCCAATTCAATTTTGAACCGGTGGCGAGTAGTGAGAGGGCTAGCAGAGTTAGAATCAAGAATGATGGGTGCATGGTCCAAAAGTGTCGCAATACGCTCTAGGGCACACACCGTTACCAAAGGGGATTTTAATTCCCATTCGGTATCCAGAAGTATCCGATCAAGTTTCCCGTATGCCGGCTCCGAACGATTGTTAGCCCAAGTGTACTGTCGCCCCGACATTCTGGCTTCCGAAGATTCAAACTGTCGATCACATCGTTGAATAAGAAAAGCCAGTGAGGGTCAAAACGATCATTATTTTTCTCTTCCTGGTACCTAAGGATATTAAAGTCGCCTCCAATGAGCATTGGGTGCGGGTTATCCTTAGCCAGATTCACCAATTCTCAAAGGAAGTCAGATTTATTTTCATCTTAGGCAGTCCCATAGACTATGACCATGCTCCATGTAAAATTATTAGCTCTATTTCAAAGGTGGAATTTGATATGAAATCCGCCCACCGAAAAAGCTAATAAGTCCATAGTTGGGGTCCGTATCCCAAGTAAGGTTCCTTCGAACCTTCCACGTGGTGGTAGATGATGCCACACGTAGTCAAAATCACTAGATAGGTGATCAAAGACATATTGACGGAAGACACATTTACCAGGCTCAAAAACCGCCACAAAATCCAAATCATGTTCACGCACACATTCACAGATATGTTTATATTTAGTCAAGTCTAAGAGATCTCTCCATTTCAAAACATTTTTCTCATCTGGAAACTTTGTTCGGGGTGGCTAGGTTCGCCTTTTTGAACTTTTTTGTTTCTTTTTTAAGGAACGGGATTTAGATTTACATGAAGACGTTGTGAAGTCACAAAACATAGACCCTGGTCTTACGTCATCTAATCCGACCTCACTTACCGCACCAACCAAATGGAGAGAAGCTGTCCGTCATATGCATCCGCCGGTTCCTCCTCCTCGGTTTTGGGGTAAGGTAGGGGGCTCAAGCACTTAGGAGAAACCTTTAATCGGTCGATCTCCATGTGGTTTAACTCCCCCACCGAAAAATGCACATCATTTTCATTTTTTTCAATTGTAATTCCAACATGATTTAAACTAGAAGAAATATGAGTATTTGCAAAAGAAAGAAGGAAAAATCTAAATTAAAGACGCCGCATCGCGTCCTTTCTGTACGGCGGATGGACATGCACAACCACGTTTGCATGCGGTGGCCCCGTCCTTGCTGTCTAGCTACAGTTTTTTATGCTAAATGCTACACTGCTATGCTACACCGTGTTTTGTTTACTTTGCTACTAACCTACTCGCAATGTCTAAAGGCAGGGAGCTAATTAGCTCCATTTGAAAACTGTCATCATTTTTTTTGTACTATCACCTCTCAATCTACATGCATATCAAAGATAGCTTTCTCGTGTGTCTATGGAAGTCGTAGGTGGACAGTAGTAGGTGACCAATCAATCCTGACACAAGCATGTACTAGAATGCATGCATGGTCTACGATTTTTGCTTCTATGTAATGCATGCATTGTATACCGTGATACATGAAATACTACGCACAAGCTTGTAGCATGCATGTATGCATGGTCTACCTTTTTATACTACACAACATATATCATGCATTCTTGATCTATTTTTCTTCACTACATGGAATAGTCGTGGTAATGAGGTGGTGGGGGTGCAGAATGTTATGAAATAACTGGCCACTAGTTATAATTTAAGTGGGAAGCTTTGCAAAATAATACGACAACTATAGTGTTTATAACAACTCACAAGCTTATACGAGATTTGAGTAGAATTAAACTGACCGACACAATAAAACACTACCACAACTAAGTTTCAGAACAATCGAATGTCCTTTTATTACGACACAAAACATAACAATTGAGGGTAGAATTTAATAGATAAATACAGCAAACACCGTGACAACTATTTTTTACAATGATTGACAAGTTGTATGAAATAATATGATAACGAGGTAGGATTAAAATGACAAGCACAAAAAATATATGTGGCAACTGTGATTTTATTAATACCTACAAGATTTGTAAGACCACATGACAACTTGGTAGAATTAAAATGACAAGTACATCGAAACATTTTGCGAACTGCATTTATAAGTACCGACAATCTTTGTACAATACGACATAAAAAATATGGTAATTAAGTTATTTTTATTAAAAAAGTAAGTGGTTAATAATATAGCAGGTGAGTGGAAGTCGGGATGAAGGACTCTGCGAAGTCTGTCGGGATGAAGGACTCTGCGAAGTCTTGACCTCGGAAGGAACCTGCTGTCTCATGCGCTCATTGGCTGAAGCACAGGGTGAAGAGCCTTGTCCAGACCCACCGGTGGCAGTTGTACGGGTTGGGTGTGCAGCGCTACCCGTGCTTGCATGCATGTACGTGTGTGCTGGTACATCCATGCATGCATGTGCATCCAAGTCAGTAGAAGCCCCTGCCCACTCGCCTGGGAGGACAGCAGGAGGTTGCTGCTGCGGAGATTGCCGTAGCTGTGCATGAACCGCCGGAGCCACCGAAGATCCAAACGGGCGACCGGGGCTGTGGCGGCAACAACGACGAAGATTACCCTACAGCAAGCGGCAAAATTGATAAATTTAACATAGAAGCCAAAGCAAACTGACCTTTATTTAAAAAAAATTCACTCAGCTGATCTTTTTGTGTGACGCCCGACAATCAGGCGTCACACTACACTATGTGACGTCTTTGTCTTAGACGCCACATAGTGTAGTGTGGCGCCTATGCCTTAGACGTCACATAACATTGTGTCGGGCGTCACACAGTGTAGTGTGACGACTAAGACAATATTGTCACACAAAAGTGTCAGCTGGGTGAAAATGTTTTAAACATAGTTCAGTTTGTCAATTAGTTTGATTTTTGGATCAAAATTTTACATTTTGCCACGTTAACCTCACCGTGCCTGTTTGAAGACCGTGCAGAATGTAGCAGCTTGGACGGAGGCACGGAAAGTGATAGTTTGCATAGGAACAGCAGGAGTAGAACCTGAATTTGTAGAAGGATTCACAACCCCCGAGCTTTCATTGTTTGTTTTTGCATCATTATTTTTTCTTGGGCATCATGGTCATGACCTCTGTCCGGACTATCATCCACTAGTAGAAAAAGACATTTAGCTCTGGTTTGATTGGGCCATTAGTCCCGGTTCTCGAACCGGGACTAATGGTAGCCCCGGTCCAGCCCCGAACCGGGGCTAATGGCCTTCCACGTGGTGGGGCTGAGAGCAAGGGGGGAGGGCTATTAGTTTCGATTCGTATTACGAACCGGGGCTATTTCATCGCTGTTTTTTTTGAGCAATTTTTGGGTTTAGGGTTTTGCACTAAATTGGATGGACTATTTTGCTGCCCCTTATTTTCCCATTTATTTGTTACATATATATTGCACATCGTCACGAATATATTACACCATCTCATCCGTCGTGCTATGTCTAACGTATTTACAAAATGTAGACACGAGTTACATGCACATATATGCATCTTTTTTACACTATATCATTTCATATCATTTCCGTCGAATGGCAATAGTATTCTAATTGATTATCTAACAACTCATCATTAACTTAATCATATACCAAGTTATCATATGATACACATAAAATAAAACAGAGAAACATCATAATATATATATAGTCATCATATGCATACATCCTAATTAATCGATCATGTCAAGTAATAATATAAACCAGACTAACTTGTCTCTCATAAGACCTAGTCCTCGCTCTTAGATATAATGTCATAAAACAGAATAACACCTATGACTCCATGATGAATCACAGAGATCCAACGGTCTCCAGCTTGTGGCTTGCGAACCTTCTTTATTTCTCTCCATGCTTCAATTTAGAGCCTTTTTGACCTTGATTTGAAGTTAATCGAGTATGGAGCATAGAACTCAGCCCTCAGCGGGCTTCTAATTTTCATTTGACCTTCTGGTTCCATCAAGGGAGACACTACATCATGTGGCAGTTGCTGTTAAAGAACATAATAATAACCTAGTTAGCAATGTAATCAACACCATTTATGCAATAGTAGAGCGTACTTAATTAGGAAACTCTTATCAAGACATTTCGGCGAATGTCATCCGGACTCAACCTATGCACTAGTGGCATCTAAAATGTATAACTTTGGCCAATTCCCAAATAATACGGGAAGGTATCCCTAGAAGCCAGAACACCAGCAACAAGAAAGTAGAGAAGAACATACTTCTCCTCCCAAGTTAGATGTGATCCATACGTGTAGTGTGTCGTGTCAATTAATTTCTGTAATTCAGCCGAAGCAACGAAATAAGCTGTAAATTATAATTTAACAAATTTAGTATATGGATGAACACCAACTATTTGTAAATATAAATGCAAATTACTTCACATGGAGGTAAAACAGGAAGCATATCATCGACAACCACCCAAATTTTGTAATGATTTAATGTTTCAAAAATAGCTAGAAATTTTGTAAATGTCCACAAGATATGAGTATAACTTGTTAAAACATCCAATTCAATTTTGTAATAGTACACCTTGAGCTCTAAACAGTTCCACACAATATGGGCATTATATAAACCACTCAAAACGACCTCATGTGCTACGATCGGTTGTTGTTGTTGTTTGTACAACATGTAACATGAGACAATTATAACTATGGCCCAATAACTAGGAACCTGCAACGTGTGGCCAAAGTTTTAGTAGACGATGAACACCACATGACATGTAAATTGCGAGAGGAAAACAGGTTGACTACACCAACTATTTCTAAATATAAATGCAAATTACTTGACAAATACGGTTGAGAAACTCACATGGAGGTAAAACAGGAAGCATATCATCGACAACCAGCCAAATGTCGATGTTGTCTGGCATATTATCTTCAGGACGAAGATCGAAGGTGATTTCCATACCCTCCTGAAATCCATATGCCTTGCAAAGATCTTCCCACTTTGGGCACCCAAATTTTGTTTGAAAAACTGAATTAAATACTTGGATAACAAATGTGTAACCATGTATAGTACTCAGCTTAGCGCTCCTCGTCTCAATTCTCTCATGGTCTTCGAAACCGTGCCTCTCCAACACATATCTTCTTGCATGGCAAGGGAGGCACATATCGCCATTCTCGTCAAGCTTCATGCTGAAGAGCCTATCGTCTCGTAGGTGAGGCATGTCGCACATACCCCGAGAGTCGCCGCAATATTCACACTCCCAATGTCCATCGTCAGACATTTCCTGTTTTAATGTGGTAAATGTGTGTAAACAATAATATAATCGTGACACACTATATATATCGAAAGAATTGAACATCTATTATTCCGATCGACAAAACTTAGCACAATTTAGCAAGCAAAAGTGAGAAACTAACTACTCTTTTTTGCATTATATTAACACCAACAAAAGGATGATATTTGTAGGTTTGGTGAAATATGTATATGTGCCCTTTTTCCTCTCCAAAGTTTAAATAAGTTGTTGAAACCATTGGTTGTCTAATTCAAACCGAATGTACCTACTTGCATGAAGTTTACAAACAGGATTTTTTTCCTTGTTTCTAGTTAGCCCATCAAAAGATCTTCCACAAACATATATATATATATATATATATATATATATATATATATATATATATACATATATGTATATATATATATATCTTGATTTTCTTATTAACATATGTATCTCAATTTCCATTATTTCAATTTGTTCTATAGCTTGAACCGGCCCTAAAATCTAAATGGCAGTGCCTAGCTAGCAGCGGGAGGGGAGGGGGGCGGCGCCGCCTCGAGGGAGTGGGCTTACCGGAGCGGGATTGATGGTGAGCGAGGGGGCCGGCCACGGCTTATCGGCGGGATATGGGAATAAGGGGCTTACCGCGGGAGGGGATGGGGGCCGCGGCGATGGCGAAGGAGGCGGCGGCAACAACGATGACATTGATGGCAAGGGAGGCGGCGGCGGGGAGGAGCGCGGAGACGGCGACGACGTCGGGGAGGAAGAGTCGGCGTCGGGGAGGTTCGTCCGCGTCGCGCGCGAGAGGAGGAAGAGGATGGAAACCGCGATTTGTACATCACAAATTTCGAACTACCGCCTATATAGACGGAGCTTTGGTCCCAGGTCCTGGCTCGAACCGGGGCTAAAGCTCACGTTAGTCCCGTGCCGAGCCACGACCCGGGACTAAAGACCCCTTTTCGGTAGGCGGAGTGGCGGGAAATAAGGGTCTTTAGTCCCAGGCCGAGCCACGACCCGGGACTAAAGAGCTGGGCTGGCGGCGCATCGTAACGTTTAGTCCCACCTCGCCTAGCGAGGAGCGCCATGAGTGCTTTATAAGCAAAGCTGCGCGTGCTCTTTCGAGCTTCTCTCTAAAGCAGGCTTACGGGCCTAAACACACTCTCGCTGCCTAAATGTAAAAATTGAAAATATATGTGAATTTAAAGACAAAATTTAAGTGAAATTCCAAGTGCTCACTCACTTTGAATTTCGGTTGAATTTTCTCTATAAATACTCATATATTTTCGAATTTTTTTCATTTTTTTTGTGTTGTTCGTTGCTTTATTTATTTTGTTTTTTCTATTTACACCTAAATATTTAGTTCTCAAATTTGAATTCTTTAAAATTTGTGAATAACTTTACTTTCATTTTTTTCTTCTATTTTAGTTTTCTATTAAAGATTTTAACCAAAAAACTTTATGAAAATTCATTTTAGTTGATTTTTGTTTGTTTCTTTTTAGTTAATGTACTACTTGATTCTTTTTAACAAATAAGAACATTGATAATTTTAGTTGATTATTTTTTCGTGCATTTACTTTATTTTTTTGTTGACCCTAAAATTGAAAAGCACTACAAATGAACTCTGAAAATGTTGAAAGTTGGCATGGTATCATCATTTCATCCACATAGCATGTGTGCTAAAAAGTTGAGAGGGTTACGACAAAAACTGGATGCACTTCGTGTACAAAACGGACATTCTCTCTCGAAGTATTAGGGTTTTGAACGAGAACTCATCCGTTACAAAGGGATTTCATTTTTTTGAACTTATTTGAACTCCATACTTTTTGTGTGTTCAAAATGCACCATTCAAAGGCACATCACAAATTTTCAACAATTTCTGACTTCATTTTGTATTTTTCGTGCATTTACTTTATTTTTTTGAGCTAGTTGACCCTGAAATTGAAAAGCACTACAAATGAACACTGAAAATGTTGACAGTTGGCATGGTATCATCATTTCACCCGCGTAGCATGTGCGAAAAAGTTGAGAGGGTTACGGTAAAAACTGGATGTACTTCGTGTACAAAACGGACAATCTCTCTCGAAGTATGAGGGTTTCGAACGAGAACTCATCCGTTACAAAGGAATTTCATTTTTTTCAACTTATTTGAACTCCATAATTTTTGTGTGCTCAAAATGCACCATTCAAAGGCATATCACAAATTTTCAACAATTTCTGACTTCATTTGATATTTTTCGTGCATTTACTTTATTTTTTTGAGCTAGTTGACCCTGAAATTGAAAAGCACTACAAATGAACTCTGAAAATGTTGAAAGTTGGCATGGTATCAACATTTCACCCACATAGCATGTTCTAAAAAGTTAAGAGGGTTATGACAAAAACTGGATGCACTTCGTGTACAAAACGGACAATCTCTCTCGAAGTATCACGGTTTCGAACGAGAACTCATCCGTTACAAAGGGATTTCATTTATTGAACTTATTTAAACTCCATGCTTTTTGTGTGTTCAAAATGCACCATTCAAAGGCACACCATAAACTTTTAACAATTTCTGACTTCATTTGGTATTTTCCGTGCATTTATTTTATTTTTTTGAGCTAGTTGACCCTGAAATTGAAAAGCACTACAAATGAACTCTGAAAATGTTGAAAGTTGGCATGGTATCATAATTTGACCCACATAGCATGTGCTAAAAAGTTGAGAGGGTTACGATAAAAACTGGATGCACTTAATGTACAAAACGGACAATCTCTCTCGAAGTATCAGGGTTTCGAACGAGAACTCATCCGTTACAAAGGGATTTCTATTTTTTGAACTTATTTGAACTCCATACTTTTTGTGTGTTCAAAATGCACCATTCAAAGGCACATCACAAACTTTCAACAATTTCTGACTTCATTTGGTATTTTTCGTGCATTTACTTTATTTTTTTGAGCTAGTTGACCCTGAAATTGAAAAGCACTACAAATAAAATCTGAAAATGTTGAAAGTTGGCATGGTATCATCATTTCACCCACATAGCATGTGCTAAAAAGTTGAGAGGGTTACGACAAAAACTGGATGCACTTCGTGTATAAAATGGACAATCTCTCTAGAAGTATCAGAGTTTCGAACGAGAACTTATCCGTTACAAAGGGATATCACTTTTTTGAACTCCATACTTTTTGTGTGTTCAAAAGGCACCATTTAAAGGCATAACAAATATCTAACACAAGGAGAAGAAGGAAGAGCGACCACCACAACACCAATCGGCATTCTTCTTCTCTCATATATGGTGGACACTTCCTCACCTGATTTTTCGACCGTCGATGATGGTCGCTACTCCTACTTCCCCTAGTGCATAACAAATATCTAGCACACGGAGAAGAAGGAGAAGCGACCCCCACAACAACAGTCGGCATTCTTCTTCTCTCATATATGGTGGACACTAGCTCACCTGATTTTTCAACCGTCGATGATGGTCGCTACTCCTTCTTCCCCTAGTGCGTAACAAATATCTAGCACAAAGAGAAGAAGGAGAAACGACCCCCACAACAACAGTCGACATTCTTCTTCTCTCATATATGGTGGACACTCCCTCACCTGATTTTTCGACCGTCGACGATGGTCGCTACTCCTTCTTCCCCTAGTGCATAACAAATATATAGCACAAAGAGAAGAAGGAGAAGCGACCCCCACAACAACAGTCGACATTCTTCTTCTCTCATATATGGTGGACACTCCCTCACCTGATTTTTCGATTGTCGATGATGGTCGCTATTCCTTCTTCCCCTAATGCATAACAAATATCTAGCACAAGGAGAAGAAGGAAAAGCGACCCCCACAACAACAGTGGTTCCGCGGCACGCCACGTGGTTTCGCTGCACGCCACGTGGTTCCGCTGCACGCGTGGGACTAATGGTCTTTCATTTTTAAATGACTGTTTTAATCAAAAACAGATCTGTTACAAAAGGGATTTCATTTTTTTGAACTTATTTGAACTGAAGACTTTTTGTATATATATGTGGTCGAAATGCATGATACAATGAAGTTAGAAAGGGCTAAACCATTCAAAAGTAGCAAATGAAGTTAGAAAGGGCTAAAGCATTCAAATTTGGAAACTATAATGGCACAAACAGAAACTAGACATATATAAATTGGTCCAAGCAGTACATGATACTAGTCCAAATAGTACATAATAATAGCTACCATATATATATATATACACACATATACAAGTGTTCGACGTTGAGAACACTACTCGTTTGAATCGTCTCAATCAGAATGTCCACCTTCTCCGATGTGACACTGGCCATAGTTGATGACTCGAATCTTGCGGTACAACTCGTATGAAACGTATGCATCTTTTGCTGCATACACAATGTTGATACGATCAAGTGGGGCCTTCTCCCAAAGTTTGTGCTGAGAGTTTTGGAAATTGGTCTTCATATTACCATACTCCTCGCCGATCAAGGCAACTGCCATATGAGCCATCGAAGTCCTGGCATGTCGAAGCCTGAATACTGTTTGGAGATCAATGAGGCAACCAGTTGGTATCTCAATACCGAAGCTATACCTCATATTCAACTTGTCGTTCGTTATGTCAACGGTAGCAAAAGTGATGCCGCTGCGAAGGAAGTCCATGAGTTTTGGACAATGCTTGTCACGACTGCAACAACAACAAATTAAAATGGAACAAATGTTACATACTGCTGCAACAAGGAAAAATGTTTCACTACAACTAAAGAGAAAATTATCTTTAGGATTCAAATGGAACATATTGCTATCCTATGCAATTTTCATATCCTATGAATTGATCAAGAAACCGTAAATTAACTATGACATATATATATATATATATATATATATATATATATATATATATATATATATATATATATATATATATATATTCTCCCACGGTTTTGCAAATATGCAATAAGCTAGACATATTGCATATTGCTATCCAATGGAACCTAGAGAGATCACTATAGCTATCCAATGGAACCTAGAGAGATCACTAGCTATATGCAATTTTCATGACTATGACATATCATATTGCTATCCAATGGAACCTAGAGAGATCACTAGCTATATTCAATTTTCATAACCTTGGATCAAAGAACGCCGCATAAAATTGTATCACTACAACTAAAGAGAAATTGATCTTTATAGGATTCCAAAATGTAACATATAGCTATCGATCCTATGCAATTTTCATATCCTATGAATTGATCAAGAAACCCTCAATTAACTATCCAATGAAACATATATAGAAACTGCATATTGCTATCCAATGGAACCTAAATAAATCACTATATATATGCAATTTTCATAACCTTGGATCAAAGAAAGCCTCAAAACATACCTCGCGCATTGGAAGATCAAGACATGGTGTTTGAAACATAGTTGGATGACGGCAACACCGCGTTGATCGGCTGTGTACTCCAGATCAAGCCCCAAGAACTTCTCATGATCCACTTTGGTGTCAAGCAATCGTTCCTTCAACTGTCTAAGAAAATGTGGCACCTCCCTGCTCTCGTTCGTGTACACTACATCGAGCTTGGTCTTGCCATGTGCGAGCACCTCTCCAAAGCGAGTTGGCATGGTGGAAGAAGAGAGGGGAAGAACAGAGCGAGAGAGGAGAAGAACAGAGCGAGAGCGAGAGAGGAAGAAGAACAGAGAAGTGGCGACAAAGACTCTGCTTCGGTTGTGGTTTTGGGAAGTGGGATGCAAACCGTTTGGGCCTTTAGTCCCAGGTTGAGCCACCAACCGGAACTAAAGCGGGATACCAACGGTTGCCACCACTACGGCAGGCCAGGTGTCAGACCTTTAGTCCCGGGTTGAGCCACCAACCGGGACTAAAGGGGGATACGAACGGTTGCCACCACCGCGGCACACGACATGTGAGTCGCTGGATCTTTAGTCCCAGTTTTTGGCGCGAACCGGGGCTAATGCATCAAACCGAACCGGGGCTATTGCCCCGCTAGGGCCTGGCAGCTGGAACCGGGACCAATGCCTGGCATTGGTCCCGATTTTAGTTTGAACCGGGGCTAATGTGGTTTTGGGCTTCGGCCGAAAGACCCATTTTCTACTAGTGATCATGGTGTTTCCACACAAGAGGAATAAAATCCGCATCTGGTATGTAGTCTTCTTTTTCGACCTCATAGCGAAAGCTATATCCATCAAGCTGGATAACACCTCAGCCCAAGTGGATTACCCTCCCAATATATCATCAAAGGAGAAAATATACATGCTACGCACCGCAACCTGAATGCGAACAATACCATGATGATTCCCGTGTTTCCGGGCCATTTGGAAATGCAAGGATCCGCCTAGGTGCAAATTCTTCATGTGGCTGGTGGTTCTTAGGAAATGTCCGACGACAGATAACCTGCAGAGGAGGGGAAGGCCTTGTAACCCCATTTGCTCCCGTGTCGATCGGAGCAGGAAGATTGTAATAATCTCTTTAACGGTTGCCGGTTCTCTCACGAGATGTGGGGCAGATTCAAAACTTGGTCAAACACAGACTTCCCGACCCCAGGCGATGGAACAATGGAGGAGTGGTGGCTATCGGTGCGCAAGGGTGTTGCGAAACACATGCGGAAGAATTTAGACACGATCGTCGTGCTCATACACTGGAGAATTTGAAAGGAGCGGAATGCTCGAATCTTTGAAAATAAACTTTGTTCGGCTCAGCGGATCCTGGATCTGATCATCGATGATATTGTGAGTTGGAGAGCGGTTGGGCTAATCTGTGAAATCACTTAAGGGTCATCGGGGCTTGTCTGGGGTCTTTTATTCTATCTGTTTCTTTGTTTGCTCTCTGTGTGCTGTCTAGATCGCCTAGACTTGTAACTCTTGTCCTCTCTATCTAATAAAATATGGTCGCGGCCATTCGAGAGAGACCCAACATCCCAAAGTCCAAGAATATGCCGCAGTGAGTGGGGGACTCCAAAAACATGAACCCAAACAGTTTTGAGCCGAACCACACACACGCGCATGCGACATCAATAAAATATTGTTTTTAAAAGTGCGTATAAAATATTCTCAGTTTGGGTCGAAACTTGGCGTGCGATCTTAATATAGTGTAGGTAGATTGTGTGCGAATTCTCGTCGCAATCGGAGTTCGTTTGATAACCATATTGTTTATTATATAGCGACATTATAGCCGGTTTAATTGTCGGACGTTCGGTGTTTTAAAAACTCTGTCACGGGTGCGCCATTTCCCTCTCATCCGTACTTAGATCATCTACACAACCCATTAAACCCACCTAGCCACTTCCTATGTTCGTGGTTGTCGGATCGCGATCGGACGGACGAGGTCCACCCCATCATAGCCCAACCCTATATAATAACCACCCCATGGAGAGACCTCTCTCACTCCACTACGGTTTCCCCTAGCCATTTTTGCAGCCACCCCCTAGAAAACCCCACCTCCTAGCTCCACCTCCTCCCTCCTTGAAATCCAACCTCAGATCAGATCTGGACCATTAGATTTCCATCCAAAGGCCCAGATTCGCCTGGTTTTCCCACCTATCGAACATATCCACGCCACCAACCGGACATGTCCGGCGACCGAAGTGCAACCAGCGAGAGAGAGCTCGCAAGCGCCTCCCATGGCAGCAAGCAGCCCGAGCTGCCTCGAGCCGCCCTCCGCCTCCCGTCGACATTGCCTCACCCTCCAGCGAGCCACCACCGCCAGGTCCTCGGACAGGCCGGAGCGCCTCCTCCCCCTCCCTCTCATTCCTTCTTTCTCCTCTCCCTAAGCTCTCTGCCTCCTTTCCCCTCACACGAGCGCCATGGTCGCTCGAGCTTCGCGCTGCCTTGCGCCCGACGCCGATCGCCACCCCGCGCCACCTCGGATCTGGCCAGCCCCGACTGCCTTCCGCCGCCGCAGGCAGGTGTGCACCCGAACCCAGCCACGCCGCCATCCTCCCATCGCGTCGCTGGGCGCCGCCACGGCCACGCTCGCCTCTGCCTCGACCCGTTCGGTTGGGACGGAGGGAGTTGCTGGGCCGCAACCTCCCCAGGCCCAGCGCACGCCCTCGGCCCAGCTCCCCTTTCAGCCTCCTTCTGCCAGCGCAGCGCAACCTCCCCACGCCATGGGTCGACGCCAACCAACGTGAGGCCCCTGCCGCCCACTATTTGGCGCCCTAGGCACGTGATATTATATTGTCCATGCCTAGTTTCGGCCCGTTTGCACTAGTTTCGACCCGTAACATTTTTAGGTTTTTCCCGTGAACTTAGTATTTTTAGGGAATAGAGAATTTTTTTAAACTACTATAACTTTTAATCCGTGCGTTGGATCGTGACGAGTTATATATGTAATTCGTGTAGATTTTCGCGTATATTACTATTTTACAACTTGCATGCATGTTTGAAGTTGTTTGACCTGCCGTTTGCATAGATTTACGTTATGTCCTATTAGGGTATTTGTGGCGTAGATATTTTGTGCGCGTCCGTATTATTCAAATCCCGCAAATAAAATGTCCATGTTGTTTGTAAGGCTTTTTCATGCATGGATAAATTAATGTCTTGTTGATTTATTGTAGGTGGCATCATTAGTTTGCGATGACGTGTTGATGAAATATTCTCGCATATATGTGTGGTGTTAGTTTTATTTTTCAACCCCATATATTATATATGTTTTCGAGGTAGAAAAATCCATAGCATTTAACTGTGCATTTAGTTTTGTCTTTCGAGTAAGTTAGTGCGCGTGATATTTTGCCATGTTGCCCTCTTGTCTATTTTGTATGATTTATTTCGTGCATGATATGAGTTAGTTTTGAACTAGAGTTATGCCTTGGATATGCATGCTAGCCCCTGGTAATTTTGGTTGCAATAGAAATCCATGTTTATATATTGTTTGCTTGTTGCCAACATGCTAGGAAATAGTGCTGATTTGGAGATGCTGAAATATTTCAAAGTCTGAGATCTGTAATATTTTGTTGTTGCCTTGCCTTGAGATTTTCTAGTGATCCACAACTACTTTGGGTTTGGTGCAATGGAAATATTTGTAGTCCTTAAGATTCTCTAGCATGCTGTAAATTTTCATGCCATTCGGTGCCCCGTAGCATATAGTTTTACTGCTGTCAATACGTCTTCTGGTTGAAAACGGCACTGTCAAAACTGTTATTTTCTCTAAGTCTGAAACTGTGTGCGAGATGCCATTTTGTGAGTTTTTTTCCTTGTTTTCCATGCTTCCATGCTAGTTGTATTTAGTAAGGTGTTGTTGTGCATCTTGACCACTACTGCATCATGTCTTGTTTGAGCATTTTAGAATTAGGTAGCTTGTTGTTGTAGGGTGTAGAAAATGCCATGCTGCTGTTTTGGGCAGATTATAACTATTTCTTATGTAGCTTGCATTTGTTGAACAGTTGCTCCGTTTTATTCGTGTCCTATATGAAACTTGCTTACAATCTCGTGTAGTTTCATAATATGTTGCTGCCTTCTTGGTTTGGAATGTTTGTGGTTGTCATTTGCATACATACTGCATTCATGTCATCATATCTTGTAGTGATTATATCTTTTGAACCGTAGCTCCATTGCAATGATATCTCTGTGTAAATTGATTGAAACGATACGTAAAATCACGTGAACCACTTTATTTGCTTTTTAACAACTATCAAAACATGTTAGTTCAGATCTGGACATAATTCTAATTTAATGCGGGGGGTCATTTCAGAGATGTTATATGTCGTTTCCGACCTCATTTAAAATGCCTAGATAGGTAGCTTAATTACACTTCATCTCTTGCCATGTTAAAAACATTTTAAAACTGTCGTGTACCTAATCGAGAGTGAACTAATAATTCGGATGTGGAGTTTCGTCAATATGCAACTAGTTGCATATTCAGCTTCACTTAATGTGTAATGTTTGATTGATGTGAGTTGTCATGACATGCCTTGCACAATTGAAACTGTTCATGCATCACATGTGAATTGCATCATGCCGTGCATGTGTTGTGGTGAATAACGTGTGTTGATCCTTGTTTCTGGTTTGCTTCGTCTTGGTAGAGTTTCGTAGGAGTGTCGGAAAGTGAGGATCCATTTGACTACATCGGTTTGTCTGCTTCACGAAGTCATTCTTTTTCCAAGCAGGATCTCAGGCAAGATGATCATTTCCCTAGATACCATTACTATCATTGCCATGCTAGTTGTCTCATTTCTTTTGTTATGTCTCGTTGCCTACCACCTTTTAAATATCAGCCTCCCATCATTGCCATGAAAACCATCTACCTGATCACAACCTAGCAAACCACTGATTGGCTAAGTTACCGCTTGCTTAACCATGTGTTAGCGTTGCTAGTTGCAGGTGCAGTTGCTTCCATGTGATAACATGGGTTCCTTGTTATATCACCATATTAATGCTATTTAAATTTAATGCACCTATATACTTGGTAAAAGGTGGAAGGCTCAGCCTTTCTAGCCTGGTGTTTTGTTCCACCTTTGCCGCCTTAGTTTCGGCTACCGGTGTTATGTTTCATAAATGAGCGCTCCTAACATGCTTGGGGTTGTTATGGGCCCCCCCTAGATTCTTGCTTTGGGATAAAGCTCCTTTGGCAAGGCCCAACATTGGTACTATATTTGCCCAACATCATAATTTTGTTAATACTGAAAAACATAGGGCGTCATGAACCCGAGGAGTAATTCAACATAATACAGGGAGGGCCAATGCTGATGGTGCTGGTCCAAAACAGAGCCGTTTGCGGGGCCAACCCGGGGCAACTCGGGTGATGTCTATCAGGCACCGTACGCTGTGCTTATCCGTCGTGTCCTAAGAACGAGATACACGACTCCTATCGGGATTGTTAACACTACAGGCGACCTTGCTGGACTTATTTTCCCCTTCTCAATGCGTCTTGTGCGAGGGATTTTGAGGATGCTTTGGGTAATCTCGAGGTTGAAGTTTTCCAATAGGAACCCGAGGAGATCACGAGTTATCCCTGATCGAGGTCATTCTGTCGCAGCGTGTGGTAGTTTGTGATGGACTAGTTGGAACACCCCTGCAGGGTTAAATCGGAAAGCCGTGTCTGCGGTTATGTGGCAACGTGGAAACTTTGTTTAACATCCGGATCCAGATAACTTGAAGTTAACTTAATTAAAACTTGCCAACTGAGTGCGTAACCGTGACTGTCTCTTTCGTGATCTCCTTCTCCGATCGAGGACACGGTGGGGTTATGTTTGACGTAAGTAGGTGTTCAAAATCATTCATTTGATCATCAGTAGTGCACATCCGTTATACATAGATCTTCCGCCTCTTTTATTCTTGTACTCGTAAGTTAGCCACCAAAAAAATGCTTAGTCACTTGTTGCACCCTCACCACTTAACCATACCTCACCGATTAAGCTTTTCTAGTCCTGATACCTTTGGAAATGAGATTGCTCAGTCCTTGTGGCTCACAGGTTACTACAACGCCAGTTGCAGGTATAGGTAAAGAGTTATTTGATAAGAGCGCATTGATTGTTCATTTGGAGTTTCTTCTTCTTCATCATCGATCTACGACGGGTTCCAGGCCTGCAGCCTGGGATAGAAAGGATGGACATCATTCTTTTGTCGTTTTGTTTTCGTCCGTAGACGAACCCTGCTCTTCTTCATGATGATTGTATGTAGTGTACTGATGTGACTCTGATGTAGCTTGTGGCGAGTGTAAGCCAACTCCTTATACTCAACTTTTCGGTACATGTACTTGTAACAATATCCATTCTTGCAAAACGACGAGATGCGTTTCTATCCCTGTCGAGGCCCTCGCGCCAAAATAAGGATAGGACCGCATCTAGGGTGTTACAAGTTGGTATCAAAGCAGTACCGACCTAGGAGCCCCCTTGATTGATCGAACTTGGCCAAGTAGAGTCTAGTGAAAAACTACTTTGAGTTTAATTATATATCGGAGAGTAGGATTCTTTTTTTTCTCCTCTCCCATGCTCTCGTGAGGAATCTTGATGTAATATTTTAATTCTACTCCTATTCTCACTCAAATTTTTTTAGGATCACGCGAATATTTTTGGAATCTCTATGATGTCGATATGACGGAGTTCTGTCTTGGTGCCTCCTATTTGACTTGATTTCTTCCGAGGAGTTGAGCTCCAAGGGATTCTTCAGCACATCGTTATCGTTCAGATTTCTTAGTATCTTAGGATGAAGGATGTTCGAAACAATTTCAATACTAGTAGTGGCGAGAGGAGTCCGGCTTCCCTAGTACTGGTGCAGATAGGTCCGGATGTATCACCACACTTAGTATCGTTGTGATTACGAGGGTCTGAGATAAATGAAGTTCCGAGATTCTAGTTATGTGTTGACGGATGTGATACACTAGACATGCTAGTATAGGAGTTGAGTGATATATTACTCGTTGTATCCGTGGACCAGATTGCATGACCAGAAATTTCGGGAGGTCTTAGGTGGGAATTCAAGTAGTTACTTATAGGACAATCTTCCAACAGATGCATGATGTGAGGTTGGGGTTCGACATCTACTAGATTCGTTTGTTCACGGTCGTATTAGAGCGGTTCTCGTTATGTCTTAAAGAGTCCTTGTAGCTTTCTACGACTCGGGGATGCTTCGTATGTCGTGTGCACTACCTTGTACATGATGGCTACTGTTGGATCGAGCCTGTGCGATCCTATCCACGAAATATCGGACGAAAACTCTGTCATGAATTTGTTCTGGCTTGTTTCATAAGCCGCATCCTTTGTTTTGTACAATATGGTAATTCAAGTTGCTTCGATGTCAAGTGGTGAATTCATATCTTTCCAAGCGGTGGTCTCATATTCATATGAGAGTGCATATTCTTTTGTTGAATCAAGTTGTCATTTCAATTCTTCTCAACCGGAGTTGTTGTGTCAATTCTTTTTCAACCGGTGTGCTGCTATTCAAGTGAATTCAATCCTCTCTAATTTTGCAAGATCATTCTCTCATTTCTTCCGGAGTTTGTCTCATCCGTCCCTATTTGTCTTTGTTTTCCCGGCCCTCCCGCCCTTTTCTTCAGTGATTAGATTATCATCCTAGTGCCTTCCTTTTCAGTGTTGCTTCCGCTATCTTCTCTTCTGAGTGGTATCCGATGATTTGTGTGAAGATTCTCAGGAGCTTCGTGTGCATCTTTATACAATCTTGTATCTTTTCCGGCGAATTCAATTCAGTTATCCGTGTTCATCATATCCTTTTCATCCTTTAAATTCTTTCCCATGTTGGAAATTCTTATTCAAGCCTCTCTTGTTATGCTTCCATCTCTGTTCTAGCCGGAGTGTTGAAGATGTCCTAGAGGTTCTTTCTCTCAATCCTTTCAATTATTTTGAGGGTCTCACCTCATCTAGTTTTCATTTGTACCGGTGCAATATCTCTCTTTCTGAGCAATCTTTTCAATGGTGTTTCTTTTTAATGGGCACATAACCCACAAGTTCTTTCCGAGGATCTTTTCTGGATCTTGTAATCTTTCCGGAGATCTCTAATTATTTTCAACTATGACGTAACTATGAATTTCATCAGTAATATCCCTTCTCCAAGATCATTGGTTCAACTTTTCAGATTCTATTCCGGAGCGTCTCAGTTATTCTTGGTGATGGTTCTTGCCTTGATTCTCAACTTGGAAGACCGAGGAGTGCTTCCATCAAATCTTGTCCATTCTTTTGAAGATTGTCATATAGCCTCGTGCTATCTTCTCAATTGTTGCCAATCATGAGAATCCCTTTCTTGCTATTCGGTGCATTGCTGAGTTGTTTTCATTCTTGATCCTCTGAAGGCCATCATTTCAGAAGATTTCTTCGTTCTCAATTTCCAGCTTTTGTTCTCAAATTCTTCTCAATTGTTGTCTCTTCATTCGTCTCAATTATTCCGGTGCCTTCTCCAGTTTTCTATTAGGCGGCTCAAGATCTCTTCATTCTCAAGGTATTCTTCAAGATTCTTGTGGTAGTAGTTCTCATTTTCTTCTTCGTTCTTTTTTTGCCAAGATCTAGTTTCTATTCTTGGTAACGGAGGCTTTGTGATGTTGCTCTCTTCAATCTATCATTTTGTCTTCTCAAGATCATATTGTTCCCTTGCTTATCAATTTAGTTGGATTCTTGTGAATATTTTCAAGTTCTTTCTATCTTATCAAATTTTTGTCCCTTTTCCTACCGAAGTACTGCGAAATTTTGATGGAATTCTTGCTTGTTTCTCATATCTTTCTTCATCTCTTTCCAACCTTCAAAGATCGTTGGTTTCACTTGTTTGTCAAGAAATAACTAAGTTTTACCTCTTCTTTCTCACCCTCTCCCCCTTTCATTCTTGGATCTCGGGTCGAGATCCTCTTGTAGTGTAGGAGAGTTGTGACAGCCCGAGACCGACACTCCTGAAGATTCCCCTTTCATTTCATTGCCGCCGTGCGATTAAATTGTCTGCCGCACTCATCATCGCATCATTCGCATCATCTGCATTGCATCGACACTCTGTTGCCGCCAGTTTTCAAAACCTGCATCCGTTATTAGTTGTCGGTTCTCTCCGTGTTTGTCGTTGACCGTTTTGAGCCCAACCACACACGCACACGCTTGCGACATCAATAAAATATTGTTTTTAAAGCTGCATATAAAATATTCTCGGTTTGGGTCGAAACTTGGCGTGCGATCTTAATATAGTGTAGGTAGACTGCCTGCCAATTTTCATCGCAATGGAGTTCGTTTGATAACCATACCGTTTATTATATAGCGGCACTATAGCCGGTTTAATTGTCTGACGTTCGTGTTTTAAAAACGCTGTCACGGGCGCGCCATATCCCTCTCATCCCTACTTAGACCATCTACACAACCCATTAAACCCACCTAGCCACTTCCTCCATTCGTGGTCGTCGGATCGCGATCGGATGAACGAGGTTCACCCCACCATAGCCCAACCCTATATAATAACCACCCCATGGAGAGACCTCTCTCACTCCACTAGGGTTTCCCCTAGCCATTTTTGCAGCCACCCCCCTAGAAAACCCCACCTGCTAGCTCCACCTTGTCTCTCCCTGAAATCCAACCTCAGATCAAATCTGGACCACTGGATTTCCATCCAAAGGCCCAGATTCGCCTGGTTTTCCCACCTACCAGACATCTCCGTGTCACCAACCGGACATGTCCGACGACCGAAGTGCAGCCAGTGGGAGAGAGAGCTTGCAAGCGCCTCCCATGGCAGCTAGCAGCCCGAGTTGCCTCGAGCCGCCCTCCGCCTCCCATCGCCGTTGCCTCGCCCTCTGGCAAGCCGCCGCCGCCAGGTCCTCGGTCAGGACGGAGCACCTCCTCCCCCTCCCTCTCCTTCCTTCCTTCTCCTCTCCCTAAGCTCTCTGCCTCATTTTCCCTCGCAGGAGTGCCATGGTCGCCCGAGCTCCCCGCCGCCTTGCGCCCGATGCCGGTCGCCGCCTCGGATCCAGCCAGCCCCGGTTGCCTTCCCTCGCTGCGGGCCGATGTGCACCCGACCCCAGCCACGCCGCCATCGTCCCGTCGCGTCGCTGTGCGCTGCCGTCGCCACGTTCGCCTATGCCTCGACCCGTTCGGTTGGGACGGAGGGAGTTGCTGGGCCGCAGCCCCTCCTAGGTCGAAGCCTCCCCAGGCCCAGCACGTGCCCTCGGCCTAGCTCCCCTTTCAGCCTCCTTCAACCAGCACAGCACAACCTCCCCACGCCATGGGCCGAGGACCACCAAGGTGAGGCCCATCCCTCCCTTTATTTGGCGCTCTAGGCGCGTGATATTATATTGCGCATGCCCAGTTTCGGGCCGTTTGCACTAGTTTCGGCCCGTAGCATGTTTAGGTATTTTTCCCGTGGCTCACAGATTGCTATTTCGGCGCCTGATATCTTTGGAAATGAGATTGTTGAGTTCCTGTGGCTCACAGATTACTACAAAGCCAGTTGCAGGTACAGGTAAAGAGTTATTTGACGCGAGTGCGTTGGTTGTTCATTTGGAGTTTCTTCTTCTTCATCATCGATCTAGGACGGGTTCCAGGCCGGTAGCCTAGGATAGCAAGGATGGACATCGTTATTTTGTCCTTTGTTTTCGTCCGTAGACGGACCCTGCTCTTCTTCATGATGATTGTATGTATTGTACTGATGTGACTCTTATGTAGCTTGTGGCGTGTGTAAGCCAACTCCTTATACTCATCTTTTCAGTACATGTACTTGTAACGATATCCATTCTTACGAAACGACGAGATGCGTTTCTATCCTTGTCGAGGCCCTCGTGCCAAAATAAGGATAGGACCGTATCTTGGGCGTTACAATGTCCTTGCACACATACTCAGGAATGTTAATGATCATGGTAGCAATACTTCCATGTCCATAGAAGGACGCCGAAGGACGCACTTGCTTGAAGAGCATCTGCAACATGTATCCAACCGCGGCGTGCTTTAAAATCATTTTGCAGCATCGAAATAGTAAATTATAACGCGCCGTAGTGCGCTGGCTCCAGCAGCCGCCACAAAATATTGCACGCGCGCGGCTCCAGCAGGCTTTGCAAAAAAAAACATAGCGTTCGCCCAACACAAACTACATATGAGACTACAAACGAGTTTTAGAAGATTAAAAAATTAAAAAATAATCAACAATTAATAGTTCGATTTTTCACAATAGTCAACAATAAATAGTCCGACCCTACAACATCAAACGTACAACATCAAAGAAACAAATCATCATTCATTTTTTTGGCCATTCCATGCACACCACTCCTCGATTATATCCTTTTGAAGATCATTATGTGTTTCGACACGTCGAATGGCATGATAGGAGGCAACAAATCAGGCCACCCTCGCAGCCCGACGACGCACTCGCACGGGATGTCCCAAGGGCTCATACTGAGAGTAGTCTAAATCTTGGCCATGCTCATTCTCGATGATCATGTTATGCATGATCACACAAGTGTGCATGATATACCAAAGCATCTTCTGAGTCCAAAATTTAGCCGGTCCTCTCGCAATAGCAAAATGGGCTTGGAAAATCTCAAAAGCTCTCTCCACATCTTTCCGAGCTGCCACCTAAGCATTGTGGAAATCTACTCCCTCTATTCATATATATAGGGCTTAATGCGTTTTTTGAGGCTAAATTTGACCATATGTTAGAGTAGTAATATATGACATGCAAGTTACACAAAGCATATCCTCAAATTCATACGTGAAAGGAGCTTTCAGTGGTATAATTTTTACATCATACATTTCATATACTAATCTTATCAATAGTCAAAGGCAATCTCAAAAAATGCATTAGACCCTATATATATGGATGGGGGAGTAGATTTTTCTTAACTTCCGATTTTTTCAACGGCTTCACAAATATTTGGCACTTTGGGTAGATGCCATCCGCAAAATAGTAGCCATAGTTGTATGTATGGCCATTTGCTACAAACTCCATGAGTGGTAGTTCACCATTTGCAATCTTATTCATGAGTGGTGACTGATTAAAAACGTTGATGTCATTCAAAGATCTAGGCATTTGAAAAAAAGCATGCCAAATCCAGGTCTCTTGATCGGCCACCGCTTTAAGGATTATAGTGAAACCCTTTTTTTGGCCATGGAATTGCCCATGCCATGCCTTAGGATAGTTCTTCCAACTCCAATGCATGCAATCTACTGAGCCAAGCATACATGGGAACTCATGAGCTTTGTTCATCTCCAATAGCCTTGCGGCGTCTTCAGGATTGGGAGATTTCAAATACTCCGGGCCTAACACTTGCACATTTCTGGCTGCGAAGCGCTTGACACACATGATGGCCTGACTCTCACCCATGGCCAAGTGAGCATCAACTTGATCAGCCGGAATACCATATGCCAACCTACGCAAAGTAGTTGTCACCTTTTAAAAGGTGCTATGCCCGAGTTCTCCGACGTCATTCCTCCTCTCCTGAAAAAACCAATCATGGCTCGCCAGTTTCTCTGCAATGCGCGTGAACAACTCGGTGCTCATCCTAAACCAGCGTCGGAAGTACGACTCCGGGTATACGGGATTATCCACAAAATAGCGCCTCATCAATCTGTTGTCGGCATCGATCTTACCCCTCCAAATTTTCTATCGACCCATAATCGAACCACCGTGCTTCAGTTTTTTGTTAATGTGCATAGCTAGGATCATTGCAAGGCCCTCCTTCTCTTCAATATCAATTCTTCTTTGGAAGAATCATATGACAAACTCATTAACAATATTAAATTTAAACCAGTCTATAAAAATTACAAAAAACATGCACCAAATTCATGTAAAAAATATGAAGTTGAAGCAATACATACCTTGCAAGCATTTTGTCGAACACCTTGTGGGCGCCGAGCAGCAGTAGGCCGAGCTCTCTTCGTCGAAGGAATGGCGCGCGCGAGGGGCGGAGGCGACTAGAGGGAGATGGAGGAAGCAGCGGCAGCCCGGGGATAGGACGGGGAAGCGTCGTCGGGTCGCCGGAGCAAATGGGGTGGCGCGGGCGGCGGCGCCTGGATCCAGTCGTGGGTGGACGACGCGCGCGATTCGTCGTTGTCCATCGCTTGGTAGCGGGCGCACGAAATATGGGGCGCGCGATGCCGTTTCGCCCGGCGCGCTGAACTGTTTATCCGTTTTTTGCGCCTCCGCTGGAACGCCCGAAGCGGCTACACACGCGCAATAAACTCGATTTTTTCAGTGCGGCGATTATATAGCGCGGTTGTTGGAGATGCTCTAACAAAGAAAACAGAGCGTGCTTGAAGTGTTTACTTGGTTGTCGAGCAACATGTGTACTTTCGCCCGGATATAAATACCTCACTTTTATCATCAATAAAGACTAATGATCTTTCATTCATCTCTCTTCGTTCTTTACTTTTTACATTTAACAGTGCAGAGTTTCAAATTATACAGAAGCTGCCGGGTGGGGACAAGTCGCCGAAGATTCTGCTTGTTTGGGCCGATGACACCGTGGCACGGAGGCCAAGGTGGCCCCGTCGGGAAGATTTGTACAGTGGTGCATTATTGCTACATTTGCCGGGCTAATGATCGTCTGTTAAAGAATCGTACAGTGTTGCATTATTGCTATATTTGCAACAAGTTAGTTACTTGACAGTAAAAGAATTATATAGTTACCTTGAGAGCCAAAGAATTACTTGCTCCGTTCCTAAATATAGGACCTTTTAGAGATTGTACTATAAAGTACATACGGATGTACATAGACATATTTTAAAGTATAGATTCATTCATTTTGTTTCGTATGTAGTCTCCTAATGAAATCCCTAAAATGTTTTATATTTTGAAACGAAGGGAGTACATAGTTACCTTGAGAACCAAGTAACTTATCTAACAATTAATTTAATCCTAATTATCTTCATTAATAACCAACTATTCTATTTTTAACACGCACATTCCGAATCAAAAACCACAGGCGGCGCCGTCTCCGTTGCAGTCCCAGTCGGCGGCGTTGCAGGCATGAACGCCGCGAATGCCACGGGCTGAGCCACCCGGGGGCGCGGCATGGGGATCTTCCATGGGCGGATAGCCACCCCCGCGGCCGGCAGATTGCACCGCTGCTGGCTTCTTTCTGGCATCGGCTCCCTCGTGTGACAATCTGCTCTGAGGAGACACACCATCAGAAGAAACTGGACCAACACCTGCCTGACTTGACGACGACGCCGGAGAACTAGAGCTTCAGCGTTCCCAGACACGCGAAGCTGGCGTCGAAAACCCCACGTTCTCCCAAAACTCCTGCACGAGCTCCTTCTTTGTCTTCCTCCGTCTCGCCACGGTAGGCCACTCGTCACCGCCGTCAGCATGTCCATTTCCGGCCAGGACCATGGTAGCTGCCTGTACAGCCACATGCATCTCACCGGACGAACTGCCAGTAGCCGGAGGCGCCTCGTCACCATCATCGGACAGGGGATCGTTGAGCACGGTGAATCTTGATCCAAACCCAAGTGACGCCGCCGCCGGTGACTGGAGAGTCTCATGCCCCCAGTACCGGCAAACTTGACAGCGGGGGCGCTCGCGCCGGTTGTTGTGCCTGCCACCGCCGTTGCCCTGTCCTCCTCCGCCGTTGCCACCACCACCACCCCCTTGGTTGGGGCGGTTGTTGCCGCGGTAGGCCTGCTGGCCGCCGTTGTACTGGCCGCCTCCTTGCGAGCGAGTAGGACGACCCCGTCACGGCCGTCGTTAGGGTGTCGGCGAAGATGCACCCCCCTCCACGGTCGTCGCCTAGCCGCGCCACGGCGTTAGCGGAGGTGGAGAACTCGGGGGCGAAGGCGTTCTGCTCCTTGAGGGATTCGCAAGAGAGGAGCATGGAGTAGAAGTCCGACATGCTGAGGTTGTCAGCGCCGGCGGCTGCCAACACGGTGAGCGATTGCTGGAGGGACTTATACTGAGGCCCGAGACCGACACGATGTAGTCGATCACCTCAGGATCGGAGAGAGGCGACCCCGCCTGGGCCATGGCGTCCGCGAAACCCTTCATCTTGTGAAAGTAGGTGGCGGCGGTGAGGTTGTTCTTCTTCAGCGTCGAGAGTTGACGTCGCACCTGACGCACCCCGGCCCTGTTCTGCGTCGAGAACATGGACTCGAGGCACATCCACACAGAGGACGCGGTGGTGCGGCCGATGACAGGGCCAAGGATCTCCTCCGTCATGGAGCCGACGAGGATGTTGAGGACACGCTGATCTATGCAGAACCACAAGGCGTACTCCGGATTGGGCTTGGTCACGGCCTTGGCACGGTCTCCTTCGGTGATCGTGGCCGGAGGGGCTCCGTAGGAGCCGTCCAGGAAGCCGTACCAGCCCTGGCCGGCGATGTTGGGGACGACCTGCATTTTCCAGAGAAGATAATTGGTGCGATCTAGACGCACCGTGATGGTGTTGAGGTTCTGGCCGGTAGGGTCGGAGATGATAGCGCCGGTGGGGATGGATGGTGCGAAGGACTGGGACGAGGTGCTCGAAGTGGAGAGGGCAAGCTGCAACGCGGCGGTGGAGCCCATCGTGTCGAAGTGCTGCGGCGGCGGCGCATAGGCGGCGGCAGCAGGGAAAAGAGACGGCGGCGGCGGAAACGCGTGAGCGAAACCCTAGGTCGGATCGACCCGCTCTGTATACCAAGTTAAAATGAATTATTTGCTGTGGTTAGCCCCAACCGGCTGGCATCTCTTTATATTGATTAGATCAACTTGTACAACAAGGAAATACAAGTGGTATACAACACGTACACGTATATATATAGAAAATACAACTCTAACAAAAATAGTCGGCGCTAGTGATCCGCCGATGTTCGAAACCCATCCTTGCGCCGACGCGGGCCACACAATCGACCAACATCATCTCCAAGCCCGACGAAATCCACTCCCCATCTCACAGGAGGCGCCCTTCCTCGATCTTGCGTGTCTCATTCCTTAGGAAGAAAATCTTATGAGGCCGATCGAGGTACAAGGACCCGGGGCGCCGGCTGGATCTTCCATTTAGAAGAGTGGAGGAAAAGGCCGCCGTCCACCGGAGCGGCGGTGGTGGTTCCGGCGATCTGGACAATGTGGGCCGCCCCGTAGCACGGTCTGTGTATGTGCTACCTCCTTTCCTTATGTAACCGATTTTGTGTAACCCTAACATCTATATTATCTATTCCCTCCGTTCCTAAATATAAGTCTTTTAAGAGATTTTACTAGTGGACTATATACGTAACAAAATGAGTGAATGTACACTCTAAAGTATGTCTATATGCATCTGTATGTACATTTTTAATGGAACCTCTAAAAAGACTTATATTTAGGAACGGAGGGAGTATATAAATGTGGTGGTCATAGTTCGTAGGACACATTAAGCTCATTACGATTAGTACAACATCCGATTTCGAGATAGATCAACTCTCTATTCCATACTACTCCATCAATACAGCAAGAGCAGGACGTAGGGTTTTATCTCTATCAAGAAAGTCCGAACCTGGGTAAACATCGTCTCCTTCGTCCCTTGTTATCCATCAATCCAAGATCCACAGTTCGGACTCCCTACTCATTATCAGCAGGTTTTGACACCGATATCCAACTTCTTTACAAACATGATTGGTGCTGTCCAAGGTGGTGTTTTAGCATAAGTATTTTGACTTAGAGCCAAAGCATACAACCATTGTCCAATCATGCTAAGTCTCTACAAAGCTTATAGGTTTCAAGGTCTTTGTAATACGAGTGAACACTCGTCATCTCATTCTTGAGCACAGTTCTTGGATGTCAATAGTCCTACCCATCTCTCCAAACAAAAGTCATTTTATACCATCAAATCATTAGTTCACATATGTCAACTTCAAACATCACTCATGCTATTCATATCATCATGATTGTTGAGATAATGGCTAAACAAAATTCATGCATGCCATCTATAACCATCTCACATGTACCCCCTTGTAAAAATCTTCGTGTGGAGCATAAAAGCAACTAAGCTTGAATAAAACACTACAGATCCAAGTGCTCAGCTATTTTATCCAAGGTCTAAGGTGTTGCATCTCTATACTAAGGGAATACATAATCACCAATTCAAGATCTTCTTTCCTTCCTACGAATCCAATCAATCGATCCATGAATAGCATCCACTATTACACGATCCGTTACTGCTACAAATCCAGTACCGATGATGTTCCATATGTCTCCTCGAGTTCCTATTATCCTCAAAAGTAAACTCCAATTTCAAACGTATATAGATATCTAAATCAACTTTTGACAAACAATCCAAGTTTCCTATCTTACCATCCACCGAGAAACATGCTATCACGATCAAGATCATCTGTCTAGATCCAATTTACTCCGACCCATGTAGTATCATGAAGATATATTAGGATCACTTATTCAATCTGAATCTCGTTTCCAACGAGAATTTCTACTTGTTCTTCCAAGTCATTATTGTAACATCATCAATCCACGACTATTACTTGACAAAGTCAAATTATCATACGACCGAAAAATTTAGCATGTGATCCCAAGTGTCCTACTAAATCCAATTTACTCAAGAGATAAGTAAGTTATGCCACTCTATCAACTAGATTCACCAAGTTCACATATCACCATGAAAGTCTCGTAATCCTCCAAAGGGTCTTAGTTATATCCTCAAGACATCTATTATAGCCACATCGAATCATTTGTCTACTAGTAATATATCCTCAAGAAGATATTTCCTATGGCATCGTGAGACCAAGTACTAGCTTGAGAACCTAGTGTGTCCATTCACTACGATCACTAGTCCCATACTGAATCCCAGTGATAAACAAAGGTTACTGAAGTTCAAGTGGTGCTCGGTCAAACCCCTGTGTTAAGCACATGGTTAGAGGTTTGAGATGGGATAACTTGCGATGTTTAGATTAATCTAGAGAAGGGTTTCCAATTCGGAGGGAGAGGCACAACTCCACTGAGTTGCACTAGGTCGAGTAGGTCGTGGCCAAAATTTTCAGTGCTGGCTATTTTTGAGATGGAATCCTTGGTGCACCTTGTCTCTCTGGTCTTCAGTTGATGAGAAGGGTTAGAGGGAGAGTAGCATAGAGGAGAGTGCCCAAAGGGGGTGGCATAGTGCAAGTGCAATCAAACAAGCGCTGAAAAGGCCAAACACAAACATTAGATAAGGTATGTGATATAGCCGCGTACTTGTTGCCTATGGAAAAAGTGTGACTTATATCAACACATAAACAAATATAAAAGCAACAGACAACATGCTTCCATTGGAATCATCACATGGAGTTGACTCCGCGTAGCGGATACACGACTCGTCTTACCCTAGGGGTTCTCGGATTTAGTAGTCGTGCTTGCTTCGTGTCTCGGAGAGAATAATGTCTAGCCTTTTAGGTCTTCCTCAGGTGTCGCTACGTCTCTTGTAGTTTTCCGGTGAAACGACCCGGGTTGGGTCTGAAGAATATTTGACAAATTCTCATCTGGTAAGCTGACAGGACAAAGGTGGTTCCCTGTGGTGTCATTGACTCGATCTTCTGTTGTCTTATTAATCATGACAATCACATTGGTCTTCTAGGCGTCAAGGTTTCTAGGTAGGCAATCCATTATGCAATGACATTAACAAGGCATGGTATAGGTCAAGCCCACTAGTTATGTTGACGACAACATCGACACCAAGAGCGGGGGATGAAGATAATTGTTTTCCTTCTCACTATGGTGAGGCGGACCAAATGGCAAGGTTCCCATCCACGAATGGTTGTCGATACCATAACGGTAAACACGGGGTCGTTCTACTAACGATGTCCATCATTATCTTGCATATATTATGCCCTGATTATCAATGGCCAAGGTTGCAGGGCAGTGTCCAGGGTATCACCTTCTTTTGAGTCTTGATGTCCTTCATTCTTCGAGAAGGTATCTTCTATTGGTATCGCCTTGTCGTGTGTGATAACCCACAAGTGTAGGGGGCGTCGTTTGTAGCCTTTTTCGATAAGTAAGAGTGTCCAACCCAATGAGAAGCTAAAGGTAGAACAAATATTCCCTCAAGTTCTATTGACCACCGATACAACTCTACGCACACTTAACGTTTGCTTTACCAAAAACAAGAATACAACTAGAAGTATTTAGTAGGTGTAATAGATACGTTTGCAAGATAATAAAGAACAAGTAAATAAAAGTTAGGTGTTGTCTTTTAAGAAAATACAGAGCATGGAAATAAAAGTTTGGGGTTGTTTAGTAGAAAGCTTTTTTTGTAACGCAAGAAAAATATTGTCCATAGGAAATTGAATACAACATGATAGATACTTATCATGTGCAATGAGGGAGATGCATACACTAACACACTTTCCGTACTTGGATCATATGCACTTATGATTCGACCTCTAGCAAGCATCCACAATTACTACAAAACATCAAGTCTTCTTTACTCCCATACGCGCACAGCTCCCTTACTCAGGTGTAAGTTTCTGTCACTCTCCCCACCCACTATAAGCGAATCATGAACATATTGCAAACCCTCCAGCGTGTATCCTTCACGTGGGCGCCTCAAGGAAGGCACCTTAGGACAACACCATATCAACACACAAATCATATCAGTAACATCATGTCACAATTAACCCATAGGACAAAATAAATCTACTCAAACATCATAGGATACACACATATCAATGGGAAATAGTATGTAGTGTTGAGCACCATGTTTAACTAGAGAGTTACAGCGGGAAAATAGGTGTTACACCGCTGCATAGACGGGGAAAGAGTTGGTGTTGACGGCAGCAAGATTGTTGATGTAGATCTCCATCACGCTCCTCGCACCGGCGACACTCCGGCACCACCGGGAGAGAGGGGGAGAGAGCCCCGTCCTTCTTCTTCTTCCTTGGCCTCCCCCTAGATGGGAGGAGAGTTCCCCCTCTGTTCCCTGGCCTCCATGGTGGCGGAGGGGCATGATCCCCTCTGAGATTGTATCTCCCTCTCTGTTCTCTTCTGTTTTGCCTTCCTATTTTCTAGCCCTTCACCGTTTCTTGAATTACCGGAGATCCGTATCTCCGATCGGGCTGAATTTTCACATGATTTGTTTCCATAAATTATCTGTATTATGGCATGGCATGGCCACTAGAGGACAGGGTGCACCAGGGGGTATGGGTCACGCCCTGGTGGGTAGTTGAGGATGTGGGCCTCCATTTACATTGATTCCATCTCCCAAAAACCGCATATATTCCAAAATAATTCTTTCTAATTTTTTATTGCGTTTGGACATTGTTTGATATGGATATTCTATGAAACAAAAAACATGCAACACAAAGGAACTGGTGATTGGCACTAGATCAATATGTTAGTCCAATAAATCATATAAATGTTGCCAAAAATATGTGAAAGTTGTATAATATTGGCATGGAACAATAAAAAATAATAGATATGATAAACAAGATAATTGTTCCATGCTCAAGGTTAATTCCTGCTCGTCCTCGAGTAGGTAAATGATAAACAAGATAATTTTTGATGTAGAATGGTACCTAACATAGTCTTGAACAAATGTCCAATCATGGCATGAATATTAAGATACAAGTGATTCAAGGCAATAGTCTATCATTTGACAAAAAGACATCGACACTCGGGTTTACTAGCAAACAATCATGTCCTTTCAGAATAACAATGCTTGAAGAATGTTATCCCTACAAAATCATATAGCTTGTCATGCTTGGTCTTCCTAGCATAAGGTATAAATCATGAGCTCCCCGGTATCAAATCAAGCAATTGGGTCATACTTTTTAACGCTCTTCAACTTTGTATTACTCACTCAATACATGAGCGTGAACCATGGATATAGCATAAAGGCGGAATAGAATGTGGTGGTAGGTTTCAAAGGGGAAAAACTAGAGAAGAAAGTCCTGCATCAACTCGGCATATCAACGGGCTATGGAGATGCACATCAATAGTTATCCATGTGAGGAGAAGGGATTGCCATGCAACAGATGGACTAGAGCTATAAGTGTATGAAAGCTCGACTGAAGCTAAGTGGGTGTGCATCCAACGTGCTTGCTCATGAAGATCTCATGTTTTTGAGGAAGCCCATCATTGGAATATACAAGCCAAGTTCTATAATGAGAAATTCCCACTAGCATATGAAAGTGACAAAACAAGAGACTCTCCTTATGAAGAACATGGTGCCACTTTGAGGCACAAGTGTGGTAACTAGCATGCCCCTTCTCTCTTTTCTCTCATTTATTTATTATATTTTTCATGGTGGGCTTTTTCTGTTTTTTTTCTTTTTCCCACCTCCCCCATTATTTTCCTTTTTCTATGGTGGGCTCATTTGGCCTCCCCCATTTTTCAGTTTTCGTACGGAGTCTCATCCCGACTTGTGGGCGAATCATAATCTTCATCATCCTTTCCTCACTAGGAAAATGCTCTAATAGTGATGATCATCACATTTCTATTTACTTACAAGTCGATACATAGAACAAAGTATGACTCTATATGAATTCCTATGGCAGTGTACCAGGATGTGCAATGATCTAGCATAGCACGGACATCAAAAAACGAACAATCCATGGAAATATCATGCTATATTTCTTACGATCATGCAAAGCAATATAACAATGAATGCTCAACCATCAAAACGGAAGCGGTGGAAGTTGCATGGCAATATATCTCAGAATAGATATGGAAATGCCATAATAGGTTGGTATGCTGGCTGTTTTGAGGAAGATATAATAAGTCTCATGTGTGATAGAGCGTATCATATCACGGGGTTTGGATGCACCTGCGAAGTTTCCACCGACTCTCGAGGTGATAATGGGCAATGCACGGTACCGAAGAGGCTAGCAAATTTATTGGAAGATTTTATTAGCTCTCTAGAAGCATAGCACTAGCCACATTCCCTGAGGGAGAAGGTTGGGAGAAGTTAACCATGACGCAACTCCGATTATAACAGCACAAAGGATTTCATTCAAGGACAAATTATGCTCCAACTTGATCGCATAACGAGAGACTATATGTCTATGTTTCGGGAATCACAAACCTTAACATCAGTATTTTTAATAATCCATAATCATCAACTAGATCACCCACATATTACTATCTTAATGTCGCAAAATTATTGCAGGGAATCAAGCATATCATACTCAGTGATCTACAAGTTTTATGTAGGATTTTATGACTAACCATGTAAATGACCAATTCCTTTTGACTCTCTAAATATGTATAAGTGAAGCTTGAGAGTTTAGTTCTTTCTACAAAATACCATGCTCTTATAAATATAAGTGAAGCAGAAGAGCATTCTACAACTAACAGTTTTTTGTATGTAGAGAAACACGCAATCCAAACTTCAAATGATATAAGTGAAGCACATGAAGCATTATATAAAGCCATACTCAAAAGATATAAGTGAAGTGAAATGAGCATTATATAAATTAACCATGGACTATATCACACCAGCATGGTGCATAAAATCAAACTAAAAACTAAACACAAAAGACGCTCCAAGATTTACGCATATCATGTGAACAAAACAAAGACTAAAACATGTCGATACTTGTTGAAGAAAGGTGGGATGCCTTCCGGGGCATCCCCAACATTAGACGCTTGAGTCTCCTTGGATATTTACTTGGAGTGCCTTGGGTATACCCAAGCTTGAACTCTTGTCTCTCCTCCATCTCCTCATATGAGACCTCCTCGAACTTTGAAACCTTCATGCACACAAAACTTAGTAGAAAACTCGCGAGATCCGTTAGTATAATAATGTAAATTACTACCTTAAGTACTGTTGCAAACCCATTCATTTTTTCATTATACCTACTGTAATATAACTTCTCCATGGCTTATACCACCGATATAATCGATAGATTCATCAAAGCAAGCAAAACAATGCATCAAAAATAGAATTTGTCAAAAACAGGACAGTGTGTAGTAATCTAAACATTGACCATACTTCTTTAAGTTTAAAAATTCTTCAAAATAAGGACGCAATATAAAATTTCCATATCATTATTGTGTAAATGTTTTAGAAACTTTCAATGTTCTAGTAAAAAATGTAAATTTATGCACTACAGCCAAAGTTTCTATTTTTTGACCACATATACCAACATGCAATCTGATCATCCTAAAGGCAAATCTTGGCACATTATTTTTATAATACAATGGATTTGTACAAGGGGATAATTATTTTTGTGATAAACTCATGACAAATGATACATTGTTTCCATGAGCATGGACACAAGGGTTCAAGGTCGACCCTCGCTTCTCCAATGCATAACCTTCATATCGCTTCTCTTTTCGAACAAGTTTTAAGTTCCTATATATATATATATATATATATATATATATATATATATATATATATATATAACTTTGTAAAAGGACTCAACTGAAATAAATGACTCTCTAAAACTTCGGGGTTGTCTCCCTGACGTCGCTTTCTTTAAAGCTCATTAGCTAGGCATAAAGTGGTCAAGTACTGGATCCACCCGGATCCCAAGGTATATGAAAGCTAATTTTAATTAACACTGATTTGTAATTTAGTAGTGAGCAAAAAGCAACATAAATCATGCAATTATGAAGTCGAACTCTCTTCCTATGCATCGGCATGTCATAAAAGAACAATTCATGCACATCAAGTAAAGGGCAATACATAGCATAAGAAGTTTCTTGCAATTTTTCATGTTGGAAACATAAAGAGGCACTACTGGAACCAAAGAATTTGCCATCTGCTGCTTCTTTGTCGTCTGCTGGCTGATGGCAAAGACCCTCTTTGCCATCAGCTACCAAAAACCAAATGACAAAGAGCAAACTAATGGCAAAGATACTATTTGCCATCAGTCTGCTCTTTGCCGTCTGCCAGCTGACGGCAAAGAGCATTCACGCAAACGGCAAAGAGCACGGCGCGGCCCACCCCCGCACCCCCTCTCTCCCCCTAACGACCTCTCTCTTTGTCGTGTGCCTTGTTCCTCTTTGCTGTCGAGGGGCAGACGACAAAGAGGATGCGCCCTAACGGCCGTCGCCCCCACCCCCACACCCTTCTCTCCCCTAATGGTCGTCGCGCGCCCCCACCCCACCTCTCTCCCCTACTGGATCTCTCCCCCTCACCCCCGAAACCCCAACCGCCACCGCGCCCTCCTCTTCCTGCGCCACGGCGCCCTCCTCTTCCATGCGCCCGCCTCCTCCCTACACCACCACCGCCCCCTCCTCCTCCCTGTGCCCCCTCCTCCACCACCGCCCCTCCACCTCCCCGGGACCTCCTCCTCCACCATCGCCGCCGGAGCTCGTCCCTTCTCCACCGCCGCCCCCTCCTCCACCACCGCCCTATCCTCCACCACCGCACCCTCCACCTCCCCACGATCCCCTCCTTCACCACCATGCCGCCCCTCCTCCACCAGTACCGACCACTTCCTCCCAACGCATCGCCTCCTCCCCGCGCCCCCTCCTCCTCTACGATCGTCCTCCCTGCGACGTCCTCATCGTCCGACCGCCCTCTTTCGATGAGTCCTTATTTTTCCCCTTTTTAGTTTAATTTGCTAATTAGGTTAGTTAGGTTAGTTGTTAATTACCTACTGTTAGGTAGGTTAGTTAGGTTAGTTGTTAGTGGTTACGTAGTGTTAATTAGGTTATAAGTTAGGTTAGTTGTTAGTTGTTAGTGGTAATTAGTTTAGTTGTTAGTGGTAATTACCTACTGTTAATTAGGTTTCTTAGGTTAGTTGTTAATTACCTACTGTTAGTTAGGTAGTTGTTAGGTTAGTAGTTGCCCGTGTAGATCCCTCCGGCCACCGCCTATGCTTGCACTAGCCACAACGTTAGGAAACGTCGGTGAGCTTGTCATGCACCTGCCATGGTTACGACGCCATCGAGCTCACGGGCTGCAACAACGATGTTGCTGCAACCACCCCCATGAGGTCGGTGCAGAAACATTACTGCTGCGACCACCCCCTTGAGGCACCGGTCATATTCCAGTGCAGCACCGAGGATACTACAACAGCTCGGCGAGGCTCCACTTGTGGCATCGGTGGGGAAGAAGAATTGAGTCGATGAGCGTTGTTGCATGAGATGAGGCAATGGAGGTTGAACAATTCCCACGCCGGCCACCATAGCATCTATACCCACTAGAACGCTGATTGATCTTGAAGGTTCAACGGTGGGTGGCTTGCAGTAGACCATGGTGCGGACGCCAAAACAGATCGCAACAGTAGTTGTCGTCAGCACTGGAAACGTCATGAGTGGGGTGGTTTTCCTCAGCTTGTGCGCGTATGGTGAGTTGATCTGCATCTCTGGAGCATCGGCACTAGCCGGCCTGGGCTACAACAAGGCTATCTTTCTCACACAAATGGTGTGACGAGCTCTGCTCTTTTATGGTGAGACAAGAACAGAAGAATGGGTGGATCATGGGGGAAGAATCAGAGAAGGATGAGTGGTTGGAGAGAGAGGAACAGAGGATAAAGGTTTGTTGAGGGATGAGCTACGTGGGATTAAGTATGAGCTGACCAGGACATGAGACAAGGACGCGTGGCATGCCAGCAACGCGGCTGATTTCTTCCAGTAATCAACCGACTGATTTTAAGAGTTTTCCTAGTAGATAAGAGAAGAAGAATAAGAAGAAGAAGAAGAGGAGGAGGAGGAGAAAAAGAAGAAGAAGTAGAAAGAGGAGAGAGGATAAGAATAAAGAAGAGGAAAAATGAAAAGAAGGAAGAAGAAGAAGAAGATGAAAAAGGAAAAGAAGGAAGAAGAAGAAGAAGAGAAGAAGAAGAAGAAGAAGAAGTAGAAGAAGAAGAAAAGGAAGGAAGGAAGGAAGAAGAAGAAGAAAAGGAAGAAGAGGGAAAAAGAAGTTGAAGAAGAAGGAAACGAAACCCTGACACCACGACACCCGACACGATGCCCCGAAACCCCGACACGACATCTTGACGACACCCCGACACGAGTTTTTTATGGAACCCTAGATGACATCTATATATTTCATATATTTGTGTTAGGTCATATATTTTTCGATTTTATTAATGAACACAAAATATTTGTGTTGATCGGGTGGATTTACATGTGACAGTTGTCTCGTCGCAGTGAGGTCTACTGTGCGAAGACCTCCTCGTGCGTTCTACGAGCTCCGCCCCTGCATTCGTGGGTGAGTACAAATGTCATCTTCTCCTCGCCCCTTCATTTGCTGTGGGTCGGTCTTTGGATGAAACATGCTAGATATAGGTAATTAAATTAATTTATCAGTACGCGTGACCAGTATGCGTCTCCCGTTCGAAAGGGTTACAGTTATATATATGCATGCATTTGCATATATTTATAACCGCGATTCTTACGAATTGTCCAACGTTAGGCATGGACAGCCCGAGTATGTGTAGGTTGGCTTCATTTTCCCATATGCTTTGTTCCGGATCCGATGCATAATTTCGTCAATGCCTCCCTGTTGTTCTCCGGATACACATTCTCTGTTTATTGCGGAGACATGTATCAGGAGAACATCAGGGAGGTGCTGCCAAAATTTTGCGTTGGATCCGCAACAGAGCATGGGAAAACTAACTCAATCTACACATACTTGGGTGGGATTAGGACCTATCTTTACCTATTAGCGTGTAGGTTGCATGGACGTAATAAAACTGGCGAACATGATTAACTAATGAATATATATGCTGAATTATATATAAATATATTACTTGTGTTTTAGTAGCTAGGCAAGATGAGTGATCGTGCGTGGATGTACACCGGTCACCCTAGTCAGAAAGAGATGAGAGAAATGGTTTCTAAAAACCAAGGAGTTTGTGAAAGCCGCATTTGCAAATGGCCAGGAAACAAACTAGTGCCCTTGTCCTGGATGCGACAACTATAAAAAGAGGACATGGGATGTAATGATTAAACACCTGCAAAGGAGGGGTTTTAAGCCTAATTATACGGTGCGGACATTTCATAGTGAATCTATACAATGCACCAGAGCTGAGGTTGTTCATCATCGCACCGACGAGCATGGTATCGGGATCGAAGACATGGTGCAAGACTTTGATGATGCTCGGGATACGGAAGATGAGATGGAGGAATCTGCAAAGTCCTTGTATGAAATGTTGGATTCTTCAAAACGTCCTCTCCATGAGCACACTGAGCTTTGTCAGCTGGACACCATTGCACAAGTAATGGCTCTAAAGGCTCAACTCAACTTGGGAAGAGAATGCTACGACGCGATGATGACACTATTTGAACGCTTTATACCCAAAGGCCATGTCATGCCTACAAACCTGTACGAGTTGGACAAAATACTTCGTGTACTTAAGATGCCCTATGAGAAGATAGATGCATGTGAGAAAGGATGTGTCTTATTTAGGTAGGAGTATGCACACTAGGACTATTGTCCCAATTGCGAGTCTTGCAGGTATCTTGTGGTAGACAATGGTATGGGTGAGAAGAGGTAGACCAAAATCGCAGTTAGTGTTCTTCGGTATATGCCAATCATACCAAGGCTTCAACATCTTTTCATGGTCGAAGAGACAACCAGACAGATGGCATGGCACAAATTGGTCAAAAGAACCGAACTAGATGCGGATGGGAATAAGATGGACGTACACACATCGGATGGGGAAGCCTGGAAACATTTCGATGGATTGCATCACGATAAAGCGGCAGATCCAAGGAATACTCGAGTGTGGGTCGCCACGAATGGTTTTAATCCCTTCGGCATGACAGCAACCCAATACAGTTGTTGGCCTGTATTTGTCATTCCACTCAATTCCCTCCCCCCCCCCCCCCGAGCAGATTATGCAAAGAAAGAACATATTTCTGACGTTGATAATTCCAGGGCCAATTATCCGGGGAAGAATATGAATGTGTACATGCAGCCGCTTAAGGATGAATTGTAAGAAGCTTGGGATAATGGGGTCAAGACATACGATGCCGCTAGAAAAGAAAACTTCAAAATGCATGTGTGGTACATGTACTCTATGCATGACTTGACAGCGTATGTGCTATTCTCTGGATGGTGTGTGCATGGAAGGTTCATGTGCCCCACATGCAAGGCAGCTCTTCAGTTTCATTGGTTGCAAGAGGGTCGGAAGTATTCTTGCTTTGACTTGCATAGACAGTTCCTGGATCCTGACCATCAGTTCAGAAAAGACAAGAAGAACTTTACCATAGGTAAAGTTGTCAAAAACTTGGCACCACCTGCGTTGACAGGCCAACAGATCCTGGATCTGTTAAACACCCTCAAGCCTGATCCAGAGCATCCAGGGTATTTGAAGGGGTATAATTCAAAACACGCTTGGACTCACAAACCATGCTTGTGGGATCTGCCTTACTTCAAAGACCTCCTTGTTCCACACAATATGGACATGATGCACACTGAAAAGAATATCGGAGAGGCTATTTTTGGTACATTGTTCGACACAGATGCGAAGACAAAGGATAATACTAAGTCTAGAGTCGATCAAGAGACACTATGTCATAGACCGTTACAAAACATGCGAGAAGGCAAAGGAAAGCAGAAGTGGTTGAAGCCAAAGGCCTGGTTCAATCTTGAAAGGCCAGCTATGAGGGAAATTGTCTTGTGGGTCAAAATGCACTTCATGTTCCCCGATGGGTATGCAGCGAATCTAAAGAGGGGAGCGAGTCTTTAAAAATAAAAAATCTTTGGTCTCAAGAGTCATGATTGGCACATCTGGCTTGAGCGGGTAATGTCGGTGATGTTACATGGCTTTATCCCTTAGGATGAATGGCTAGTACCGGCGGAGCTGAGCTATTTCTTTCGTGTTCCTTGTGCAAAAGAATTGTCGCCTCGCGTGGTGGATGACATGGAGGAGTTTGCACCAGAGTTTCTGTGCAAGTTAGAGAAGATCTTTCCACCGGGCTTCTTTAATCCAATGCAGCATTTGATTTTACATCTACCGACCGAGGCAAGATTGCGTGGGCCCATGCAAAATCGTGGTGCTATGCAACCGAGGGGATGCAGAAGATGCTCTGAGCTAAATGTAAAAATAAGCGTAGAATTGAAGCATCGATGGTTGAGGCATTCATTACTGAGGAGGTGGCAAACTTTTTGACAGCACACTATGAAGCCAAAAATCATCATTTGCATAAGCCGAAGCCTCGGTACAATGATCCAGGCCCTAAAAAGGTGGATCCAACCTTAGCCTATTCAAACGGAAGCTCGTGCTAGCCGGTACTTCGAAACCAACAACGTTGGATGTCGAAGAATGGCAGAATATTTCGTTGTATATCTTCAACAACCTAACAGAAGTGGAGCCGTACATTGAGTAAGTTCTCGACACATCTTTTCGGAACTTCTAATTCCTTTGAACTGCTCTTATTCCCGGATATTTCATACAGCTGATACTCGCCAAATTCTCGGATGGAGCGGTCATCCAAAATGATTTCGTCGAAGAGTATGAGCTTCTGGCAAAGCATGGAGGCGGCTATCCCGGTTTCATCGCTTGGTTCAAACAAGCGGTAATTATCAATAATGGACCATTTCATTTCTTGGTCTAACTTGCGGCTAATGCAAAAATCATTTCGTATTAAACTTGTAGGCTAATTCAGAGTCTATGGATGACGAATTGAGACAAGTCGCTAATGGTTTTGACTATAAGGTCCGTTCATTTGAGAAATACAACATCAACGGGTATCTCTTTCGTACCTTTGGCAAAGAGCTATCTATGCCCGACCGGAAAAATACAAATTATTGTGTCTCTGCTATCGGCTAATGTAGTATCGAGTATTATGGAAGAGTTGAAGAAATTTATGAACTTCAATTCTATGGTGAAAACCCACCGAACGTCGTAGTCTTCAAATGTTATTGGTTCCAGCCGAAGGAGACTAGAAGGACTCATGAACATATAGGACTAGTCGAAATCAAACCAAACACCCATTTAGATGTTCCCGATGTTTATATTACGGCTCAACAGGCGACCCAAGTTTTCTATCTACCGTGGGCATGCCAAACTGATAAGAATCTGGAAGGTTGGTATGTTGTTTATGAAGTGCCGCCGCGTGTTAGACCACCTCCCCAAAATGAACAGGATTATGAACCTCACATTAACCTAGACACATATGATGGAAAATTCTTCCAAGAAACACGTCTTTCCAAGAAACGTTTCAAGAACCGCCGTGCTTCACCCCAGAGCATGGAAGTAGAGAGCGACAATGAATCCAACTTCACCCCTGAGCAGGAACTAGCAGAGCTGGAACTAGAAGAGGTTACTCATGCGGATGACTTGTCAATGCTTGACCGATTACAGAAAGGCCTTCCACAACTTCATGTCCTTGAACCCGATGAGCACGTCATTCATGAAGACATGCGTGGTAGTGATGATGCTGATGCATTTATTGATGATGATTTTTAGTTTGTAAGATTCGCAACTTAAATTATATATGTACATATTATTATCCATGTCATTTATTCAATTTTTTATGTTGTACTAATTTATTTTAATCTTTATCATGGCAGGTGAGCACGGGTTGAAAGATGGTGGGCTCGGGTCCAGATCGCTCGACGGGTTCTTCTTCGACAGTCCACACGAGGGGTGGTACTTCCATTCCACCCCTATCTCTCCGTAGAGCCTTGGCAGACAGTCTGACGACACCACCCGTGGGTGTTTCTTCGTCTTCGGCATTGCCCACTAGGAGAGGTAATGGTCGGGTAGGGAAGAAGGGGAAGGGTACACGGAGAGGTGGTGGCCACGAAAGATGTTGGCGGATTGTTGCGCCGTCCTCGCCACCACCACGAGCTCATTCACCCAAGCACATGACTACTATGGTAGACCCGTTTGCGGAGGAGGCTACGAGATCTTCGGTCCAGGAGCCTCGGGTGGATGGGCATTCGGCCCATGAGACTTCGGTCTAGGATCAGCCTCGGGTCGAGGTGCGTTCGGCCCATGAGACTCCGGCTCCTGAGGCTACGTCCCACGAGACTCCTGCCACACAGGTTTCGGCCGACGTGGAGACGTCCGATGAGGTGCCTCATCGGATCAGACCCAGGTGCCGGATTGGAACGAGGGTCCAGGTGGCTATTTTGTTGATGGCGGGGATGAGTCTACGAATAGTGAGGGCGGCGTGTAGGTGGACGGGGCCACCGTGTACAAGCGTGGTAGTACACGTCTCTCAGTCGTGTCGGCTACCCGCGAGCAGAGGACGGTGATTAAGCCTGAAGGGGATATGTAAGTACATTTACTCTTTTTTAGATTTTGCCTTCAAGTTCCTTCAAATATCTAATGCGTTGACCTTATCATACTGCAGGGAATGGAAACACCTTGGTGGAGTCCGCAAGCCGAACAACGTCCTTGGTGTGCTTTGCCGGACAAATTTCCCGGGGTTTGTCACGTTGCTAGGTGAGGGTCAGGTTCCTACACTAGGATTTACCTGGGAGCACTACCAGGCTGCGCAGGCCCCAACGGAGGAGATTATAGATGGTGTCTTGTGCCACACGAGGGCCGATATGGTGATCAACAACTTTGGGGTAAATTATCCATTTACACCATCTAAAATTAATAATATAGCTAATTATTGTACTAACCGGTGTTGTCTCGTTTGATTGCACACCTTCTATAGGTGTGAGGAGGGATATGAGGAGGAGGCGGCCAAGGTTCTCGAGGCCGAGTGTAGGTGGTTATTACAGAACTTACGCCATGAGGCTCGGCCACAGGCCATTCGAGACTACTACGCCACGCATGGTATTAAGAAGAAGAAGAAGAAGGAGTGCCGCGGAAAGTATATGAAGAAGGAGCAGTACATGAAGGTCATTACCTATTCTTAAGGCCTTGTATGTAATTTTCTTGATTTGATTCATAGGCGTAGCACTCAAAATTCTTTATAATAACTTATAGGTGCCCCCGAGATGGTGTGCGGATAAGATGGATTGTTGGGAGGCGTTGGTGGATGAGTGGTGCACATGCAACTGGCAAGCCGTCCACGACAATGCGAAGGATCGGCGTAGCCAAATGGTTGGTGTGCCACACCATCAAGGTAGTGCGAACTTACTTCAGTTCGGATGAAACGGGGTATGTGGTTTGCTTCATGCCTCGTGCAATTTATTCTTCATGCTAGCTTGAGCCCTTACTAATACTTTGTTCCTCTCTTTTAGGCGCATCACAATAAAACGGAGATGCCAGAGTTGTACGACCTTTATGGCATGGCCCATACTGCCTCCTACAAGAAGGCGAAGGCATTCCCTCAGTCTGACCTGGATGATCCAAAGAACTTCACCAACATCTCATCCGACCACAAGCTCGTGAAATATAGGGATGCTGGGAAGGCTTGGAAGGGGGAGGACTTTAACCGAAGCCAGGAACCTTTGGATCCAGAGCTGGTGATGATATCTGGTGGCAGGAGGCCCCATGGATCGATAGCCATTGGAGATGGGAGAATACGTTGTCCACTCACTCTATCGGAGATCAAGGCACGCTAGTCGAGCTCCTGTCTTGAGATAACGCCTCGTCCACGGCTAGTCGATCTTGCCATCGAGGTTAGTTGTACGGACTCAGAAAACTTTCATCCATTTCATTGTGTGTGTGGCCATCAATCATTATTGTGGTAACGAGGAATGGTGTTGCAGGTTGCTCTTCAAAAAGAGAGAGAGGCAAACCAGGTTGCTCTTCAGAAAGAGAGATTGGCAAGCCAGGCTGCTCTTCCGGCTGCTCTTGAGGAGAGGGAGCGGACCACAGCTCGGTTGATTGAGGTGGAGTGGGCCCGGAATGAGGCGGGTCACCTAGCCATGTAGGAGCTTGTTGTGGTAAGTTTCGTTTTCACATTAGCCAAATCATGTGTGTAATGGCTGTTTCATTACTAACTAATACGACCGACTCTTATAAACCAATCTGCAGTCGATGTGCGAGAAGATCGGTCAAGCCCCTCCGCTGATGCCCGTCTTCTCTTTGATTGGTACGGTGAGTTTCATTTTAATGGTCATTATAAACTATTATTAAAAACTGAGTGTTATCATGCTAACTAAGACATTGCAAAATATCTGTTCTACAGAATAACTCCTAAGCGGCATTGGACGACCCTTCTACAGGGCAACCATCTCCAAACGAAGCCCTCGCGAGCAACCCTGGTGCTTCTCCTCCTTGATGACCATGACGGTAAGTTTTCTTTATTTCATTTATGACATAATTAGCTAATTTAGCTAGAAAAAGACACACTTAGCTAATTTAGCTCCAAAAAGACATACTTAGCTAGTTTAGCTTCGAAAAGACATACTTAGCTAATTTATCTCCAAGAATAGAACAAGAGGAGAAGAAAGAGGGAAAATGAAAAGAAGAAGGAAGAAGAATAAGAAGAGAAGAAGAAGAGAAGAAGAAGGAGAAGGAGGAGACGAAGGAGGGCTCCTTCTCCTTCTTCTCCTCCTTCTTCTTCTCTTCTCCTTCTTCTCCTTCTTCTTCTCCTTCTTCTTCTCCTTCTTCTTTTCTTCTTCTTCTCCTCCTCCTCCTTCTCCTTCTCCTTCTCCTCCTTCTGCTCATCCTCCTCCTCCTTCTACTCCTCCTCCTCCTCCTCCATCTTTTGTTCTTCTCCTTCTTCTTCTCTTCTTGCTTCTTCTCTTTCTTCTTCGACACAGCTTATTTTCCCCAACAAAGACATACTTAGCTAATTATCCTACAAAATGACATAATTAGCTAAGTTAGGTAAAAACATCATAAGAACCTAGGTTAGCTCATAACTTAGCTATTTAGCTCCAAAATGACATAATAAGCTCAAAATGGCATAAGAACCTTGGTTAGCTCATGAATATTATATACTTAGCTTGTTTTCCTCTAAAATGACATAATTAGCCCATTTAGCTCCAAAAAGACATACTTAGCTAATTTAACTCCCATAAGAGGAGAATGAAAAGATGGAAGAAGAATAAGAAGAGAAGAAGAAGAGAAGAAGAAGGAGAAGAAGAAGGAGAAGAAGAAGGAGAAGGAGGATAAAAAGTAGAAGGAGTCCTACTTCTCCTCCTTCTTCTCCTTCTTCTTCTCCGTCTTCTTCTTCTCCTCCTTTGTCTTCTCCTCTTTCATGTTCTCCTTACCTTATTTTCCCCAACAATGACATAATTAGCCCATTTAGCTCCAAAAAGACATACTTAGCTAATTTTGCTCCAATAAGAGGACAAGAGGAGAAGAAAGAGGAAAAATGATAAGAAGGAAGAAGAAGAAGAACAGAAGAAGAAGAGAAGAAGAAGGAGAAGTTGGAGGAGAAGGAGAAGGAGACCTCCTTTTATCCTTCTTCTTGTCCTTCTTCTTCTCTCCTCCTTCTTCTCCTTCTTCTTCTCCTTCTTCTTCTCTTCTTCTTTTCTTATTCTTCTTCTCCTCCTCCTTCTCCTTCTCCTCCAGCTCCTCCTCCTCCTTCTTCTTCTTTTTCTTCTCCTTCTTCTTCTCTTCTTGCTTCTTCTCTTTATTCTTCTACGTAGCTTATTTTCCACAACAAAGACATACTTAGCTAATGATCCTCCAAAATGACATAATTAGCTTAGTTAGGTAAAACATCATAAGAACCTTGGTTAGCTCATAAGTTAGCTAATTTAGCTCAAAAATTACATAATAAGCTCAAAATGGCATAAGAACCTTGGTTAGCTCATGAATATTATATACTTAGCTTGTTTTACTCTAAAATGACATAATTAGCCCATTTAACTCCAAAAAGACATACTTAGATAATTTAGCTCCAAGAAGAGGAGAAGAGGAGAAATGAAAAGAAGGAAGAAGAATAAGAAGATAAGAAGAAGAGAAGAAGAAGGAGAAGAAGAAGGAGAAGGAGGAGAAGGAGTCCTACTTCTCCTCCTTCTTCGCCTTCTTCTTCTCCTTCTTCTTCTTCTTCTCCTCTTTCTTCTCCTATTTCATATTCTGCATATCTTATTTTCCCCAATAATAACATAATTAGCCCATTTAGCTCCAAAAAGACATACTTATCTAATTTAGCTCCAAGAAGAGGACAACAGGAGAAATGAAAAGAAGGAAGAAGTAGAAGAAGAGAAGAAGAAGGAGAAGGAGTCCCACTTCTCCTCCTTCTTCTCCGTGTTCTTCTCCTTGTTCTTCTCGTTCTTCTTCTCATGCTCTTTCTTCTCCTCTTTCATATCCTCCTTACCTTATTTTCCCCAGCAATGACATAATTAGCTCATTTAGCTCCAAAAGGACATACTTAGCTAATTTAGCTCCAAGTAGAGGACAAGAGGAGAAGAAAGACGAAAAACTAAAAGAAGGAAGAAGAACAAGAAGAGAAGAAGAAGAGAAGATGAATGAGAAGGAGGAGAAGAAGGAGAAGGAGCCCTCCTTCTTCTCCTCCTTCTTCTCCTTCTTCTTATCTGCTCCTTCTTCTCCTTCTTCTTATCTTCTTCTTGTCCTCCTCCTGCTTCTCCTTATCCTCCTCCTCCTCCTCCTCCTTCTTCTTCTTATTTTTCTTCTCCTTCTTCTTATCTTCTTGCTTCTTCAATTTATTCTTCTACGTAGATTATTTTCCCCAACAAAGACATACTTAGCTAATTATCCTTCAAAATGACATAATTAGCTTAGTTAGGTAAAAACATCATAAGAACCTTGGCTAGCTCATAACTTAGCTAATTTAGCTCCAAAATGACATAATAAGCTCAAAATGGCATAAGAACCTTCGTCAGCTCATGAATATTATATACTTAGTTTGTTTTCCTATAAAATCACAAAACCAACCCATTTAGCTCCAAAAAGACATACTTAGCTAATTTAACTCCAAGAAGAGGAGAAGAGGAGAAATGAAAAGAAGTAATAATAAGAAGAAGAGAAGAAGAAGGAGAAGAAGGAGAAGGAGGAGAAGAAGGAGAATGAGTCCTACTTCTCCTCCTCCTCCTCGTTATTCTTCTCCTTCTTATTCTTCTCCTCCTCTTTCTTCTCATCTTTCATATTATCCTTACCTTATTTTCCCCAACAATGACATAATTAGCCCATTTAGCTCCCAAAATACATACTTAGCTAATTTAGCTCCAAGAAGAGGACAAGAGGAAAAATAAAAAGAAGGAAGAAGAATAAGAAGAGAAGAAGGAGACAAGAAGAAGGAGAAGGAGGAGAAGAAGGAGAATGAGTCCTAATTCTCCTCCTTCTTCTCCTTATTCTTCTCCTTCTTCTTCTCCTCCTCCTTCTTCTTCTCCTCTTTCTTCTCGTCTTTCATATTCTCCTTACCTTATTTTCCCCAGCAATGACATAATTATCCCAGTTAGCTCTAAAAATACATACTTAGCTAATTGAGCTCCAAGAAGAGGACAAGAGGAGAAGAAAGAGGAAAAATGAAAAGAAGGAAGAAGAAGAAGAAGGAGAAGTTGGATAAGAAGGAGAAGGAGCCCTCCTTCTTCTCCTTCTTCTTCTCTCCTCCTTCTTCTCCTTCTTCTTCTCCTTCTTCTTCTCTTCTTATTGTCCTGCTCCTCCTTCTCCTTCTCCTTCTCCTCCTCCTCCTCATTCTTCTTATTCTTCTTTTTCTTATCCTTATTCTTCTCTTCTTGCTTCTTCTCTTTATTCTTCTACATAGCTTATTTTCCCTAACAAAGACATACTTAGCTAATTATCCTTCAAAATGACATAATTAGCTTAGTTAGGTGAAAACATCATAAGAACCTTGGTTAGCTCATAACTTAGCTAATTAAGCTCCAAAATGACATAATAAGCTCAAAATGGCATAAGAACCTTGGTTTGCTCATCAATATTATATACTTAGCTTGTTTTCCTCTAAAATGACATAACTAGCCCATTTAGCTCCAAAAAGACATACTTAGCTAATTTAGCTCCAAGAAGAGGACAAGAGGAGAAATGAAAAGAAGAAAGAAGAAGAAGAAGAGAAGAAGAAGGAGAAGGAGTCCTACTTCTCCTCCTTCTTCTCCTTCTTCTTCTCCTTCTTCTCCTCCTCTTTCTTCTCCTCTTTCATATCCTCCTTACCTTATTTTCCCCAACAATGACATAATTAGCTCATTTAGCTCTAAAAGGACATACTTAGCTAATTTAGCTCCAAGAAGAGGACAAGAGGAGAAGAAAGAGGGAAAATGTAAAGAAGGATGAAGAAGAAGAAGAGAAGACCAATGAGAAGGAGGAGAAGAAGGAGAAGGAGCCCTTCTTCTTCTCTCCTCCTTCTTCTCCTTCTTCTTCTCTTCTTCTTCTCTTGTTCTTGTCCTCCTCCTCCTTCTCCTTCTCCTTCTCCTTCTCCTTCTCCTCCTCCTCCTCCTTCTTCTTCTCCTTCTTCTTCTCTTCTTGCTTCTTCTCTTTCTTCTTCTACGTAGCTTAGTTTCCTCAACAAAGACATACTTAGCTAATTATCCTTCAAATTGACATAATTAGCTTAGTTAGGTAAAAACACCATAAGAACCTTGGTTAGCTCATAACTTAGCTAATTTAGCTCCAAAATGACATAATAAGCTCAAAATGGCGTAAGAACCTTGGTTAGCTCATGAATAGTATATACTTAGCTTGTTTTCCTCTAAAATGACATAATTAGCTCAATTAGCTCCAAAAAGACATATTTAGCTAATTTAGCTCCAAGAAGAGGAGAAGAGGAGAAATGACAAGAAGGAAGAAGAAGAAGAGAAGAAGGAGAGAAGAAGAAGGAGAAGAAGAAGGAGAAGGAGGAGAAGAAGGAGAAGGAGTACTACTTCTTCTCCTCCTTCTCCTCCTTCTCCTTCTTCTCCTTCTTCTTCTTTTCTTCTTCTTCTTGTCCTCCTCTTTCTTCTCCTCTTTCATATTCTCCTTACCTTATTTTCCCCAACAATGACATAATTAGCCTATGTAGCTCCAAAAAGACATAATAAGCCCAAAATGGCATAAGAACCTTGGTTAGCTCATGAATATTATATACTTATCTTGTTTTCCTCTAAAATGAAATAATTAGCTTAGTTAGGTAAAAAAATGGCATAAGAACCTTTGTTACCTCATAAATGTTAGATAGTTAGCTTATTTCCATCCAAATTGACATAATTAGCTTAGTTAGGTCAAAAATGGCATAATAACCTTGGTTATCTCAAAAAGGTCATATACTTCGCTTATTTTCCTCCACAATGACATAATAAGCTGAAAAACTTCATATTATGTTTTTGTTCCTCTTCTGACTTTCTTATTCCCATTTTGCAGATTGGATGTACTACGTGCATGGAAGCTGGCATTGATGGAGTGCTTTAGTTCTAGTTTTCATTTGAGTTGATGAACAATGTGGAACTATATGTATATGTATATATGGATGAACAGTATATGTGGAACTATATGTATATGTATATATATGGATGAAACTTTGTATATGTTGGTTCTTTCGATATATGGGATGTACATTGATGAACAAATGGCATTGATGAACTTTATATGTATATCATATATGTGTTGTGACCTATATATCATATATGTGCTATGAATTATGTGTTGTGAAATAATAACATAAAAAACAAAACTGTGAAAATATGGGCTCTTTGTCGTCTGCCAGCTGATGGCAAATGCCTTTGCCGTGAGGCAGCAGACGACAAAGGTGCCACATGGCACCCAGCTGTGCAACCTGGGGCAGCAGCAGTTGCCCATATAGGCTCTTTGCCGTCTGCTACCCTGCGCTGGTAGATGGCACAGAGCCTAAGGGAGGCAGACAACACAGAGCCCGAGGGAGGCAGACGACAAAGAATATGAGGGAGGCAGACGACAAAGAGTATGAGCACCCGGCTGGGCCAACTACGCACTGGCCCATATAGGCAGACGACAAAGATGACGGAGCGATACAGACGGCAAAGATCATGAGGGAGGCACACGGCAAAGCCTCCGTTAGCCCTAACGGAGGCGTTTCCTGTTGGCTGCCGTCTAAAGATGTTTGTCGTCTGCTCGGTACCAAAGGCCGACGACAAAGGCCTTTGCCGTCTGCTTATGGTAGACAGACGACTAAGAAGGTGATATGGCATCAAAAGTAGTCCTAGGAACTTTGCCGACACGAGGCACAAGACAAAGACCTTTGCCGTTTGTGGAACACCTCTTTGCTGTCTGTTATGGCAGACAGCAAAGTGTCTGATTCCTGTAGTGAGGTGGAGATGTAATTCCTCTGTCATAATATTTGCAAGTAGGAGCACCAAGCACATGCATATTATATCCATCAAAATCATCATGTGTAATGGTAAAACGCAACACATCAATACGATCCTTAATAAGATCAAACTTGTACGAAATAGTGTAGTTGGGAGAATGCAAAGAGATAATAGGACTATATGTGTGGGTGCAATAGAACAACTTCATTCTTAACCAAAGGAACTATAGCAATTTCATCTTCACAAGCATAATTCATATTGGCATCTTGGCCACAAGCATAGCAAGCATCAATTTCATCAAAAAGGCATATTTCAAAAGAATCAACGTGATCATAGCAGTTATCATAGTAATCGCCCTTCAGTAAGCACAAAGAAAAATTAAACAATGTATGACTTGAAGAGTTACTCTCATTAGAAGGTGCACATGGGTAGCTAATCTGCTCTACCTCCTTTTATTCTTCACTCTCCTCATCTTCTTTTCCATCCAATGAGCTCAAGATTTCATAAATTTCTTCTTCCATAGACTCCTGCAAATTATTAGTCTCTTCTTGGACAGGAGAGGAGTTCTTAATATACAGTTTAGCATAAGCATTAGAAGCATAGTTTTCATAGAAATATTTAAGTATGGTAAAAAATTCAGATTTGTAAAGAGTAGCAGTATATTTTTCAATCAAAGAAGCAATTTCATAAGCACACTTAAATGCATCAAATTATTCAGTTTGTTCAACATCATAATAATTATGAACACCTTTAGCATAAGAAGGTAATATTCCATTATCACTAAACTCACAATGGTAAGGAAGGTGTTCCTTAGGGTCTTCACAACAACAAATAAAATCATACATTTCACATAAATTCCAAGCATAGCAATGCATAGTATTAATATGATGCCATAAAAGTTTCCATTTTTAGATAAGCGGTGTCGCACATAATAATCATGCTCATCTAATGATTTACCATCAACTAAACTAGTTGGGGTTTTAGCACGAGCACATTGGGATCAAAGATGGTCCAAGTAAAAAGATTCAACACTATGAGAGATTTTGGGTGGTTCTTCAACCATTCTATCGGTAGGTACAACTAATGTTTTTGGTATTTTGCGTTTCCTACCCAAAACTAAAGATAGAAAACAAGAACAAAATAAAAACTACTTAGTGATAAAGCAAACAAGAAAACACACGAGAATATTTAACCCACGCTATTGCTCCCCGACAACGGTGCTAGAAAAAAGTCTTGATAACCCACATGTGTAGGGGATCGTTTGTAGCCTTTTTTGATAAGTAAGAGTGTCGAACCCAACGAGGAGCTAAAGGTAGAACAAATATTCCCTCAAGTTCTATCGACCATCGATACAACTTACGCACACTTAACATTTGTTTTACCTAAAACAAGAATAAAACTAGAAGTACTTTGCAAGAAAATAAAGAGCAACTAAATAAAGTTTAGGGGCTGTTTAGTAGAAAGCTTTTTGTGTAACGCGAGAAAAGGATTGTCCATAGGCAATTGAATGTAACATGATAGATACTTATGATATGCAATGAGGAAGAGGCATACGCTAACACACTTTGCATACTTGGATCATATGCACTTGTGATTGGACCTCTAGCAAGCATCAACAACTAATAGAAATCATTAAGGTAAACCCAACCATAGCATTAAACATCAAGTCCTCTTTACTCCCATACGCGCACAACTCCCTTACTCGGGTGTAAGTTTTTGTCACTCTCGCCACCCACTATAAGAGAATCATGAACATATTGCAAACCCTCCAGCGTGTATCCTTCATGTGTGCGCATCACGGAAGGTACCTTAGTCGGTGTCAATACCGTCGGATCTCGGGTAGGGGTCATTTTGGGGTTAAAACCCCAAGATTTAACCCGCCCGATGGGGTCGGGTCAAGCCGGAAGGACAACGTGAGAAGATGGGCCGGAAGACTTAGTCGACAAGAAACTAAGCGGCCCATCACCAAAAGACGGCGGCTCAAAGATATACAAGGCAAAAGACACCCAAAGCTTTCCTAACCTAGGAAGAAAGAAAGGTAGATTTGTAGTAGGACACGGGTGCTTATTAGACCCGGAATCCATTGTAGGCTTGCGGATCCTACCTATATATAAAGGAGAACCCTCGAGTCCGAAACCCTCGAGAAACCCTCGAGAGCTAGGTTAGCGATTTCACACCCTTTTAATCAAGATTCCCATCAATACAAACACAAAGCAGGACGTAGGCTTCTACCTCCATCGGAGGGGCCGAACCTGGGTAAGTCTACCTCTCGTTTTGCAATCAGCCCTTTCGAGTCGCCACACCATGACAATGGGATCACCACTATGTTCGTTCAGGAGGACATCTGCCGTGACAAAATCACGACAGTTGGCTCCCACCGTAGTGCAATCGCAAGGTGGAGTTGTATTTTTGGAGGGAGATCTTCCGGGCTTCGAGAGCTACGTGGTGGGTTAGATGACCAAAAGTCGTCGTGGCAAGATCTACATCAATGATTCAAACTGGGGTCGTGATGCCGACTCAATCGAGTAAGAGTACCGATTTCCCTTCGACAACATTCACATCTTCATCGCTAAGACCAACGAAACAACGCTCGAGCCGGATAACAGCTCCAACCTCATCGAGCCGGCTCGTCGCAGCTGGAGTAGGGTTGACCGAAGTGATGTCACGGTGAAGGAGGACAATTCGCTTTATCACCACAGTGATAGGGACGCTGAAAGCCAAAGTGACAACAAGCGGAAGCGTTTTGAATCTGAGTTAGAATTTGTGGCTGCTACCAACACTCGCTCCAAAACCCATCGATAGAATGGTCGCACTAAGAATCAACAGAGGAATAGGATGCCTGATTTTGAGGCCGCACTCAAAGCGCCCTTCCCTAAGCATGGCACTAAGGAGAAGCTGTCCAAACATGCGTGGGAGGACTGTTATATCATGCAAGAATTCTAGAGGAAGACACTCGAGAAACACGCCAAGACGCGTTTGAGTCAGGATTCCCCTAGCGGGTCGCATGGGGATTTTAGACAATCAAGCAGCGGTCAGTATCATGTCTTTACAACCAATGCTAGCAAGAGAGATTCAAAGATAAAAAGGAGGGCTATTAGAATGGAAGAGCCGGTGTTTTCAGAGTACCTCCATTGGTTTGAGCAGCAAATCACTTGGAGTCGTCACGATCACCCATCCCGGGTTGACAATCCTGGTGAGCTGGCTTTTGTGGTAGCACCTCAATTCAGCAGCAAATCATTTGGAGTCGTCACGATCACCCATCCCGGGTTAACAATTTCCAGAGTACCTCCATTGGTCTGAGTAGCAAATCACTTGGAGTCGTCACGATCACCCATCCCGGGTTGACAATCCTGGTTAGCTCGCTTTTGTGGTAGCACCTCAATTCAGCGACTATAACCTCTCAAGGGACCTCATGGATGGAGGATGTAGCATAAACATACTGTATTAAGACACCTTTCCGCGGATGAATCTTCTCGATAACAATTTGGTAACTTTGACCACTGTTTTCCATGGCGTCGTTCCCGGGAAGTGGGCATATCTGATTGGGTGGATAAATCTTGATGTAGTCTTTGGGGATGAACACAATTACACTGTCGAGCCTTTGACTTTCGAAGTCGTGAAAATAGAGAGCCCTTATCACGCCATCTTCGAAAGACCGGCTTATGCAGGCTTCATGGCGTGCCCTTGCTATGTCTACCTCAAGCTCAAGATACCGGGTCCTAATGGTCATGTCACAGTGAAGGGAGATAAGATGACGGCTCAAGAATGTGAAGAGGGGGATGGAGCCGATGCTAAGTCAGCTTGTGCTGCTGAGGAACTGCAATTTTATAAAGCTAATGTTAACCGGGACGATTTGAGTCCTCTCAAGAAACCAACTATAGAGTCCGAAGATCCTCTCAAGTTTTAGCCGACCGAAGATACTAAGCAGGTTGACTTTGTTCCACGCGACTCGTCCAAGTAGTTCACTATTGGAACCGGCCTAGATCCTAGATAGGAAAGCATGCTCATCGAGTTAATCCATGAAAATCGAGACATATTTGCATGGAAACCTTCTCACATGCCAGTGATTTTTTCTATTTTTCTATGTCGTTTGGACTATAAAGCGCAGGGGCGACTTACGAGCGATGTGTACAGAATTTCCTTCATCCACAGATCGGGCGCCTATGCTGATGACATCATGGTGAAGTCTAAGAAGAAAGAAACACTTTTGGATGATCTTAAAGAAACATTTGACAACCTACGAGTATACCAGTTGAAGTTAAACCCGTCAAAGTTTGTGTTCAGGGTCCATGCTGGCAAGCTACTAGATTCCTTAGTTTCAGAAAGAGGCATTGAGGCCAATCCAGACAAGATTAAAGCGTTAACTTAAGTGGGCAAGCATGCTAACATAAATTAGGTTCAACGCCTCGCAGGACATATAGCGGCTTTGAGCCTATTTATAAGCCGCCTCATGGGAAGGGGATACCTCTATATCAGTTTCTAAGGAAAACGGACATTTTTTCTGGACTGATGCGGCCGACGAAGCCTTTGAGGCAGTCAAGAAGCAGCTAGTCGTGGCTCCGGTTCTAGCCACCCCGACTGACAAAGAGCCTATTTTCCTGTACATTGTTGCCAACTCTAAGGCAGTTAGCGTTGTAGTCATTGTTGAAATGAAGGAGGAAGGAAAGGAATATCCAGTCCAACAACCGGTTTATTTCGTCAGTGAGGTTTTACCCAGGTCCAAGCGACGATACCCGCACTATGAGAAGATCATCTTCAGGGTATTTATGGCGAGCCAGAAATTGAAACACTACTTCTAGGAACACCCAATCACAGTGGTTTGTTCAGTACCTCTTGGTGACATAATACAAATCGTGAAGCGACTCGGCAGATTGCTAAGTGTGCAATCGAACTTGGTACATATCAAGCGAAGTACATGCCTTAGTCATCTATCAAATCTCAAGCATTGGTAGATTTCGTCAACGACTGTACGGACTTGCAAATACCAGAAGACAAGCCCGACAATACGTATTGGACCTACACTTCGATGGATCCGAACAGTTAGAAGAATCAGGGGATGGGGTCGTGTTAACTTCTCCACGAGGTGACAAATCCTTCTATGTTTTACGGATCCTGTTTACCTGCACCAATAACATGACTGAACACGAGGCCCTATTACATGGGTTAAGGATGGCTAAGAAAATGAGCCTTAGCCGGGTAAGATGTTTGTGTGACTCAGATTTAGTGGGACATGAGGTTTCAGGGACCTGGGATTCCAATGATCCTTTGATGGGGGCTTACCGATGAGCTGTTACTCATGTGGTGGGTTGCTTTCCTGGATTCCAAGTCGACCATATAGACCGCCGGCTCAACCAAGCTTCAGATGCCTTACCGCGGCTTGGTTCTCAGCGAAAGCCAGTTCCCGCAATATTTTTCTAGATGTTCTTCACAATCCCTCAGTAAAACTACCGTTTGAAGATCCAGAGTCACAACTGGTGGTGGCTCTCCATGTGACCCCAGAATGGACGGTGCCATACTTGACATATCTCACTAGAGGAGAACTCCCATCCGAGGAGGTTGAGGTTCGCCAGATAGTGTGTTGGTCTAAATCTATGACTATCATTAAAGGTGAGCTACATTGGCGGAGCAGTACTGGTGTGTACCTGTCGGTGCACTAAAGACTGGGGTCTCTAGTGCCCTAGACTTGTGCGCGGACACCGGCAGCCCCTTCGAAGCAGCAAGGCGCGTCACTGGGGCTTAGGGCGAAAGCAAGACTCAAAACCCGCCAAGTGCAGATTGCAAGCCCCGGCAAGCACTCACTTGTTGGGAAGGATGAAGAGACCCCGACAGGAGTTCCTTGCCGGGGAGATAGACAATGCCACGGCGAGAACCTCCCACCGAGGAAGAAAGACTTAGCCCCGCCAATCCACCCTTGCCGGGAAGGCTGACAAGGCCTCGGCAGGCCATCACCTCCCTGCCGAGAGGAACAGGAAGAGCCTCGGCAAGGTGACTGTGCCGGGAAGAAAGAGAAAGGCCCAAGGAGAGGCGCGGGCCCAGTGCACCCTCGCAACCAACGAACGCCTCCACCGACAAGCTCGCCACTGATGATGCATGCGCCACGTGTCCGCCCGCACGCCAGTACAACGCCCCGGAGTTGCCACGTGTGGGTATGTGGCCAACCCCCCTCCCCCCTGACGAGGTCAGGGAAGTCTGTCGAATCATTTACTACACCTCTGACAAGGCAGTAACACTGTAACTGTCGGTCGGCACTGTTTCACCCGTAAACCCACTGTTCACCCACTGAGCCACTGTGGTGACCCCTTCGCCTATAAAAGGAGGCTCGAGGCTCAGTGGTAGTGGCTTTTTGGCAAATCGAAAGGCTGTAAAAAGGGACAGATCTACAGTAACCCAAAACGAATAACTAAATGCATGCAGGGGTAGGGTTTTACGCACCACGCGGCCCGAACCTGGGTAAAAAGATCTTGTCGGGCCCTGACTGTTGGTTCTGCTCTTTCCGCGATCCCTCTCCCCACCTAACCAGCAAAAAGGGGACCGTTCAGGGTCCCATAGGTGTCGATCCTTCACCGACATCTTTGGCGCGCCAGGTAGGGGAGCAGGAGGGTCGCGTCGACCTGATCTAGCGGTCAGCGGCCGAATTTTTTCATCAACACCACAGCCATGGTTCCCAAGAGGAGGAGAGCAACGGCGTCCGAGACACCCACGCCCAGTGCACCTGCCACGGTGCAGGCAGGAGGGGGCACGGGCGGTGGAGAGGGAGGTGGAGCCCCAGAACTCCCACAGCAGTCTGGAAATCAGGCGCGGGCGAGCAGAATCGTCTGCGGCCCTGGCGGCCCCTCACGCGCCGGAGCGTCCAAGGATGGAGCTGCGCAGCCAACATGCGACATGGCTACTTCTAAGACACCAGAGGGCCCGCAGCGACGCCTACGCCACGGCCTTCCCAGGCCACGCATGACGGGCGGCCCCAGGATGGCGACCCTTCGTCACCGTGACGACGAACCCCTGGTCCTCAAACCCAGGACAAACGCAGGAGGCAGATGCCCACCTTGGCTAGGAAGGGTGGCGCATGCTCGCGTGGCCAAGGAGGGGCCCCTTTTGGCACTGCCAGGAGCAAGAGCCCCTCAGGTTCCACCCATGTGTCACCTCCCCCCTCGCGGGCGGAAGCGCTGAGGCATGCGCGGTTGCTCCTAGATTTTCTCCGATGGCGGCCAAGCTCAAGGAATGGATGGCCACCATCTAGAGCCTCGTCGCCCTCGCCAACGGAGAAGGTCCAGAGCAGCCGGAGACATCGAAATGACCCGCCAACAGGCCTACCCACGACCACGTGGAGAAGGGCGGAGATGCTGCCGCCATGGTGCAATCCCCGCCGAGGTGGAGGCAACAGGTTGTCGTCTCCGACGACTCCACTGGATCCTCCAACCCGCGCACCCGCCGCGACCAGCGTCACGTCCTGCGAGAGAGATGCAAGGAAGATGCTAGGAATCTCATCGAGTGGCGGGGGAGACGTGTCGTCAGTTAGACAAACAAGCTGAGACCATCGCGTATGCGCCATCCTCGGGGTACCCCGGTGCTCTACCCTACGAGGTGGGTTGCCCGGCCTTTACCCCCAGGCTCCGCCGAGTCCAGTGACCCAGCTCCCGTACCTTCAAGCTGGAGATACCTGAGAAGTACGACGGCAAAACTCACCCGTCCGAGTTCCTCAACAGCTACACCATCGCGGTGCAGGCTGCGGGGGGCCGGGACGACAAGATACTCGCTAACTACTTCTCGTTGGTGCTTAAGCCCAACGTGAGGTCTTGGTTGATGCACCTGCCCAAGAACTCCATATCCTCTTGGAAGGACCTATGCCAGGATTTCGTTGGCGCCTTCACTGGCGGCCACCGAGTCCCTGGCCAGGAGAGCAACTTGCACATCATCCCCCAGAAGGAGGGAGAAACTCTTCGCAAGTACATCCAGAGATTTAGCCGCATTCAGCACAACATCCTGGATGTCCACCCATCCGCAGTCATCAGCGCTTTCCATCAGAACATGCGCAACCAGAAGATGCGGGAGGAACTGGCGATGAATAAGGTCCGCGACGTCGCAGAGCTCTACGCTCTGGCCGACAAGTGTGCGCGAGCAGAGGAAGGGAGGAGGCTTCTTGGCAAAGGCGCCAGTGCAGAAGCCGACTCCAAACAGGAAGATGCCGACCCTCCATCGAGGAAGGGGAAGAAGCGCAACAAGAAAAGAAAGGGCAAGGCCGTGTTTGCTGTCGAGAGTTTCGGCGACGCCGACACCACCAAGAAGGCTAAGGCGGAGACCCCGGTAAAGGCGCTGCCGGGTGCGACTCCTGCCATGCCTTGGCGGCCGCCGACAAGCCGGATGGCTCCGGCAAATAGTACTGCAAGATCCACCATACCAAGGGCCTTGACCTCCAGGACTGCCGCCAAGTCGAGCAACTCGCCGAAAAGCAAAAGGCTGACTACGAGAGGCGCGACAAGGAGAAAGCCCACGATGGTGCGGAGGGGTCCGGCAGGAAGAAGGGTGGCCGTGGAGGATATCCCGGCAAGGCCCGAAACAAGCAGGAGGTGCCCGCGTGAGGGCGAGGCAAGAAGGAGGGAGATGAGGACGAAGGCAGCCCGGAGGATGACTCCAGAGACCATGAATTTCAGAGGGCCACTAATATGATGTGCCTCGAAGGAGGCGCGTCGCTACACCCTTCCCACCGCCAACTGAAAAGGTGGGCGAGAGAAGTGAGCGCGGCCGAGACCTCTGTTGGGATCTATAAGCCCGTGAAATGGTCGAGCACGCCCATCATCTTCGACTCTGAGGATCACCCTGACCGAGTTACTGCGGTCGGGTGTTTGCCATTGTTGGCTTCACCAACGATCCGCAACCTCAAGGTGACGAAGATGTTGGTGGATGGCGGACGTCATCCGGAGGCTGCAAATCCCAGACAGGGATCTTGAGGAAACGGGAGCGTTTCAAGGGATCAACACCGGGAAGATCCAGCCGAAGGGGAATATCACGCTGCCGGTAATCTTTGGCAGCGACCAGAACGACAGGACCGAGAAGGTCATTTTCGACGTCGCCGACAACCCATTCGCCTACCATAGGATCCTCGGGCGCCCCGCATTAGCCAAGTTCATGGCGGCATCACACTATGCCTACAATACGTTGAAGATGCCCGGTCCCATCGGTGTCATCATCATTAACGCCGACAGGAAGGACGCGCTTGTTTGCACCAACCGCCTCTACCGAGAAGCCGTCGCAGCGTCCGCCGATAAGGCGCCCACTCCCGCCACCTCGGCTCTCGGTAGTAGGAAGAGGAAGATCAGCAAGGAGGCCCGTCAAGCCGGCCCCGGCAAACGCACCTCCTCAAAGTGCTGCGTTGCCGGAGCAGAGGCGCCACAGTGCTCCGCCGGCAAGGACAAGTCAAAAGCTGCCCTACCTGAGACAAAGAAGGTGCCCGCCAAGGAGGATGGTACGGGTGGGACTTTCACCATAAGTTCCACCCTGGCAACAAATAGGAAAGCACGCTCATCGCCTTCCTGCGGACGAATCTCGATGTGTTTGCCTGGCAACCATTAGATATCCCCGGTGTTCCCAGGAAGGTGATTGAGCACCACCTAGCTGTCTGCCCTCACGCGTGGCCGGTCAAACAAAAGGTGGGGAAACAAGCTTTCGAGTGGCAAGAGTTCATTGCCGATGAGATCAAGAAGTTAGAAGCAGCAGGCCTAGTTAGGGGAGTCATCCATCCTACATGGTTGGCCAATCCGGTCGTAATTCGCAAGGCGAACGGGAAGTGGAGGTTGTGTATCAATTTTACTGATGCCAATAAAGCTTGCCCAAAAGACCCTTTCCCCTTGATGCACATCGACCATATTGTGGAATCAATTACGGGCTGTGATTTGTTGTCCTTCCTCGACGCCTATTCGGGATATCACCAGATTTTCATGGCCGAGGAAGATGAAGAGAAGACCGAGTTAATTACCCCGTTCGGCACGTACTGCTTCGTGCGTATGCCTTTCGGGTTCAAGAATGTCGGATCCACATTCGCGAGGGTGATCCAGATGGGTATTGAGCCCCAGCTCCACGGAAACTTGGAAGCTTATATGGATGACATAGTGGTCAAAACCAAGGACAAGGCGACACTCGTACTAGATTTGGAGGAGACGTTTGCCAACCTACACAACATCAACCTCAAGCTCAACCCTGAAAAGTGCGTCTTTGGTGTCCCAACCGGCAAGCTTCTCGGGTTCTTCGTGTCCCAGAGGGGAATCGAAGCTAATGCCGACAAGATCAAGGCCATCAAATAGATCGAGGCACCGAAGCGCGTCAAGGATGTACGACGCCTAGCCGGCTGTGTCGCTGCTTTGAGCAGATTCATCTCCAAGTCCGCTGAATGCGCCTTGCCCTTTTTCAAAATCTTGAAAAAGGCAGGGCCCATGCAGTGGCTCCCGGAGGCGGCCCCGGAGGAGGAAGCGGTGTTGCAAGACCTGAAGAAGTATCTCTCCACTGCGCCAACCCTGGTCGCACCTAAGCCACAGGAGCCGCTGCTCCTGTACCTGGTCGTGACCAACCAAGTTGTCAGCGTCGCTTTGGTGGCGCAGGGGGAAGAGGCTGAAACTACGCCGGTAGAAGCTGCACCATCGAGCGAAGCAGACCCGGCCTGCGAGCAAAGATCCCCAACAGAGGAGGGGACCAGCGATGCCAGACCGCCTCAATCAGGCGAGCCGATGTGGAAGAAGAAAGTGGTCAGCACCCAGTCTATTTCGTCAGCTCCTTCCTACAGGGAGCGTGGTCGAGATACTCGGGGGTGCAAAATTCCTTTTCGGCCTCCTCATGGCCTCAAGGAAGCTGCGCCATTACTTCCAATCACATGAGGTCACCGTCGTCACCCGTTTCCCGCTACAAAGGGATCTGCGGAACCCTGATACCACCGGCAGGATAGTGGAATGGGCATTGGAGTTATCCAACTTTGGCCTAAAGTTTGAGAGCACATCAACCATCTAGAGTAGAGCCCTAGCAGAGTTTATTGTTGAGTGGACTCCAACACCTGATGACGAGATTCAAGAATTAGCCCTCTCGGGCAAGGAAGCAAGCCAAGAGTGGATCATGTACTTTGATGGTGCGTTCTCGCTCCTAGGGGCAGGGGTCGGCGTGCTGCTTGTCGCCCCCACCGGAGAACACCTGAAGTATGTGGTGCAGATGTATTTCCCCCGGGAGCTGTCGACCAACAACACTGCCGAGTATGAGGGGCTCCTCGCCGTTCTTAGGATCGCGGCAGACCTCGGAATCATAAGGTTGATCATCACACGCGACTCGTAGTGGTCGTCTGGAAAATCAACAAGGACTACCAGAGCCCGCTGATGGAGGCGTACATCAAAGAAGTGAGCTGGAAGAGTGCTTCGATGGTCTACAGGCAGAGCACATCCCCCATGCCGAAAATACAATGGCCGATGACCTGTCAAAGCGTGCAGCCCTTAAGTTACATGTGGAAACAGGGACTTTCGTGCTACGGCTCACCCAACCATCCGTGACGACATCAGCCCGGCAAGAAAAGAGAAGGAAGTTGGACTCCGGCGAGCACTTCCCAGCAGACCTACCGGGTAATTCTAGCAATGGTCCTACCGGGGGAGAGATTGTCGGGGAAGGCCTCCAGCCTGCCGGGGGGATACCACCCCGGTGGAAGACATGCCTTTGGTCCTTGTGTTGAACCACGTGCTCCGGCATGGGCATAGAAAATTGTCGAGTACTTTCAAACTGGGGACCTGCCCGAAGAGGAGGAAGTAGCAGAAAGAGTAGCTTGTCAGTCCAACACGTATCAGTTCATCGATGACACTCTATACAGAAGACGACTGAACGGAGTGAAATTGAAATGCATCCCCCAAGACGAAGGCCTGGAGCTGTTCGCCGAGATACACGGAGGCATATGTGGCTCCCATATAGGGTCAAGAGCGCTTGTCGGCAAAGCATTCCGGCAAGGTTTCTTTTGTCCCACATCTCTCGAGGATGCAACGACACTAGTAACCAAGTGTGAAGTGTGTCAATTCCATTCGAAGAAAGCTGATCAACCAGCTCAAGCACTCCAGATAATCCCTCTCTCCTGGCCATCTTTGGTCTAGGGGCTCGATATACTAGGCCCCTTTCCCCGCGCTGCCGGGGGCTTTGAGTACTTGTACATGGCAATCGACAAGTTCACAAAGTGGCCGGAAGTGGAGCCAGTGAGGAAGGTTACTGCAGAGTCAGCCATTAAGTTTTTCAAAGGAATAGTCTGCCGTTTTGGTGTCCCAAACAGAATCATCATGGACAACGGCACACAATTCACGAGCCGTGCCATCATGCAGTACGCCCAAGGTATCGGAAACTGAATATGCTTTGCCTCTGTTGCCCACCCAAGGATCAACGGGGAAGCGGAAAGGGCAAATGCTCAGGTGCTGCGAGGACTAAAAACAAGAACTTTTGACAAGTTGCGCAAGCATGGAAGGAACTGGATTGACGAGCTACCGGCAGTTATTTGGTCGATTAGAACGACACCAAATCAAGCCACAAGCCAGACACCCTTCTCCCTGGTCTATGGGGCAGAGGCAGTTCTTCCCACAGAACTCATTTACGGATCGCCTCGGGTGCTCGCTTACGATGAGCTCGAGCAAGAGCAACAGCACCAAGATGACGCCATGCTCCTCGAGAAAAGCCATCTTCACGCAGTTGTGCGAGCCCCTCTCTACCAGCAAGCCCTGCGTTGCTACCACAACCTCAAGGTGCGAGCCCGAAGTCTTGAGGAAGGTGACCTTGTACTTCGGCACGTTCAGTCGTCCAAGAACTCAAACAAGTTGACGCCAAAGTGGGAAGGCCCATATCGGGTAGTGCGAGTCACCAGGCCTGGCGCGGTCGGGCTGGACACCAAGGATGGAATTCCAGTGAGCAACTCCCGGAACATCGAACATCTTCGCAAGTTCTACCAGTAGGGAGAGGCCGCCGGGTATACCGGCGACCACCTTTTGTGAAAGTCTTGCCGACATTGCATGTAATCCTTTGTACAAAGCCAGGCGAAGACCCTGAGCGCAGTCAAATAAAGTTTAGTGTCATGCATCATCTAGATTTCTCATGATTAAATCATGCATGTATATAATCTAGGGTTTGGTGTAGCGCATAAACTAACAAACACCAAGATATCTATGTCTATTTTCTTATCTTTCCTTCCACAAAGAACAGGTTTTTCTCCGCGCACAAGTTTGTCGGGGGGGGGGGGGGGGGAAGAAGAGGAGGAGGCATACAACATACAGGACATGAACGAGCCCGGAGTCAAAAGGAGAGTCGCGGTCCAAGTGATAAGTGAAAGAAACTCCGAACAAACTCCTAGTTCAAGGTATAGCTTCTTACCAGTGCCTTTAAACTCTTGTACTGAAAACTTGTGCGCCGAAGAGCCTAGCCACGGATGCCGTGAATACTATCTGGAAGTGCGCCTGTCAAACTAGTGGCCTCTGATGGTCGCCCTGGTTGAAGAGAGGTGTGCTCGATAGTACGAAGGAAAAACGAGAGGCGGCAAGGCACCTCGTCGGTGGTGACGACCCCAGCAAGGAAGCCAAGGCCTATCTTTCGTGGCATCTCCAGCAAGACATGCCGGCGGAAACGCAACACAAGGATAAACCATACAAAAAATGGGCGGCTAAAAGGAGGTCACACCCATTTGAGAAAAGTAACGAGTATGTTACAAATGCTGATAAGCGCATTTTAAGATTTAAAATGTCCATGAGTTTAAGGTCGCGGGGACAGGGGTACGCGGAGCCGTTAATCCCGGTGGGAGCCTTGCACCCTCTTGACTCGGTCCACCCTATTGACGATGGGCATGATGAGCTCTTCGAGCGCCTCAAGGTCCACACCCTCCGGTATGCGCCCAAGGGTGAAGCTCATGCTGGGGTTCCGGTACGCCAGTTTGGTGAGCACCTTCAAGAGAACGCATCAGCAGAGCTCGCAGGACTCGTCAGCAAGGCGTGCTAATTCACCGGCCTAGCGCTGCTTCAAAGCGTCCACCACGCCTTCGAAGAACAAGGCCAACCGGGCACTATGGGACACCGCCGGGTCCGAAGGGTAGTCGAAGCCCTGGATGCCCATGGCGGACGTCTACGCATCAATCCTTCCACCCACGTCGACAAGACGCTCAGTCCACAGCTCGACGTCGCGCGCATAAGCTGCGCGAGCAGCAGTAATTGACTTGAGCTCGTCAGCCTCGCCCTTGAGCTTCACGACCACGGCCTCCTTGCGAGCTCGACTGTCTTGGAGAGCTTGCTCCGAAGAGACCAGTTCCCCTTGCAGCACGGCGACGGTGTCGTCGGCGGAGAGGAGCTTGGCGGAAGCATCGGAGGTGGCAGCTTGAGCCTCCGTCAGGCTAGAGAGGTTCTTTTCCCTCTTGGTCCTGAACTTAGAGGCCTCCTTCTTGAGCTCAACGAGGTTTGCTTCCAGCTCCCTCTCCCGTACGACAAGATCCTCCTTGGCCGCTTCAGCGACAACGGCCCTGTCCGCCATCTTCTTCAACTCCTCGGCGAAGTCGGAGGCCTGGACGGCAAGGGCACCTTTATGCTGCTCCGCCAACCCTTGGGTACGCACACCAGGAGACGCTTGACCTCCTCGTCTTTTGCACGAAGGCGGTCGCCGAGCGCCCTCTCGCGACGAACGATGTCCTCCTCCGCTGCGTCAAGGCTGATGCGGAGAGAGTTGAGGCGGACCTCTTTGGCGGCGTGGCGACTTTTCGCCGCCTCCTCCTCCTTCTAGATGTCTTAAGACTTTAGTAGGAGCTCCTCCCTTTCGGTCTTCGATCGAGCGCGCTCCTCCTACAGCTCCTGGAAGGCTTCGGCGAACTGTTCTTTGGCCTGATCAAAGCGCTGCTGGAATGCCTCCTCCCTCGCCTCAACAACTGCCGCCTGGAGTCCAGTTTCTCCTTCTGGGCGCGATAAAGGGCCTAGAGCTGGCTCAAGTTGTCCTTCATGGATAGGAAAATCCGCCCCTCGCCAAGCTTGCTGCCTCCGACCTCCAGCCTGGTAACGACTTCGAGCCCGTCGGCGGTAGATACCTCTCCATCAAGGGCCACTCCTGCCACGATATCATCAATGCGAGTCATCCCCGGCGGGCTAATAAATTACCCCTTGCCTACACGGATGTACTCGCCGGGGGGAGGGACTGCTGAGGAGGACGGATGGTCTCCCTGGCTCCCTCGTCGATGAATGGGGAGCCCACATCCGGTGCAGCTTCCTCCATGGCGGCAGCAGAGAAACTGCCGGCATGCCCTTCAGGTTCTTTGGCACTCTCCTCCATCGAGTCCCGGGCGGTCTGGTCCCGCACTTCCGCTGCAGTCTCCCGGGCAGCAACCTTGTCGGCCTTGGCCGCGGCGTCCAATGCAATCTCCTCAATGACGAGGTAAACATCTTCCTCACCCAAACAAAGATAGAGGAGGAAAGAGCGTGAGCTCCGAGAAGATGAAAAAGAAAAGAAAGGGAAGGGAAGCGCAGGTGTCCCCAAACGGGATAATCACCTTCGTCCACCAGGGGCAGGGTGGCTGCCCTCTCCCCGGCAACGTCGGTAGCCGACACGAGGTCCGCAGTCTCCAATCCTACCGGGTCCTCCTTAGCGGGACTGGCCCCAGCAGAGGGGTCGTCCCCATCTGGCGTGGCCTTTGGTGATTTCGCCTGCTGCCGGGCCTTCCCTGCACGATGAGTAATGTGAGCGGTGAAGACCGCGTCCCCGGTGCTTGGCAAGGGGAAATTGACGATGGACCCATGCTCGGGGCTTTGCTGGGGGCTGACTGAAGTCGACTCCGGCACCCCATGGGTGCTAGCCGAGGGTCTGTCGCTCGCCGACACCTTTGCCATCTTGGCCACCCTCTGTAACAACGTCTCCATTTCGCTGTAGAGGCCAAAGTCAAGACAAATCTCATGAGAAATAACAAGAATGGAAGAGTGAGGGCACGGATGCGTACTCTTCTTCCTCCTCCAAGCTCAAGGTTGATCTTGCATAATTGGAGAGGATTAAATTGACTTGCATAATTGGAGAGGATTGATCTTGCATAATTGGAGAGGATTAAATTGACTTGAAGAGAAGCACACCGGGTGGAAAAGAATTGACATGACGACTCGGGCTGACAAGAATTGATAAGACAATTTGATTGAGCAAAAGAATTTCAATTCCCATAAAAATATGAGATCACTTCTTAGAATGAAATGAGTTGACAATTTGACATCGAAGCAACTTGAATTACCATAGTCCAACAAAAGAAAGGATGAGGCTTACGAAACAAGCCGGGAAAAAAAAATTCATGATAGAGATTCCATCCGATATTTTTGTGGACAGGATCGCACGGGCTCGATCCTATAGTAGCCATCATGTACAAGGCAGTGCACACGACATACGAAGCGTCCCCGAGTTGTGGCAAGCTACAAGGACTATTTAAGACACAACGTGAACCGCTGTAAAACGACCGTGAACAAACGAATCCACTAGATGTCAAACCCCAACCTCACATCATGCATCTGTTGGAAGATTGTCCTACAAGTAACTACTTGAATTCCCACCTAAGAACTTCCAAAATTTCTGGTCATGCAATCTGGTCCACAGATACAAGGAGTAATATATCACTCAACTCCTATACTAACTCATCCAGTGTATCACATCTGTCAACACATAACCAGAATCTCGGAACTTCATCTATCTCAGACCCTCGTAATCACAACGATACTAATTGTGGCAATACATCCGGATCTATCTGCACCTGTACTGGGGAAGCTGGACTCCTCTCGCCACTACTAGTATTGAAGTAATTTCGAACATCCTTCGTCCTGAGATACTAAGAAATCTGATTGATAACGATGTGCTCGAGAATCTCCTGGAGCTCAACTCCCTAGAAGAAATCAAGTCAGACAGGAGGCACCAAGACAGAACTCCGTCACATCGGCTTCATATAGATTTCAAAAATGTCCGCGTGATCCTAAAAAAATTGAGTGAGAAGAGGAGTGGAATTAAATTCTTACGTCAATATTCCTCACCAGAGCATAGAAGAGGAAAAAAGAATCCTACTCTCTGATATATAACTAAACTCAAAGCAGTTTTTCACTATAATCGACTCGGCCAAGTTCGATCAATCAAGGGGGCTCCTAGGTCGGTACTGCTCTGATACCAACTTGTAACGCCCAAGATGCGGTCATATCCTTATTTTGGCGCGAGGGCCTCGACATGGATAGAAACGCATCTCGTCGTTTCACAAGAATGGATATCATTACAAGTACATGTACTGAAAAGATGAGTATAAGGAGTTGGCTTACACTCGCCACAAGCTACTTCAGAGTCACATCAGTACAATTCATACGATAATCATGAAGAAGAGCAGGGTCCGACTACGGACAAAAACAAACGATAAAATAACATTGTCCATCCTTGCTATCCGAGGCTGCCGGCCTGGAACCCATCCTAGATCGATTTAGAAGAAGAAGAAACTCCAAATGAACAATTATCGCGCTCACATCAAAGTATTGCTTTACATGGACCTGCAACTGGTGATGTAGTAATCTGTGAGCAACATGAGACTCAGCAATCTCATTTCCAAAGGTATCAATACTAGCAAAGCTTAATGGGTGAGGCATGCTTAAGTGGTGAGGCTGCATCAAGGGACTAAGCATTTATTTTGTGCTAACTTACGAGTACAAGAAACAAGAGGGGGATGATCTATGCAACAGCAGACGTGAACTAATAATCATCAAATGGATGATCCTGAACACCTACTTATTTCAGACATAACCCCAACGTGTCCTCGATCAGAGAAGGAGCTCATGAAAGAGAGAGTCACGGTTACGCACTCAGTTGGCAAGTTTTAATTAAGTTTACTTCAGGTCGTCTCGAACCAGATGTTAAAAAAAGTTTCCACGTTGCCACATAACCGCGGGCACGGCTTCCTGAAAGATTTAACCTTGCAGGGGTGCTCCAACTAGTTCATCACAAATTACCACAAGCCGCATAGAAATCTTCGATCACGAATCTCGCGATCTCATCGGACTCCGTAGTGGAAAACCTCGACTCCGAGATTACCCAAAGCATCACCGAAACTCCGATGCACAAGACATTCGTCAAAGGTAAAACTAATCCAGCAAGACCACCCGGTGTGTCGACGAACACGATAGGAGACGCATATCTCGTTCTCAGGACAAAACCGTCTATTCATAGTGGACGATAGTCAAACGCTCAATTTGCCCCGAGGTGGCACCGCCGACTGCTAGGTAGGTGGACCAACACTCATGAGGAGCACTGGACCGGGGGTTGATTAAATACCCACGGGTTAATTACTCCCTATGCGGTTCATTAGTTATTAGACAAATATAGTAACAATGTTGGGCCTTGTTAGATGAGTTTTATCCCAAAACAAAAATCAAGGGGGTCCCCATAACAACCCCAATCGTGTCAGGAGCGCTCAAATATGGAATATAACATCGATAGCCGAAACTAAGGCGACAAAGGTGGAACAAAACACCAAGCTAGAAAAGCCGAGCCTTCCACCATTTACCAAGTATATAGGTGCATTAAATTAAATAACATATAATATGGTGATATAACAAGGAAGCCATGTTATCACATGGAAGCAAGTGCACCTGCAACTAGCAATGCTAACACATGGTTAAGGAAGCGGTAACATAGCCAAACAATGGTTTGCTAGGTTGTGAACATGTAGAAGGGTTCATGGCAATGTTGAGAGGCTGACATTTAACAAGTGGTAGGCAACGAGATATAGCGATAGAAATGATACAGCTAGGATGGCATTAATAGTAATGATATCTGGGGAAATGGTCATCTTGACTGAGATCCCTCTTGGAAGAAGAACAACTCCGTGAAGCACACGAACCGGCGTAGTCGAACAGATCATCACATTCTGACACGCTTGCGGAACTCTATCGAGACGAAGCAAACCGGAAACAAGCATCAACACTGATATTCACCACGACACATGCACGACATGATGCAATTCACATATGATGCATGAACAGTTGAAAATATGCAAGACTTGGCATGGCAATTCACACAATCAATCGCTACACATTAAGTGAAGCTCAATATGCAACGAGTCGTTGCATATTGACGGAACTCCACGTTTAATTATTTAGTTCACTCCCGTATATTTCCATGGAAAAATTAAATTAAATTTTTTAAACATGGCAATGGGTGAAGTACAAATTAACCTACCTACTTAGGCATTTTAAATGAGGCCGAAAACGACATGGAGCATCTCCGAGACGACCCCACTCGTTATATTCTAAATCTGTCCAGATTTGTCCTAATCACATTATATATTTTTTAAACAGAAAAACAATGTGGTTCACGTTATTCTACAAGTCATTCTGGTCCATTTACATATGAGGCTCATCTCCGACGGAGCTACGGTTAAATAACTACGACCTAAACTGTTTCTATCACATCGACACGCAAACCGATGCAAACAGCATGCTAAAAAGTTTTAAATAGGCATTAGAGTTGGAAAATATTAAACTACACGATATTCTAATCATTTTACATATATAACTCGTTTTAATCCGTCGTACGGTTTAAAAGTTGTAGCTGTTTTTAAATCATGCATCTATGTGCAATTTTGAAATTCGGGGGCTAATTAGAGAAATTCGCACGCAGAGAAAAATACAACTGGGCCGAGTTGCAGCATAATTCCCAGGAGTGGATATGTCCCAGGCGGCTGGGTGAGCATGATTGGAAAAGAAAACACAGGAAAAAATAAAGAGGCTCCCTGGGATTCAGGTGCAAAGCATTGACGCTAACCAGCTGGGCTGGCTACTGCACGTGAAAATAATAGGGTCTCTAGGCTAAATGAAGCGGCACCATGATCTCATTCCCGAGAGATAATATTTGCAGAAAACAAAAATATGGAGTAGGGGGGATTTGAACCCTCGATCTCCTCGGTGCAGATCAACGAGCTGACCAATTGGACTACTGCGTGTTTGTGTTACAAACAATGGATTTTGCATGATGAACCAACACTTCTGCGGATCTGAACGAGATTGAAAATGCTGAATCTGAACCTGAGAAGCAAATGAGGCCGGCTATGGACGAGCAGCGGGTCAACGCCTCGGCATGGACGCGGCTGGCGGCGAAGAGGTTGGGGAGGGCCGGATCTGGGACGAGGAGCTCGCCGGGGGTCGGTTTTCGCAGGAACCAGGTGAGCATGGGGTGCTGGCGTCGGGTCCCCTCATCCCCACTCGTTCGCCTTGCAGCTACAGACACCATGGATGTTGTTGCTTCCTGATAAGAGAGAGATCAGAGAACGAGAGGAAAAGGGGAGCCACGGGAAAAGGGACGTGACGGGGCTGACCTGGCGGCGCCCTGCTACTGCTCGACCTAGCTGAATCGGTCGAAGGCCATGACGCGGCTGGCTGCTACTACTGCCGATGCAGTGAGCTCCAAGGAGACCGGTCGGCGAGGAGGAGCGAAGCAGCAGGTGCGGTGGGAGCTGGTGCTTCGCTGGCTGTGGGGCTATGACTGCTGGGGAGGAGCAACGACATGGCAGGTGACGGCGTTGCGGACAGGCGGATGCGTCCACCGAAACATGAGCAGCGGGGGATTGGGTTGCTGGTTGGCTGGGTGGAGAAAACGAGGTCGGTGGCGGTGGCTGCGGAACAATATCCGTAGGAATTAGTGTTTGTCCCTAATTAGGCAGGGAAGGATATTTAATAGGCATGTTTAGGGTTAGGAGGGGTTTCGCTCCATTTCAGGCCATTGGATTGCGATCCGATGGCTCTGGTCGGAGGGGGTTGCTTGGTGGGTGGTGTTAGGTTATGTAGAATAGGCTAGGTGGGGAAGAGAGGGAGGTTTGCGGCCCGACACGAGATTTTAAAACACCGGAAAACGTCCAACGATAATCCGATGACGGTGCCGCTACGGACGACCGTTCGGGTATCAACCTGATTTTGACGGCGACGAAAATTGGCAGGCGGCCTACCTATATCTAAAGAAGACCGCACGCCAAGTTTCAACCCAATCCGAGAACATTTTCTGGACACTTTTAGAAACAAGAATTTTTAACAGTGCCCCGAGTGCGTGCGTGTGTGGTCGGGCTCAAAACGCTCAACAACGAATAACACAGAGAACCAACAACTGATAACAAATGCAAGTTCTGAAAACTGACGGCAACGCGGTGCCGATGCAATGCAGATGATGCAATGATGAATACAACACAGAAATGAACCACATGACGAGAACGGAACAAAAGGGGAATCTTCTGGGGCATCGGTCTTGGGCTGTCACAAAAGGGCGTCCCCTCTTTGGATTCGGGGTATGAAGTAGTGGCGAAATAGGGTGGTGTTGGGGATGATGTTGACGAAGTTTTCGCAGAGATGTGCGAATATCCACATGCACGTCATGGCATTCGGCGCGAAATCTAGAAGCCAAAAGCCATAGGTCTGCATGATATCCACGAAGAACTCCGAGAAAGGTGGCCAGAGCCCGCAATAGAAGTAACTGGCGAAGAACGGGTACTTATCCGGTTTGTGGCCCAATTCCACGACGTTCATGTTCGTGGCCGGATGCTCCGTCGTCTTCACCGCCCACATGAAACGGTAACGGTCCGACAAGGCGCACGCCTCAACCCCCGGGGGGAAGAAGGCAAGCTCTTGCCGTTTCTTTGCCATCTCCTTCTCCGTGTTGGCTGGCTTCTCTTTCTTGTCTCTACTCCCCTTCGGCGGCATGTCGATGGTAGGAGAGGCGACTACTGGGGGAAGTGGTTTCGGGAAGAAGAAGGGGGGAACAGAAGCTCGGTCTCGAGGAAGATGATGACATCGGCAGTGAGATTGGAGGAACATGAAAGTAAGGAAGCAACCGCGCCCCCCATTCTTTTCCTTTATGGGGAACGCCGGCCGGCCCTTGGTTTGCCAACTAACATCTCCACGCGCACACGGCCGCCTCGGCCACCACGCGCGTGCCGCACGCCCGCCCACTTCACGCGTTCAATGCGTGACGTGGGGAAAGAAAGCCTGTAATGGCTCGATTCCGATAAGCCCGGTGCCCGCGAGTCCACGCATCGCTTTGGCCCTGGCGCAACAATGCCTCGCACGCGTGTGTGGCCCAGGCTCGAGGGCTCCTGTCGGTGCAGTAAAGACTGGGGTCTCCAGTATCCCAGACTTGTGCGCGGACACCGGCACCCCTCCACAGCGACAAGGCGCCTCGCTAGGGCTTAGGGCGAAAGCAAGATTCAGAAACCACCAAGTGCAGATTGCAAGACCCGGCAAGCACTCGCTTGTTGGGAAGGATGAAGAGACCCTGACAGGAGTTTCCTGCCGAGGAGATAGACAATGCCACGGAGAGACCCTCCTGTCGAGGAAGAAAGACTGAGCCTCAGCAAGACACCCTTGCCAGGAAGGTTGACAAGGCCTCGGCAGGCCATCACCTCCCTGCCGAGTGGAACAGGAAGAGCCCCGGCAAGGTGACCCTGCCGAGAAGAAAGAGAAAGGCCCGAGGAGAGGCGCGAGCCTAGGGCGCCCTCGCGACCCGCGAACACCTCCACCGACGAGCATGCCACCGATGATGCATGAGCCACGTGTCCTCCCGCAAGCCAGCGCAAAGCCCCGGAGTTGCCACGTGGGGGTACGTGTCCAACCCCCCCTGACGAGGTGAGGGAAGTTTGTCAAAGCATTTACTACACCTTTGACAGGGCAGTAACACTGTAACTGTCGGTTGGCACTGTTTCACCCATGAACCCACCGTTCACCCACTGAGCCACTGTGGTGACCCCTTCGCCTATAAAAGGAGGCCCGGGGCTCAGTAGTAGTGGCTTTTTGGCAAATCGAAAGGCTGTAAAAAGGGACAGATCTACAGTAACCCAAAACGAATAACTAAATGCATGCAGGAGTAGGGTTTTACGCACCACGCGGCCCAAACCTGGGTAAAAGATCTTGCCGGGCCCTCACTGTTGGCTCTGCTCTTGCCGCGACCCCTCTCCCCACCAAACCAGCAAAAAGGGGACCGTTGAGGCCCCCATAGGTGTCGATCCTTCACCAACAGTACCCGAGATGTGTCTCTCCCAAAGAGGGGCAGGAAATTCTAAGTGAAATCCACGCTGGTGATTGTGTGCATCACGCCGACTCAATATCTTCGGTAGCAAAGTCTTTTCAACATGGGTTTTATTGGTTGATGGCTCATGCAGACGTGGAAGATCTTATCCGCAAATGCGATGGTTGTCAGAAATTTGCGTGGCAAGCTCACGTACCCGATCAAGAACTACACATGATCCCAATCACGCGGCCTTTAGTAGTCTGGGGGCTTGATATGGTTGGACCATTCAAAATGTCACGAGATGAAAAGACCCACCTCCTAGGGGTGGTTGATAAGTTCACCAAGTGGATTCACGGAGAGCCTGTCAGTAACTGCCATGCAGAAATGGCGGTGAAATTTTTAAAGAAAATAATCTATCATTTTGGCTATCCACATAGTATTATCAGTGACAATGGTACCAATTTATCAAAAGGGGCTATGGAATAGTTCTGACAGAAGGAACACATCTGGCTTGATTTGGTAGCTGTGGTGCACCCACAAACTAATGGTCATGCTGAAAGTGCAAATCAAGAAAATTTGAGAGGTATTAAACCCCTGCTTATGGTCCTGCTGATGCGAACTCAAGGATGTTGGATGGAGGAGCTTCCCTCAGTTCTTTGGAGCATTAATACTACTCCAAACAGATCCAGTGGGTATACGCCTTTCTTTCTGGTCTACGGTGCTGAGGCGGTACCCCCAAGCGACATTCGACACGACTCTCCTAGAATCGCCACTTATGTTGAGGCCGACAACGAAGATGAAAGGCAAGATTCTTTTGATGCTTTGGAGATGGAGCGAGACTTAGCAGGAGCTAGGTCAGCAATATACCAACAAGACCTGCATTGCTACCATAGCCGTAGGGACTTGGTTCTCGGGGTGATTCAAGATCAAATAGGGATACATAAACTTTCACCACCCTGGGAAGGACCGTTGATTGTCAGCAAAAATCTCCACAACGGTTCATATTACCTGATCGATTTACGACCCGGTAAGAACGCCACCGAAGCAGAGATAACTCGCCCTTGGATCATTGCTCATCTACGGCCTTACTATACATAGAGATACCGACTCATTATTTCTTGTAAAACCTCTATGATATTTTGAATTTAATAAAGCTCATATTCTAGCCAGAAAATTAAGTGTGAGCCTATGTTATTTACATTACATGGGGGATTACAAGACAAAATTATCATGATCCATAAGAATTAAGTTGGCTTATTTGGGAACTACTGTTCTCCAGGTTGTTTCGCAGTAATAGCATTGTCTTCTAAAATTCAATGACAGGCCTTTCTATTGATCATACGTCACTTGGGGGCTTCTAACTCATCGAGTTTATCTTTCTTACCCTCTTGACCGACAAAGATGCCACAAAATGGTTAAACCTGCCGGTATGCTTTGGTGACTCCAAAGAAGGTGACTCCATGTAGTATTGACTAATCAATCCGTTATGGACCCTCAATTAGCAAAGTTAAAACATGGGTATGCCATTTGAGAGCCGACATATTGAAAGCCAGGATACACCATGGGTTATTATGCCCGCTTCATTGAAGCAAGCCTAGAACTTCAAAAGATGGTCTATTTTTACTACGTTTCAAGCAGGATTTTATCGATGTCATCAATTAGGATTGTTAGGCACAACTGTAGTCTCCCTTCAACATGTGAGGGGGGTAAAGACGAGCAATGATGTCTCAATTTGAGGGAAAATAGATTGAGATCATGCAAGGTAATCTAGCTTATATACTCACAAAAATGCACGAAGGCGAGTCAAATATATTACAAGGCACTCCAGGCCCAATTGATGGAAACTTAAGGGTTTTACAAAACTCGAGCTTAAGCCTTGTGACAGCCCAAGACCGATGCTCTAGAAGATTCCCCTTTTATTTCGTTCTCGTCGTGTGATTCATTTGGGTGTCGCATTCATAATCGCATCATGCGCATCATCTGCATTGCATCGGCATTCCGTTGCCGCCAGTTTTCAAACCCGCATGTGTTATTAGTTGTCGGTTCTCTATGTTTTCATCGTTGACCGTTTTGAGACCAACCACACTCGCACGCTCCCGCGACATCGTTAAACTCTGTCACCAAGTTGCCCGTTTTCCCTCTCATCTCCGCCTTGCCCAGATCCCACAGTAGTGCGCGTTCCCATCCTGCTTCGCTGTACTCAGAGGCGCGTTGACCTCCCAATCACGGCCATGGAGCATGCAGCCTTTGTTAATGTTTCTGATTTCATTCAGATAAGCTCGTCGGTAAGCTTCAAAGTTAGCTAAGCTCATAATGTGTCGCGAACCCATTGTAGCCCAGCTGGTCACGGCGTAGCACCTCCACCCAGTAGACCAGGGATCGAATTCCACTGGCTCGTATATTTTTTTCTAGCGAATTTTGCGTTGTCATTTAACAGCTCTGAATGTTATGTTTGTCAATTGAATGCACATTTGTATCACAACGACAGAGCTAGCCCACTGGTGACATGCTAGGTCACACTAAAGGGGCCTGGGTTCAAATCCTAGCAGCCCCCTGTTTTCTTTTATATAGTTGTTATGTCTTTTCTTTAGATTCGCTCGTTATATTCTCCTAGCTAAAAATCCATAGTTTTGCTATATCTTGTCGCAGCCCACTGGTCAGCTTGTGGTGATGCACGCGAGAGGTCTTGGGATCCAATCCCTACGGCCTCTCTTTTATTTTCACCCTGTGTAATTTTTTTCTTTTGCATGCATGTTGCATCCATGTCATATAATCTTGTGTGGACCATATCTCTTAGGTCGTGACTTCGTTGGAGACGAGCTATATGTGTGTAACCGACTAGAATGTCATGTAGAATCACATGCTTCACCTCTTGCCATGTTTAACAACATTTAATATTGTCGTGTACCTAAACGAGGGTGAACTTAATAATTAAATGTGGAGTTTCGTCAATATGCAACTCGTTGCATATTGAGCTTCACTTAATGTGTAGTGTTTGATTGTGTGAATTGCCATGCCATGTCTTGCATAGTTAAAACCGATCATGCATCATATGTGTTGTGCATCATATCGTGCATGTGCCGTGGTGATAAACGTGTGTTGATTCTTGTTTTCGGTTTGCTTCGTGTCAATAGAGTTCCGCAAGTGTGTCAGAATGTGAGGATCTGTTCGACTACGTCGGTTCGTCTGCTTTACGGAGTTGTTCTTCTTCCAAGCGGGATCTCATGCAAGATGATCATTTCCCTAGATACCATTACTATCATTGCCATGCTAGTTGTCTCGTTTCTTTCGTTATGTCTCGCTGCCTACCACCTGTTTAACATGCCTCCCAACATTGCCATGAAAAACCTTCAACCAGTTCACAACCTAGCAAACCACTGTTTGGCTATGTTACCGCTTGCTTAACCATGTGTTAGAGTTGCTAGTTATAGGTGCAGTTGCTTCCATGTGAAAACATGGGTTCCTTGTTATATCACCATATTAATTGCTATTTAAATTAATGCACCTATATACTTGGTAAAAGGTGGAAGGCTCGGCCTTTCTAGCCTGGTGCTTTGTTCCACCTTTATCGCCCTTAGTTGTGGCTACCGGTGTTATGTTCCATATTTGAGCTCTCCTAACATGCTTGGGGTTGTTATGGGGACCCCTTAGATTTTTGTTTTGGGATAAAGGTCGTCTCGCAAGGTCCAACATTGGTGCTATTTGCTTAATAACAAACTAAAATATGCATTGGATTTGATCAGCTCGTGGATATTAATCAACCCCCGGGGCTAGTGCTCCTCATGAGTGTTGGTCCACCCACCTAGCAGTCAGCGGTGCCACCTCGGTGCAACTCGAGGCATTTTCATGCTATCGTCCACTTTGCATAGACGGTTTACGCTCATAGATAGAGAGCGCACGGCTCTAGATGCGGATCTGGCTCATGGGGTGGCCTTGGTTGACTTGTTTTACCTTTCTCGAGCGTCTCGTGTGTGGGATTCCGAGCATACTTTGGGCTATCTCGAGGTTGAGATTTTCCAATTGGAACCCAATAGGAACCCTCATCGTGGTCATTCCAACACAACGTGTGGTAATTTCTGATGGACTAGTTGAAGCATCCCTAGAGGGTTAAATCTTTTGAAAAGTCATTCCCGCGGTTATGTGGCAACATGGAGAACTTTGTTTAACATCCGGTTCTAGAAAAGTTGAAGTAAACTTAAATAAAATTTGCCAACTGAGTGCGTAACCGGGACTGTCTTTTTCGTGAGCTCCTTCTTCGATCGAGGAATTGGTGGGGTTATGTCTGACATAAGTAGGTGTTCAGGATGATTCATTTGATCATCAGTAGTTCACGCCTGCTATGCGTAGATCATCCCCCTCTTATTATTGTACTCTTAAGTTACCCACCTCAAATAAATGATTAGTCGCTTGCTGCAGCCTCACCACTTAACCATACCTCACCCATTAAGCTTTGCTAGTCTTGATACCTTTGGAAATGAGATTGTTGAGTCCCCTGTGGCTCACATATTACTACAACACCAGTTGCGGATATAGGTAAAGGGTTACTTGACGCGAGCGCGTTGATTGTTCATTTGGAGTTTCTTCTTCTTCTTCTTCTTCTTCGTCGATCTAGGACGGGTTCCAGGCCGGTAGCCTCGGATAGCAAGGATGGACGTCGTTCTGTTATTGTTTGTTTTCTACGGACCCTGCTCTTCTACGTGATGATTGTACGAATTGTACTGATGTGACTCTGATGTAGCTTGTGGCGAGTGTAAGCCAAGTCCTTATACTCATATTTTCAGTAAATGTACTTGTAACGATATCCATTCTTGCGAAACGACGAGATGCGTTTGTATCCCTGTCGAGGCCCTAGCGCCAAAATAAGGATATGACCGCATCCTGGGCATTACAATCCTTGTCTGCTTTATTGGCTTGATATGTCTTTGACTGATCTTCTACTTGAGGCGCCGACTTTACTATTTGAAGGTCATCTAAATTCCAATTACAATGAGCCAAGGCTTCAAACATGGCTTCCTCAGTGAAGATTGGTGATGGATCGACTTCAGGAGCAAAGAGTTGCTTGTGAAGTTGTGGAGTCTGACCAACTGATTTAAATTGAGGTGGTTGAATCTTAACATGGTTTGAGTCATAGGGAGAATGATAATTCTTCAAGGACATGCCACTTACAATATGACTAGCCAATTTTTGGCTGCTGAGACACTATGATGATAGTCATCTTTTTCAAAAGGTGAGCCGTCAGCCTTCAGCTCCGGGAATCCCTTCAACATTTTTGTCGGGTCAAGTTCACATGAGTAAGCAAGAGCACGACTTAAATAATAAGTGGTTCCAGCCCGGTTAGCTAGTCTCTTTAGCTCCCCAATCTGTTTGGGAATCATAAAAAGGAAGGCCAGGACATCTTTCATAAGCGTGACCAGCTCTTTATTCCCAGCAACAACCTTTATGGTGCACAAGCTCCCTTTATACAGCTTTTCAGTGAGAACATACATGGCTTTAAGCTTCAGCAAGCAATTTTCCTGGAGATTGCGTGTACGACAACCTACAAAGGAACAAGAAACACATATGGCGCCATAATATTGACTGTTGGGAGACAAAAAGTTGAAAAGCTCTACAAGACACTCACCAAAGATAGCGTGAGTCATCTGATCTATATGATTTTTAAGTTTGGACAATTCTTCAGAGACTGTTTTCAACCTACTCTCAGCATTAGTGGAGCGTTTTATTAAGGCGGCATTTTAATTTTCAAAAGACTCTCTTTCTGCTGCAAACTAAGCCTTGGTTTTCTCAGTTTGCTCCAAAGGTAGACGAAGCTTTTCTTCAAGCTCCGTTCAAGCAAGTTGTGCCAATTCAAGGGCCTTGGTCAAATCTAAGATTTTTTTATTCAGCAGATTTCAGGTTTTCCTACAAAAAGGATAGGGTGACAACTATGATAACAAGTCCCAAGCAGATTTCACACAATGTGCTTGGCACTTGGCGGCTAATGCATATCAGTTTTTCTTTTTAGCTTACATAATGAATGAAAGACCCGACTCATCTCAAGGAGATGAGCCGGCCCTTGGGGGCTATAGGTCGAATTCAAAATTTGAAATAATTTATAAAGACCCGAATCATCTCAAGGAGATGAGCCACCTCTTGGGGGCTACATGCCGAGTTCCAAATTTCAAATAAGTTATAAAGACACGAATCATCTCAAGGAGATGAGCCGGCCCTTGGGGGCTATAGGTCTAGTTAAAAATTTCAAATAAGTTGTAAAGAACCGACTCATCTCAAGGAGATGAGCCGACCCTTAGGGGTTACAAGAGAATATGTGCATATGAGGTGCATATCTTACCTCACACTTCATCTTTATTGTACTCACAAGGCCAGCTTCCGTCCGACGGCTTGAGGAAAGACACTCAGTATAACCAGCATATGATTCTTCAACACCAAGAGGAAGAGACTGAAGTTTAGCTTTACCCTTATCAGATAGGGCGTTTCCTTCTTTTGTGGGTTGCTTTGCCAATATGTTAGGAAGACCAGGAGCACCATAGTCTGACCCAATGATAACCACTTCTGCAGCAGTATAACAAGGGACATCCTGGGAAGGCGGATTAGAGATTACCAGGTAAGCTTTGACACCCGGAGAGGAAGCAATATCTTTCTGAACCTTAGGCCGAGGTATATCAACATGGATCTCCTTACAATTTTCACCTTGCTCGGTGCGTGCGGAAACCACTGTATCTAAATCCTTCGGCTTAAGAGTAATAGAAGAGTTGCCAACTTTCCGTGTCATGGCCCTGGCTCTATAAAACAATAATAAAGAGTAAACTTTAAAAAAAATATAGGCAGGCATATACCACCAAAAAGTGAGGGAACATGCCCTTCGTTAAAAATGAAAGGGGCAGCTTCGCGGAAGAAGAGTCGCCAGGCAAGGGAAGAGATTCCTTATAATCTGAGTCAGGAGGATTTGAGAAGATTAAACAAAGGACTTTCCTTTAGCTTACTAGCCGGGACTTTCCTTTTCTTCTTCCAAAACGAAGAATAAGCCTGCAAGATTTGAGAAGATTAAACAAAGGTGCTCAAGAAAATGAAGAAATTATTGCAAAGGTACTCAGATGGTGAGTTAGGATCCTTACTAGAGGAGCCAAGTTGAGCGCATTGAAAGGATCCAAGCCAACTTAATCACACACACCTTGGGTTTCCCCAAGTAATTTCTTCACAACTTTATTTACATCGTCTTCTCTCAAAACTGTTATGTTGTACCTTTGAGGGTCATCTTCACGACTGGAGTACTTGCACAAAAGAGTACTCCGGCGACCCAATGGAAGGATCATCTAAGATACCCAACAAGAGGTGAAATCTACTCCGGTCAGACCCTGATGTTTTAGAGCCGCAAAATTTTGGAAGACAAAGGCAAACTTATCACGCTCCTCCAGAGAAATATGGCCAGGAACCTCGAAATCCACTGGAAGGCGACTTGGTCTGTAACCCGACAGGGGATTTTCATTATCTAGGGCGGTATTTTTATAATATAACCAAGTCTTGTTCCACCCTTTAGAATGGCTCGGCAAAGGAGCAGAAGGGAGAACACTGTTTCTACATATTTGAATCGAGATTCCACCCAATTCCTGGCTAAGCCTGTCTGTGCACTCAGTCTGGTGATTCAGATAGACCAATTCCGAGAAAAGTGGAACGATGGGTTCCATCTGCAAATATACCTTACACAAGACTTGGAATTGGCAAAGATTCAATATAGAATTAGGTGCCAAGTCTTGAGGATGAAGGTGGAGAGAATAAAGTACATCCCAAAAGAAATTAGACCCGGGAGGAGAGAAGCCCCTAAAAAGATGATCGACAAAAACCACAACCTCTCCCTCATTAGGATTTGGTCTTGTCTGTCCCTGAGGATCCCGCCGTCTATACACGAGTCTTCTTTGAGCCGCCGTCTGGTTTATATAGACACGAGGGGTTCATAGGGTTACATACAACTGACCTCCAGCCAAGGACTGATGCGCTGATCTAGCCTACTTAACTTCGATGACACGCCAGTCTTCGGAACTTTCCTTCCTGAACACGAGGTTGTCACGCAATACAGTCTTCAACAACATGACCCATTAGGTCAGTCTGTAAGAGATGAGCCGACTATCCGAGAACCCCTTAGTCCAGGACTCCCTTAGTAGCCCCCGAACTGGCCTCCAACACCGATGTATATGGTCTTCGACACATCCTCGTATCCAGAGTAATCGGCTTGCAAGGCGAGTTCCCTTCACGTCCGACTAGTTTTGAATTGGTCGTTTGGTGATGTCGTGTGTTTAAAACAAGCATTGTTTAATTCCAAGGCTTTAAAAGCCCAGGTGTGAACAATTCGTCATCTGACAGCCTTTCTGACGGAAGGTCACGATAGCCAGTTATGAAAAAACTGGATTCGTGGTTCGAGGCCACTTTTGCATGGGCATGCCTATCAATGAGGAGATCGTGCCCCGCACTTAAGGGGATACGAATAATGGTTTGGGTTATCTCGCGCTCGCTCAATGACGTGGTCATTTCGGGAAGTGGCAGGGCTTGCGGCGCAGTCAACGAGAACCCTTGGGCTTACGCCCCCCCATAAAAGTGAAAAAAGATCCTCAAAGCCACCACACACATTCCAGACTCGACCCCCTTTCAGTCAAGCTCCAAGTGCCTAGATCCATTTCATTTTCCGTTCACTCCAAGCCACCCTTCCCCAAGTGTATCCATGGACGGCTCGGGATCCCAAGGCAAGTGGGAGGTCGCATGCGTCTCCGACAAGGATATCCGGGAGTTAAAGCATGCCAACTATTTCTCTCCCAAAATTTGCCCACCGTGCGCCGGAGGGAGGCCATGTAGTTCCTACACCAAAGCCTGGCAAGAGGGTGGTGTTTGTCCCCCACTTCAGCCGAGGACTAGGCTTCCCGCTCCACCCCTTCATCACGAGCCTGATGTTCTTCTATGAGTTAGATCTTCATGATCTTCCCCCGAACTTGTTTATGCACATCTCAGATTTCATCACCATTGGTGAGGCCTTCCTGCGGGTTCAACCGCATTTCAGCCTACGGCTCATGACTTTCAACGTCAACACGAAGACGGTCAACAGCCAACACACCGACTACGATGGAGTCATGATCAACAAACTCCCCTGGGTCGAATGACTGGAGGGTACTTTTATTGATACCATAAAAGCGTGGCAAAAAGAGTGGTTTTACATCACCGAACATCGGGAAACAAACTGGTCAGCGCGTGCCGAGTTCATACCCAGACTCCCCGAGAAGCTAACCTCATGGGTTAGAAAATGTCGTGTACGGGGATCCGTCTTGCAGGTGAAGTCGCTGCAGAAAGAGCATCGCGCACATGGTGGAGGCGAAGATTGAGCTGACCAACGTGATTCAGGTGATTCTTCACCGTCGTATCCTACCCTGCCAGCATCGGGATACTCAAATGTGGTCCTACCAGCTCGGTGACCACCGCACCGTGCGCCACTTCTACCACACTATCCACAAGAAATTGTGGAGTGTGTTGTTCAAACCTCAACAGGAATGATCTGTCAAGAAAGAAGACGCGGACCCCAGGTCACCATTGTTGACTGTGATGCTGGTTGTGGCGCCATACGCAGTGCTGGAGGAAAAAGAGAAGAAGAAGAGTGAGACATGTAGGGGCCTCCACTCAAGGGGTCATTCGGATACCAAGTCCAGAGACACCCGCACTTCCTCCGCCCATCAAGAAGAGGATGCGAAGGACGGGGAGGAGAGACACTCCCCCAAAACAAGAAAGAGGGTGGCGCTGTAGGAGGCCGAGGAGGGCTTGCCTCTTCAGGCTTCGAAGAGACCCTCCAAGAAAAAGGTCATCCTACTCGACGATAGCTCGGTATTCAATGAGGTTTTTAGGGCTTTTGAGAGGGTTCCATGACGTACTCGCAGGATCAAGCCTCGGCCCAAAGGTATGGAATCTGAACTTTACTTAATGGAGTTATCATGAGCTTTTGTTAATAAATAGACGTGCGCTTTTCCCTGACGCGGCCCTGCCCGGAATCTCCCGACGGACCATGTCTCATAGGGGGTTTCACCACCGGCCGAGCTAGCGGAGAGCAGGAATGCATCCCGTACTACCCTTCATTGGGCCTCGAACGAGGCCGTGAAGGTGATATCCCACCAGGCCCCTCCGAACACGAGGGACAAGGTGGTGATTGTCGAGGTTCATACGTCGTCCACCGAAGACTGAAAGGTCCCCACCGAGGTTCATGCCTCGGTCACCGAAACCTCGGAGGCTGATCCCGTCCCGGCGAGTGGAGAGTGGGGCGCGATTTGTCCGAGCTTCCCCCGGAGACATCTCCAGGAACCTCTCATCCTTCGGCGTCTTTAATGTTGCCTCTGGTGCCACTCGTGACAGATTGGGTTGTGGAAGATGATGGAGGAGGCTTTATCCAGCTCATCCATTACCGATGAATATAGCACCCTTATGGGTGCGATTCTACAAAGCATTCAGTTCGTCGATAGCGGACTGAAGGAAGCCTTCAGTGGTTTGTGGGATAGCTTCAAGGTAAACCATGTAGTGCTACATTTATTTATAAGGTTTTACATGCCTTAAAGGTATAATAGCCCCCGAGCCACGGGTGAGTTCAAAAACTTACTCGTGGATCAAAACAACTTATATAGATGAATAAAAATAGTTCGGGGACCCCTGAACTATAATAGATCAAGGGGGTACTTTGGCCGAGTGTCCCGGTCCTTATAGCTCGGATACTTATTAATCCATAACTTTTCCTATAGGCCTTCTCCTTGGTGGTGAATACCAACACCCTTGAACTTGCCGAGCTGAACCGGAAACCCAAGATTTCTGATTGACAGCTCAGCCGTCTTAATAATCCGCTCGGCGAAAAGCTAGGTAAGCTTGATGCGAGCCGCTAAGACTATTATTATCTTTAATAGTTTAGGACTATCTAGCTTTGGTATATGACGTCTTGATTCCGATTTTTTAGCATCTATGGACGGAGAATTTGAGAAAATCAAGGCCGAATTGGAGAAGGCCAAGCAGGAGGCCGCCACTCATAAGACGGTGGCCGAACAGGTAGCCGGCGAGCTAAGTTCGCTGAAGGTGAGAGCGGCAGGCATGAGGCTAGAGTGGCCCAGGTCGAGAAGAAGGTTCAAGATGCAAGCGCTAAGAGCGAGGCCTTGGAACAAAAATCCAAGGATCAACTGGCTGAGCTATCAAAGTTGTCCTCCGAGCTCAAATCGGAATGGGTAGACATGCGGTTTTTGAAAGAAGAAGTGTGCCAAGCCAGGATGATTGTGAATGGTAATCCATACTTACTGGAATGTGGCTTTGGTGGAAACAGGTTTGCATTTCTTAAATGGATATGGCGTTCCCCACGCGCCTTCACGGACCTCCCGCGGAGTGCAGCAGACGCAGCCAAGCACAACGTGCCCCAAGATGGGGACGTTGAGCAGAGGCTTTTTTGGGCAAAGTTTCAGACTCCCGAGCCCAACCGCCCTCTCGTCTATGAGATGAAACAACTCATGGAGTTGCACAGGATGGTGGAGCTATCCATAAAGGACCTTTGCATCCGGTTGTGGCCTACCAAGCCTCTTCCGAGCAGTTACTTCGGCTTAGTGCAAAAGCTGTATGACGGCGTGCCTCAGATCGAGGTCCTGAAGTGCTCTGTTTGTATAAAAGGAGCTCAGATGGCTTTGCGAGGACCATGATTCACTGGCCAGGGCTGAAGCCCCTTGCGATGGCAACTGCACCATCGCATCCTAGAAAGGAGCACAGGTGTCTAGAACTTTATTTCTCTACCGCGATGAAGGGTGCTCGGGCCATAGAAGCCCAATGTTCCAAAGATGTAATTTATGAGTGAGGGTATTGGCGTGTGCCCTAGAACAATTTATTTTTATGATGCTTGTCCCATTGTAATGCACTTTCTATTATTTTGACTCGTGTTCAACTGGTTAATCTGAAAGTTTCCACTCGTCGGCTTCAGCCCCCATGTAGAGACTACAAGGGGTGTTTCGACATCCGCACTATGAGCATTAGACGGTATATCGATGCCTGGAGGCGGTGGTGTGTGAAGGAAACGAGGCAATCGGATTATGTGGCTTTAGTGCATTCACTTAACCTTAGGAGCTTGAATTCAAGGGCTACTTACGCCCCCCCCCCCCAGTTTTTTGAGGTAGTCGGATGAACCATATATTGAAATAGTTACCACAAGGTTTGCAAAGGCACAAACCCCTCGTATAAGACGAAATAACCTCCCATGGTTTTTCGTACTTATGCTCGGATTGCGGACCTCTTCTCGCTGATAATGACAGTCAGTTTTTGGCTTTCTCCAGTGAGGTATTTTAGCCAGCCAGCTGGGAATACAACCGCAGTGGTTCTCTCTTTACACCTTTAGCCGAACTAGCAGAACGTAAGGGGTAAGCACACGAGCGGGGCAACCCACCTATTGACCCAATACATATTTGGAACCGATTCATATAAATCAATATCCGAGAAACCGAAAACT